>NW_025109977.1:628797-988671 GCF_011392965.1 Frieseomelitta varia | reverse complement strand
AACCGTGTAACGTTATCACTTTTTAGTTGTTGGCTAATATTTTTTTTTTTACGTAAAAAAAAAAAAAAAAAAAACATAATATCTGTCACTTGTATTAGTCCATTTGTTTGGATACGAAAATGAAATTTCATTTCAAATTTTTATAAATGAATTATCATCTCCATTGCGATTTTTATTGCGGATAGTGTCAGAGGATTATTTTCATTCTAACTCGTTACTATCCATGGTCACTCCTCACAGATAATCAATAACTGGAATAATGAACAACGTATATTGCATAAAACGCACATGTACGAGAGAAAGAAATATAACGATTCGTGTGTACCAGTTTATTCTCGTATATCGTGAATAATCTTACTTGTACAGACATTTCATAATATACAAAATATACCAAACACTTTCTGTTTACATTGGTTAATTAATTAACATCAATTAACAATGTCGCTCTGTGTCAACGATTTGAGCACGCCAAGAACAATAGTAAGTTTAAAATTTGGTATACCTTTCATATGATATATACCACCAGAAAATTATTTCACATGACACTAATGCTGTTTATTTCATTGTGACTCCTCTTCACAGCACATTTTTCACATGACATTATTTTCGACTAATGAAACAACACACGTGACCACTCACTCTCATATCGGAAACAGTTAAAACCGACAGAGGGAGCGTAAAATTTATCACGTTCGGCACATTCAACGAACATAATCTGGTAGTTGGACAGGTAAAATTGGACAGAATGATGATCAATTCAAATCAATGATCATCGGTAAATTCCACGATGTTTATGCTTGGATATTATACTGCACATGCGTACTGAACATTCCTTGATAAATTCAGAACTCATAGCCGTGTCTCGTTCGTTATGTACAAAAGAAACTGACTTCGAGATCGGTATCACATCTCTGTACGGACACAATTCTTCTGCGCTTAATGCCGAGCTAACAATCAGGCGAACTGCTTTGAGATAACACACTTGGACGCACTAAATAAAACAGGAAACGTACATAAAAAAACTTGGCCACAAACATATATCACAGCACACAGAGATACACAACGTGGTTAAATGCGTTGCAACTGCATTCAGGTGAAGATTTCACTGGACTTTCCGAGATAAGCAAGGAATGGCGCGAACGTATCATTCGCTAGCAGTAAATCACATAGAAACTGCAAGGTCCAATCAGCTTTGAACGGGCAAATATCACTTATTAATGACGGTTGTGCAGAGCTTATTCTCTTAATATCCGTTAATATCGTTGACATCGTTTCGTACATACCGTGTTTCATGTTCGTGCCCTATCGCAAGCTTGAATGCATGTTCCTGGCGAATTCGATTAAAAAAAAGAAACGGATGAGAAACATCCTTGAGAGACGTTTCTCTTGTTACATTTTACCCAGCATGCGTAGTTTCATCATCATCTCAATGAGAGGAAGGAAGTAGATGGAAGCACAATCAAAAAGATTTGAAATCATTGGTAGAGAGCAGCATAGTAGCAAACATGGCGACCGAACGATATTGCACGGTATTGTTTGGCACTATTCTCCCTCATCTAAGACCTTTCGGCCACGAATTAACGACAATTACTATGATTTTCTATCACTATCAAGTAATTAGAATGACATTCGGTTGGCAGAGTTCTGTTCGATGGCCGTAAGTCAACGATACTACGAAGTATTTCATCGTATTGGAAACTTATTGCAATATATCTTAAGATCGTCATTTCTAAAAATGGCCTCCAGAAGAACATTCTGGATAGATCTCTCTGTTTAAACTTTAGTATTTAATCATGTCATATAATGCAGAATTAATTAAGTTTCAATGTCAATGAATAAAAATCATACGTCTCAAATTGTAGAAACGGTACTTCTACTTGATGAACAGCAACAATAACTAAAACTGTACATTGGAGCAAAATGAATACACGTAATGTACGCAATGAGGTATGTATCAATTCTTTTGGTCTTGTACTATATAACTGATTTATTATACTTCGACGATAAATACAAGTACGATGGAAGATATAGAAAAAAGAAAGTAATGAACTTTCGAAATATATTATAAAAAAACCATTCGTAAGATATCAGAAGAAAAAATTCGAAAAACACAATAAAATGAAATTATATTTGTATAAGAAATATATTTTATGTATTTTTGTATTTATATATAAGAATCCGTTTAAAAATTCGATCTTCTCACGTTCAAAAAGTGAATTACGTACAATTTGCACTTGCGAATCTCGTCGTTGTCTTTTTCTTTCTATTTGTATCTTCTCTTATTCAATCTTTCACTTTTCGTCGACGCTACTGATTTTATAAATGACAGTCGAACGATGCAACGTATATGTATATGACGATTTCAATTACGATTTTTTTTTCTTTCTTTTATTTATCCTTTACCCCCAAAAAACAATTAAAACTTGAAAATTTTTGAACATGTCACGTGATATATAATAAAACAGAAACAGTCCTACCGCATTATTTTCTTAAAAAAAAAGAAAAAAGAAAAGAAAAGAAATCATTTCTCAAAACAGTGATGATCTACACGTTTTCTTAATATGTAGTTAACGAATGTATATCCTATTCCTTACCAAAGAATATATTCTTTATCTAGGACGACACACCTGATAAAACATTACACAGCAGAATATCGCCGTATGCATTGATCTTCTCTCGCCTTTCAGATCCTGCGTCTCGAAAACCTTCAGCACTGCTGAACCCGACCCGAGACAGAAATGCGAAATCCCAAGGTTTCCGTGCTCGTTAATGCACGTCTACGTGCACGCACTGCATAGACTCGGTTTTAACTCTCACAATGTCGCAGTTACGTCGGAACTGACACTTTTTTTCCCCAAGTTCTGCAGCGCGCTCTATAATTCTACATCGCGAGCTAGAAGTACTAGATTAACACGATGAATATTTAAGCATCAAAAGTACTGATTGCCGCGTACCAGGCTTTAATTATTCAATAGAATGTCACTTCCTATAGAACGCACGCACAAAGTCACAATTGATTTTGTATGACCACCTTTCGGACGGATTCCCGAAAAGATGTAATCCCCCCCCCCCCCGTGTATCAGCTTTTCGGGATCCGTAGTATCGTATACTATGCTCGATATGTTTCAACAAGTACCTTGTTTAACTTGTAATCACGACCATGATCTCTTGGACGAATACAACAATATCATTTCAAGTCGTATTTCAAGGATTCCGTATATGCAAGATTCATTCTAGTATGTTGAACAGTCTCGCTACTAACACCGACGCACATTTCCCGAATGTCTTGATATGCCTCGAGGTCTAACTGCACGAGACATCGGACCGAGCGCTGCTTTTCGGTTCACAAATAATTCGTCATTCATTTCTGAATATACATACACATAAGTAAAGATGACAAGCATGTATGAGTATGCAACTATTTTTCTACGTATTCACTACATATTGACCACGACTTGTTTAAAGGAAATGAAATCTCTGCAAGATATGCCGTGGAGGTAATCCCTTTAATATAGGACAAAATCGATCGTCTATTCGTTCGTTAGGCATTCCTTTTATAATTGCAATCGCACTATCTATAAAGAAACAAACAAAATGGCAACCCTGAAGGGCGCACAATGTACAATGGCTGCCATTAATGGCGCTAGGCTACGTTGGATTTCACGTGGTTCCCCGCCAACACTTCTCCCGCCATATGCTACTCACCTTTTTATCACGTCCGCATATTCACCGCGCTTGAACCTGATATATATCATATACTCCTATTTCTAGGGATATTACTTACGCTAATGGAACGGTACATTTAATTAGTTTCGATCGAACAACGAATTTTATTGTTTCCTTCAATTAGTCTCTGTGTAGGGCACAGCACAATATCAGTTACATAGCTTTCGAACAATCAATAATTTCGACTACTAATTCTATGTACATTTCAGGATTCTAAAAATAAATATACGTTGCACAGAATTTAATATCCTCTTCGTTTCTTCGACAGTACACTTCCTATATCGATAATCATTAGAGTTATTTAAATGATAAAATAAGTACCAAAAAAAGCAAGTATGTATTTATTGCGTAAAAATTGCCTTTAGAATGAAAATTGCCAAAGTCAAATAAGATATGCCTTTGAAACCTTGTTCACGCAAAGAAAAATTTGATGTACGTGTTTCAGTTACTCCTTTATGGCAAATGTTAAGGTTTTCACTGAATTTCGATAATCCAGAATCAAACGTAAATCCAAATTTTGGGTGTTCTGATGATTTACGGATCCGATAATTCGTATATTCCAAAGGATGAGAAACGCACCTTCGACTATGGAGGTCCATTTACGACTCGTGCGTTTTACCGTTCACTTGGCAAGTTCAGGGATTCTTGGTGGCGAGAAACGAGTATAGACGGAAACAGCCGAAGTTCTTAATTCCAAGCTTCCATTTGTTTCGATTAATACGATATACATTACATATACTGTGATTATTAATAGAACTCTGGAAACACATTTTCTCAAAAAAAAATGTGATACGAGTTCATTAAAAAGTTATGCTACAAAAAAATATATTTACATTCATGTAAATCCTCTCTGATTTATCCTTTATGATGTAAATGATATTGAAAGAGAACAAACAGTAATAAAAAAATGAATCTGATATTTAAATTGATGTTTAAATTAAACATGGTTATACTTGGAGTACAAAGGTTTCAGTTCATAAAATACACCAAGAGAATATGCTCGATCTTAGTTATTACTATATTAATTTCAATTCATTTCAGTAAATAAATGAAATGACTAAAATTACAATTACATTCTTTGTATTTATTTCTGACGTTTTCTTCAATTTCACATAATGTAATATTTAATAACTTTATTTACAAATTATTGGCCCAATGCAATTTATTGCATGGGCCAATAAACCAGTTTTTTTTTGCTCAGGATTTGAATTATTTACAAAAATTTTCGAATTACGAAACAACCTTTCGAATTCGCGAGTTTATGAGGACAAAATTCATACTTCACAATACTATAATCAATAAAGCGCAAAACACTATTACCTTTTCGTTTTATTTTTTAAAAAGTCGAATTAAAAGTTCTCTTTACAATTTTGTAAGAAATGTTTTTCCACCAAATATCAAGCGTTGCTATTTTTATAGATGAATCTAACGTAAATGCAATTTTCTTCGTAAAAGACTCGTTTTAAATCATTCTTGTTTAATATGTATATAAAAACAAGAACGATTTATAAAACGAGATGTTTTAAATAATTGAAATTTGTAAAAGAACATATATACACATATATAAACGAGATGTCCTTTATATATACATATATACGTTCTTTTATAGATTTCAATAGCAATAGATTGTAATAGCCTCTTTTAAGGCAACAATGTTGTTTGCAATGTTGTAATATTTCAGAACAAATGTCATTGTCTATTTCTTTTTCTTTTCCTTTTTTCTTGGTACTTTTCTAGTGTAATGTAGACACTAATACATTTGTTGGCAGTACTTGTAGTAATTACATTCCCAATAAATAATTCCCAATGAAATTTTTGTTTTTTACATAGCACAGTTTTGCATAGTTATGGACGAGTTATATAAATGTGAATACGAACAGAGATTGGTCGGAAATAAATCTGAACATGACGCACATCTTTGCCGCATTGAAAAACATTTGAACAATAAAAACATTAAAAATTCCATCTTTAACTATACTGAATAGGATAATATATTACACATGTTTCATTAAATTATTTGGTTTAATGAAATATGAATTGTATGCATAAAAAGCGCAGAAAAAGTTTGTCACATTTCCCGTAGTCTGTATAATTGTTTGTAGCATAACTGCAGTATATTTTAAGAAACCCTTGTGTTATAGTTTTTCAAATTTCTCATTCATAAAATGTTCTTACCAATTATTTTTGTAATCAACATTTAGTGTACAATTATGTGATTGTACGACAATTTTCATAAATATACTCATGATTATTACAAAACGTTCTTGACAACGAAGCACTCATGTGCTGAATATATCATTTTAATAAAAAGCTTTAGATTAAGTAAAAAGACGGAATGAGTACATCCAAATATGAAAATTAATTTTATTAAATAGAGTATTGTAAAACAGGGAGTAGATGTAACAGAAGTCCATGAACTCTGTAATTCAATGAAATTATCTAAATATCAGTTTGTATACGTGAACACAAAACGAAATTTAGAAAAATATTTGTTTCCATTTGTTAACATTGTGTCAGGTCTTTTTAGTGTCTTTACTAGGTTCTAAAATACCAATGAATATAAAAGTATCATTCATTATTAAATTAGGGAAAAATGCAATTTCACATAACTGATATGGTAGTTTGATATTCACTAATTATCAACCAAGTAACAACTTAGATCAAAAAAAGTTAAAAAAAAAGAAGAACAAGTTATTATTGATGCTGTCGGTCAAATATAAATATGACTGTACGAAAAATGTAATCACAAAAATAACAAGTTAATTATAAAGCAAACACATATTGGCAGCAATGTCGACAATAAATCTTTTCTATTTGTTAATGTATTTGTTTTGTCTCTCTATAACCGTTGGAATGTTCTCTCTTTCTTTTTTTGTTCCTTTCTCTTTGATTTTCTTCCTTTCTTTCGTTAAATTTTGCAAACGTTTTTTCTACCTATCTGCCAAGGTTGCATTTGGAATTGGTTTGTTCTAATTTTCGCTTTCGAACATGATAATAACACTGTATCCTCACGCTTCTACAAAGTATATATTATATATTTATTTCCTTAATATACGCAAGATCTGATGAGTACTTGCTCTCGTTTTATTAACGCATGTTCATTCTGTTCATACGACCACAATGTTCGTAATAGTATAAGTAGAATATAATATATGACACTTTTCTCTGTATATGTAACTGCATTTGTGGTTACTGCAATTTACTGCATTTCGACCATAATTATTTACCTAAAGGACTCTGCAAGTTTCATGGAAAGAAATAAATAGCTGAAAAAAATGATCAAATTAATGACATTGCAGCTCAGTAACAAGTATATAATAAAGATTTTATAATAATAAATAGTGCTTGAAATCGAGTCTAGTTACTCTGTAATTTATAAATAAAGACTTGCTGTCCATACTTAGGCAAATAACTTCTGCTTTACTGCCATTTAGAAACTATACATAATGAAATAGTATGTATTTTGTTTTCTCATAGTCAATAGTAAGAATTTTTATATTTTTTTTCAGTCTTATAAGCAATAAATCTTTTTCTCATAGAAAGATGTTCAATTAGATTTGTTTTTAAATGGCTTATCTTCTTTTAATTATCTTCGATTCTATATCATTATTCCATAATCCTCTGTACATTTGTAGCTTACTAGTTAATGCTATTTGTAAAGTTTATTACAAATAAGTCGTAAGATAATCAAAAAGAAAAAGACATTTTCATAGAGAGAAAATACTGCTCAACTAATCTGTATCATGTTCAAAAAATGTCTCTTTCCGAAGTGGTTATTTATTTCACTAAACCTTACTTCCTTTAAGGTTTATTACCTAAATGACTTTGTATATGCAAGCAGGACTTTACTGAAATGGATTTCTTCTTAATCGGAGTGAATCTTCGTACTGACTTTTTAATATGAAAAGCCATCTAATTTAAAAAGTTGTTAGAGCAACGACTGCGCCGATGGGATCCTGTGCTTGCAATTAAACAGATGAGGAGGTACAATATAAATCTAATTATGCACTGTAGTTGATGCATGTTGAAGTCTTTCTAATTCTTCCAACGATAAAACATTTGTCTGGACAAGCTCTGGTAGCTTACCAGCCCGAGCTTGAGCAAGGAGTTCTGGACTAAACCATCGTGCCAATTGATTTGAAGTCGGTGACAGATCTCCACCATTGCTACCCACATATCCTAAACCTGGTGATGCTTGCCGACCTACGGGCATGTTCAATTGCTGCGACCGCATTACTCTCCCATCTGTGAAAAATATTTGTTATTTTTATTTATAGCATTTATTTTGATATACATGAAATCTACGAAAATATAATGTTCTAATGCGTCGTATTTCTTTCCGAAGGAATAATATTAGCTTGATATTTAGTACTAGAAAAAAGCATCGAGTAGATTATGTAACAAAAATAGAAGACAGCCTAAAGTAAGCGTTAATTGATTACTTTAAGTTCGATCCAAAGATAAATGCTGTCTAGACTGGTTAAATAAGAACAGCTAAAATGTGAAATCTAATTATTCCAATTTCTGAACACCATTGCATGCAATTTGATTAGACAAGAGGTAGACACCTGAAAATATTTTAGAATAACAAAATTAATGTAATCGTTTCAAAATGTAAAAACATTCTGTTTTTTTAAACAAAAGTTAGTAAACTGTAAAACACTTATCAATTGTAAAATTTCCATCCCTATTTCTATCAATCCATACATAAATTATATTTACCTGTACGACTCGAGTTGTAGTTTTGATTTAAGACCATCTGCATTTGTGAATTAAGAATACGCTGTTGTTGCTGTGGTTGATGTTGCATATTAGCAAGATGTGAAGGAGGAGTTTGCTGCACCTTCATTTGATTATTCATACTGTTTGACCTCTGATTTATCATTGAATTCTGAGCAACATTGTATTGGGGAACATTGTGGTGTGGCATGGAACTAGTCACAGTATGTTTAGAACGTGCAGGGTTACCATACACGCTTGAAACTGTTCGATGCTGTTGTTGTTGCTGTTGTTGCTGCTGGAAATCTGAATTTCCACTGTATTGAAATTGATTTCCTCCATTGCCACTACCACCTTTCACTATTGGTCGACCTATAAATGAAAATATAAACAATTAAATAATGATTGATTCTGACAAGTTCAGAGTAATTGTTGCAAAGCACAAAACATAAAAAAAATTTAAACATGATAAATGATTTATAACGCTTCAGATACCTGGATGTTGTTTCATAGTCGGATTTGACCATGTAGATTGAACAGATTGTGGTCGTAAGGTGGTATTATGTCGAGAAAGAACTCCTTGAGTCAATATTTGAACTGCAGACTGCATTTGTTGCATTTGCGATGCCTGTGATTGAGTCGCCAATTTCGATGGATCGTTACTATTACCTACATAAAAATAGGAAAATATTAAGCAAATTAAAAATCTTTTCTTCACGTTTTCACTATATACTACAAATAGATACTTGTACAAATTAATAAAACAAAAACTATATTTTAGTATTGTGTAATATATATGACATATTTCAATAAACAATGAAATATATGATAAATAATTGTTAGGCTAAGATCACAATTTTATTAATTCTTAGGTAGAATAAAATAACAAATAAGGATTAAAGAAACAGACGAATTATTAATATGTTCAATGTGCATTTCATTCAATTTATGTACGAAAATTAAAAAAAACGCTTATTTTTTAAAAATTAGTTTTACATAAATATCATTCTGTTAATAAATACAGTTCCCTTAACCACATCAAGTAAAAGCCTCAAAACTTCAAGCGCATGCATTAAAATAGAAAATTATCTCAAAGCATTCCATTAAAGGAAAAATGAAAATGTAAAGGGAAACTTAAAGCATGATATATATTTATAAAGCGTTTTATTATAAAACTATTTCAACATATTTTTTTTGTAATATGTTCGTTTATTAGTGTCTACGAAGGAAAATGTAATTTATATTGTTAGTTGATTTTTTTTTTGCTTTCTTTCTAATAAGATTAATATTTTTATTCGAAATTAAAACACTCATTTTCGTATACAATATGCAAAAAAAAGGCAGACAAATTATATTCAAACACATTAAAGGTGTCAAGCAAACAGAAAGGAAAAGAAACAAAATTATCATTCCTCATTTTAATACAAAAATAAAAAAGTAATGTTACACATCGGATAATAGTCACAAATTTATGAATCTTTTTCATGTATGAAATTTACGAGATGCCAAATGATTTAAATAACAACTTCATCACTTTGTAAAACTGCTATCTTATTTTCTTCTATTTTTTCTAATGCCTTTTTATTGTCGACTATTACCGTTTCGATCTCGAATTGTTCTGTTGATAATTTATCAAGAATAAGAGAGCTATTGTTATTACGATCACTTAGATTCAATTCTTTGTTGATATTTTCGTTCGATAATTTTTCACAAGTGAGCTTGTTCTTCTCAATTGTTCTCTCTGTTTTTTTTAATTTTAAAATCAAATCATTCTGCCAATCTTTTTGTTGCATATAAGACATACAAGTCTCTACAAAGGAATTATGATTGTTTTCTAATGCGGATTCTTCTACATCACTGTTATTGTTGTCATTTTGAGACAATTTAATAGGCAACAATAATCGAGCGTCAGTTCCGGACATATTACCATGCTTTTTATGATTAGTCAACTCAGTTGCATTATCTTTTTTTTGTTGTTCATAAGACATAGAAGCCACTACGAAGGAATTATGATTATCTTTTAATGCAGATTCTTCTATATCACCGTTATTGTTGTCATTGTCAGGCAACTTAACTGGCAACGATAACCAGGTATCTTTTCCAGATATGCTACCATGCTTTGAATAATTAATAAACTCAATTGCATTGTCACAAGAAGCGGATTGTTGCGTGAAACTATTTCTCTTGAAATTAAATGTGTTACGATATATATTATTACGATTTTCATTAGCTGTAGACAGAAGTAAGTAATTCGATTCTAATTGATGATTAGAGCGATTCGCACCCTCAGGTTCCTTATCAGCAGTCATTTTACGTAACACTGACGTTGGAGTAAAAGCGAGCGGTGTTGGACTCATGGTTTGCTTTGCTGGCGAATTAACTGGACTCGATGCTCTTTGCTGAGCTTGTTGTTGCTGTTGCTGCTGCTGCTGTTGTTGATCCTGTCGTTTTCGGAAATTTTCACGTTGTTCCTCCAATTTTTTCTTAATTAAAGCACTTTGCATTATAGATTGAGCATGCATGACAATCTCCCGCGGCGAAGGAACCCTATGTTGCATCACTGTTAAAAATAGTAAAAAATCAAGTACGGTTTGAATCGTTATCCTTATGATTTAAAAAAAAATATTTTGAATTTTTAAAAGCAAGATCACAAGTTCTTTAAAATAAATATGATACGTATTTTGATATTTTAGATCTCCTAAGCGATTTGCTTATTATTAAATTTTACACATATATAATAACAGAACAAAGTAATAAAAGAAAAAAGAATTTATTATTTTTTATATTCTACCTGGATGCTGTACTGTTAATGTACTGGGACTAGCAGTCAAATTTGGAGATATTATTGAAGGTGGACAATAAGCTGCATCCCAAACAATATCATATATATTTATATCATTAATCTACAATATTTTTAATGAAAACTTTTATTTTTAATAATAAGAATAGTTCCCAATTAACCATACAATCTTTATATTAATTGTTATACAGCAATGTAAAAATTTGTATATCAAAAATAATTAGTTTAAAAAAGTTTAAACTCTATCAATAATACAAATGAACAAGGAATGTAACTTACCATTGTTCATAGGAGATGGAATCCTTTGTTGCTGTTGTTGGTACAACATCTGTTGCAAAATATGATCTTGAGGAGTTGGTGCATTAGGATGCGGACTTATAGTACGTGGTGTAGTACCACCATACATTTTCAAAATATTTACTAGAACTTCTCTATGACGATGCTGCATTGCTGGATTCTATTTTACATATTATTATTATAGCTTGATATATTAAAAACAACAAGATTTAAACATAAATTTCTTTTCTAGTTAAAGAAACAAACCTGTAACTGCTGTATGAGATGTTGTCTAGTTATTTCTCCTTGCTGAAGACCTTGAATAATTGCTTGAGCTTCTGGTCTTTGGAGGAGTTCCTGACTTGTTGGAGCATTACTCAACATCATCTGCATTTCCGGTGGAACGGGACTCATGCCTAACATTCGTTGGCCCATCATCATAGACAACATATCTGAATGTTGTTGTTGTTGCTGTTGTTGTTGTTGTTGTTGCTGCTGCTGCTGTTGTTTCTGTTGCTGCTACAAACACAATTTAATAATAATAATTTTTTTCCCTTTTTCTTTTTTCTAAGTTAGAACTACTAATATTACTAACCTGTTGAATCTGTAATACTTTCATTAAATTTTCATGCTGCATTTGTGCCTGATGCGGATGTTGAGTTGGTCCAACAGAACCAACGTGATTAAATGTTTGCATTGGTTCTGGGACCGATTGCTGAGGAGCAATTGGTTGTGTTTTCAGTTGTGAGTTAAGCAACTATAGAAAATTACGCATTATCTCAAATGTAATAAAATATCTTGTGATTTCGATGTCAAATAAAAAGGTGAAAAGAAAGAAAATTATCTTACTTGTATTAATGTCACAGGTTGTTTTTGCGAAATAGGACCGTTTGCCGCTGGTATAGCCTGTCCTCCAGTCACTTGAGCAAGCTAAATTAACAAATTATGTATATAAAAAAAAGAGGACAAAAATGTAACATTTTATTGATAATATAATATATATAATATTACCAATTTTTTAAACGCAGAGAGATCTTCTTCAGTCTTATTTACACGAGGTTGATCAGTCGAAGATGTGGGTGGAGGAGCACCACCCCGCATGCGTGCTTCCAATTCTTCGAGACTATGCACAACTTTTCCACCAACTTCTAAAGAAGTTTCAGTCACATATAGCGTTCTATCGTACGTCATAATAATAATAAAAATTAATAGCAGAAATTCTCACCCATATCTTTAATAGATGAGCTTTTCATCATTGGAATTACAGTGCCAACTACGTCCCCTTGTCCATTTTGATTTGGTTTGTTTCCACGTTGTAGCATTTCCAGCAGTTTTACGCCAGTAGTTGATGTAGTATTATTTGCTGTTGTATTAGCAGGAGAAATGGGAGCAAAGTATGTATTAGATTCTGTCACTGATGGAATCTGAATATTTGGTTCGGTGATATCATTAAGAAGATTGTTCAGTATATCATCCTGTATAGAAGTTCGACGACTATCCACCTGTTGAACAGGACTCTCTCTCTTAAACCATTGACTAAATCGGGAACAAGAACCTCCGTTTGAACCAACTCCATTCTATATATAAATAAAATACATCATAATATGCAAATTATTAAATACTATATCGTTTTATATATAGATACAAAATAAGACTTACAGTTAAAAGTCCAGGTACGCCAGGAAATGTATCAGATTTTAAGAATTCATCTAGATTAAAATCAGGATGGCTATCTTCTTGATTCTGATTAGTGGTGCTAGAATTATCCATTGTCTCGCAACTTTGTTCAATTACAGTGCTTTCGTTGGAATCATGATTTGGTTTTTGTGTGAGAGACGTCGACTCGTTCTGTTCTGAAATCGGCGAATGCGGCGCAGCGACAACGTTCATTGGTTGATCCATCGTAGTCGGTGTACTTCGCCCTTTCGGACCTGCTGAATTTTCAATCTGCTTCTCATCTTTCTCCAACGAGTTCTTTTTCCCACGCTTCTTCTGAACCGCAGTTTGCTTTTTATTCTTAGTATTGCTACTGTTATTGTTTACTGCTTTTTCCTCAGGGATGTCTTCGAAACCTCTTAATTCAATGGTATCATGTTGCGATGTCGGTCCAGAACTAAACCATTCTGGTTCATCCGCATCGTTACGATTGTCGCTGTATATTCGCCTGCGATCATTACTGAATCTTCGTTCGCGACCACGATCCTTATCACGTTCCGATTGATGATTACGATCATTCCGTTCTGCTGCTCTCTCTCGATCGCGGTCCCTATCTCTGTCACCATAATCACGACCAAATGATCTTCGCTCGAACCGTTCGTTCCTCTCGTCTCGGTCACGCAAATTATCGCGATCGCGATCGCGATCTCTTTCCCTCGTATTCTCTCGGTCCTTTCCATCGCGAGTATCCCTGTTGTCACGATCACGCACAGAAGTACCACCACTTGATCCAGACCGAAAAGCAGGTTCCAGTTTTTCATTCTCAGGTCGAAAGTCCCATATATCGCGAGTTAAAATCCTTCCACTTCCAATTCGGCGAACAGGTTCCCTATGGCTAACCTGTAAGTAAATAGCTTGTCATGCATTTTATTAAAACAATCCGGTAATTTTACTCTATTTCTCTATAATAAGTTATTCCTTAAATAAATTACCACGACCTCTGCTTTCCCTATTGGACTCTCAGGACGTCGATTCGAAGGTTGAGTCACATTGACAAAACAACCTGAATTAAAACTTCTACGCTGAGGACTCAATACTATGCCGTCTTGTTCCTTACGAATCCGTTCCCTTGGATCACCGTTCCGACGTTTATTATGACTTTCAGTAACTTGATCACCACGTCCAGTTCTTTCGTCTTTCGGTGGTGTATCGCTTCTCTTCCTATCCGAATGCCAACGTTCAGGATCCCACACACCACGTGAACTTAACCAAATAAAGAAAGAACAGAAAAAAGTAAACGAATATAATTCGCAAGAAGTAATAATAAAATTTAAACGATCTTAAAACAACAAAAATACAAATAGTAGAATAAATATTGTATTTATATAATACTGGAAACATACTTATTATATGAGGTATCTAAGAAATCGGGCCTTCTCTTAGATAATGGCAAGCTCTTTATCAATATTAATTCCTCCTGCAAATTAATCCATGAATTATTATAGTGATCTTGAAAGTATAATCGAAATAGTGGTCTTTAATCGTAAATGGTGTTTTGGCAAAATATTTTACAATAATACATGTCGTACCCGGGAATACTGGAACTGAGGTCTTGAACGGCCTACTTCCATAATTGAAGTGTCGGTTACCTCCCCAGCCACAGACATAGATATAATTGCTTCATCTCCTAAAAAAAAAATAGTTAAAATAATAAATATAAATTTATGTATTATCTATTTATACACACACTTTTTTTTAGAATGTTAAAAATAAAATATTTATAGCATCTTATTATATGTAATTCATACCATACATATATACAAGCAGAATTGTATTAAATATAGTACTTAAGTAAGTACAAACACTTGTTGCTCTTGTGAAAAATCTTTAATTTACTCTCATTTATAACATGACATAACATGATATACATAACAGTTAAGAAGCAGAGGAAAATTTTATTTGGCAAAATTAAATGATACTAATGATGCATTATATGCGGTTATATCAGTAACGTGAAGGCAATTTCAAGGATTTCAAAATCTGTCCTATTCTTAAAATTAAACTATATATTTTTATATAAACCATCCACCAATTAGTTTCTTTATTCTCTATCAGAAAATTAAGTTTATAAAACTTATCGTATATCTAAATTACCGTGTGCAATTTCAAATTAGTTGAAAGCTATCGGATTACTTGAATATGTGTACAAACTCTATAGGATAACGAACTTTCGCCATTGGAGTAGGACCTACGATTAACGAAGATTTGAACGCGTGGTGTGAATACGTTCTTTCCAACTTTCAACGACAAAACAAGATTATCGACCATTTACTGGGGAAGTACTTACGAAAAGTAACCCGTTTTGTAACGTTGACAGATTTATTCCTGCGAAACCATCGGAAAGACCTGGTTTGCATAACAAGAGTTGCGTCTAACAGAGGAGATCCTGTTGGCCCTACTAGCGGACGTTTCCGTGGTCGCCGATACCAATTCGAACTAGCAATCCTGCGTCTGTAGTCTAGCTTCATTTTAATTTCGTCGAATTTATTTCGTCTATATTTTTATCGATAGGATTTAATTCGCCAATTGAAACCGTATCGAACAGTCGTACAAATATTTATCAATAAAGGACGAGACGGACGAGAGGAGTCACTTCAGTTTCGAATCACTTCAGGAAATTAACGGCGAAATTAACGACGAGATGTGAAACTGCACGACGTTAATGAACAATATAATTTATAAAAATGCCGAGGTACACGCGACAAGTGTAAAATTATTTTCGTAAAACGTTTACTTTAAACAAACGATTCATAAGACTTGCGGCACAACCGAATGATATCGTTTTCAACTCTGATAATTTTTACGAATTTTTCTAGATACGTTTACGTTTGTATAACACGCGCCTAAGAAATGAAATTCTTAAATTTTCATAGATACTGCATGTCGTACAGCACGATACAAACTGGCTAAACCGACGGCTGGTTTTTAGGCGAACAAAGTTTACAATCCAATCAAGTACGTCCCTAAGAACGTTGTTGTCAACTTTATATCTTATTGGTTTTGTTTTTAAGTACGTTTGAACATAATTTGTAACTGATATTTTCTGAATAAATTCAAATGTTTCCACATATGTATATATATATATATATATATATATATATATATGTACATATACACATACGTATTATTAAATTATTTATGAAGTCATTTTATTTATTAAAATTATGATATTTATCATAAGTAATAGATAAGTAATATTTAAAATAAAGATTAAAAAATTAACATTGATATTAATGATCAATATTTAAAAATTATAATACATTAAATGAATTCTAAAAAAATATTCTATACCGTATTCATGTACCATTATGATGTTATGCATAAGTCAATTAATGCAAAAGATACATAAACAAGTTGATCTTCAAACCAATATATTTTAATACAAATATTAATATCTTTAACTAGCATTTCACCTTTTTTGAGAATGTACATTGTTATACATTTATTTTATAGATACCATGTTATTAAATATCTGTATACTTTAGAAATAGCTGTAGAATAAACGATATAAATTTCTTAGCCTATCGTGTTTCATTATATTAAACTTATTATACTTGAACTTACTTGCACTTAATTCTTTATTCTCAAACATATAAATAATAGTCAAATACAAATACAAACCAACCATTAAACATTCTTTCTAATATTATAACGTTAAGAATAAGAAATTATAATCTTTTCCTTCCATTGCAAATTATTTAACATTTTCATGCATAAAAAAACATCAATTTCAATTATTTATATATATATATACCATTACCATACAATTTTATATATATACCAACATCTTTGACATTGAATTTCTTGATCCACATTTCAATGACAATCAAATATATACTATCACCATCAATTTTCAAACAAATTTTCATATTGAAATTTTCATCAAAACTTCTGCTTTTTCTGAATAATTGTAATAGGAAAAAATATATTGATTACATTATATCTTGACTATACAAGATAATTACATGTAATCATGAAGAAAGACAGTAAATATTATTAATATGAACACACTGATCTTTACATTTGCATTTCCTATTACATTATTGCATTTTCCTATTTTACTTTCTATCAAAAATCAAAAACACATATATATTACAAAGGAGATTATAGGCGTTGTTGATATAGTAACAATATAGCCAGCGTAGGTTATTCGAATGCATAAAATTAAGCAGATTATAATCATATTTTTTATACATTGAAAAAAAAATTATAACTATAAAATATTATATATATATATATATATATATATATATATATACATATATATATATAATATATATATGTATATATATGATCCCATAATAATAAAATACATATATGTATAAAATAATACAATAAAATAATAATAAATATACATTTGTATATACACTTTATATATATATATATATATATATATATATATATATATACACATATATATTACATATATTAATGTTTATATATATATACATATATATATATACATACATATATTAATGTTTACTAACTATATATACACATACAGACATACAATTAATGTAATATAATGTAAACTAGATCTCATACCTTTATCTTTAGGAGTTGGCAGTTGCTTGTCATTTGTCACAGATTCCTGAGACATTCTGCTCTTTATCACGTTTATCCCTCGAGTAAGGTAAAGTCACAGCACACACTATACAGATTTTTTCTAGATCTTTTATGTTAGATCTATCTACGTCTCATACGCCATATATACGTATATATCTAATTGTAGAGTTTATATTCTAGCTATATACCTTAGTACTGTTTAGTATCACAGACTGGTTTTCCCTTCTATATCTCGAAGTTTTATCTTTAAAAGCGAGTAAAGGATCCCGCAATCGAGGAGGGCAAAACGATATAATTTCAATGTCGATCCGCCAGGTAATAGTTCTAATGAACCGATAGCTCTCGAAAGCCACTCTCACTTAGCTCAAAAGAGAAATGAAGAAAAAGTGTTTACGTGATACAGGGAGCTACGGGTTTACGCACGGGTTATACAGAAGACAAACGCAAAATAATGATTATTCGCATGAGATTCGAAGCACGTGTTACCGAATATCATTTCATTACATCGACACGTCCTCCGTCAATTATTTAATAATCCATCGATTTATCACACAAAATGTACACACACAACACTAGTTCACTGCTATACAAAAATAGAAAATGGCGCACGATCCCCACTTCCGCCGTTGTTTCTCACTGCTTCCTTGATCCACAACGGAGAGCGTTCTAACTTACTACAATCTTATAGATAGCACTACATCATCTATACGCGCGAGCATTCCATTAATCGAGCGCCATCTTCGTTCAAGAAATTTATCGCTAAGCAGCATCCACAAAGTTTAATGTTTTTTTTCCAAATGTAAAATTTTTCTTTCTTCTCTAATTAAAAGCGTATCGCTTTACATGTAAAGTTGATGATTTTTTGATGAATACGAATAGTGGAAAGGATGTAAAACGAATTCAGCAAAATTACGAATTCTTTGATTTATAGTTTATAGTAGCTTTTAATTTTCTACGATTATCAGATTTCTTTTTTTTTTTCTTTTTTCTAAAGATATGAAATTTGTGATAATGTATAATTATAACGAATCGATCTTCTAGTAATTAAAGTAGTTTCACTAGAAACAGAGTGAAGTTGAAATTAAACTTTTGGCGCGAACATTGAAATAATCTTGTAATGCGTAATGCGATTTTGTTTAATTTAAAAGTGCAAATAAATTTAGTAAAATAATAATTTTTCATACTTTGATTCTGAAAATCTACATTATTATAAGCTTTTTTATATTACTATATTTATTTATTAAAATAAACCTTAATTATATATATATATATATATATATATATATATATGTATGTATGTATATGTGTATATATTCATTCATCTGTGACTACTTCTATATTTACATTTGAAAAAATACAAGAAAACCAAAAATTAGAACACTGCTTGATTTTATTAATATCCAAATAAAATAAAATTATAAAATATTCCTGTAAAGTATTCCTAAATTTTTACAGGAATAGAAACATAAATTATTATAGGTTACGTTAATTTCCACAAATACATTTGTAATAATTACTAAAAATAGATTAAGAATAATGTAAAATAAATCAATAAAGAGAATAACATAATGAAAAATTTTTTTGTATCATAGGAGTTCTTAAATGTTAATTATTAAAGTAGGAACACTTCAATTTAATTTCTAACAAAAGCAACTGATCTAAGTATTTCACAAATGTATTATATTTAAATTTGTGCATTTGTATATATAAACACATATATACTGAACTTTATATCGTAATTCAAAACTTTATTATTGAAAATTTCAGAAATATTAAAAAATAATTTGGTAACCATAAATGTAAACAAAAATGCATACAAACAAAATATGACATAACAACAATTATATATTTTCGTCAAACATTAAGAATAACTTCAATTTAAGAAAAGAAAATACAAAAATATTTAAATAAGTAAATTATGTTTTAAACAATTAATCATAATCAAATCATATCAACATGAATATAAAGATTTATTAAACTCAAAATAATCCAATATAAAATGAGTTTATTACTCATTTTTCAATTTATTGTTCTTCAATGTTTTCAGAAAGTATTTAATGATTATAAAACATAATAAAGAATACAGAAAAGAACACTGTAGTATTATTTAGAATGATAGTATGTTTGCTTAATACAGCATAAAACATTATAAAGTAAGAAACTTGTTGGCACTTTTTTTATATGTAAATGCTTTGTAACCACAAACACATTCTTCAATTTTTATCCTTACATAAAATGTAAAAAAATTAAAAAACGTATTTTATTTTTTCAATCTATCATTAGGTAACTGATGGAATGCTCAATGCTGTTTACACTAGTAATTCTGTGATTCAAAACAAATAAACAACTTTAAATATTGTAGAAATATTAAATATACTAAGTGTTTATATATACCTTATTCATAAAATACACTAATAAGAGGTTTGTAAAACTATGCTATGTAAAATACTTTATAGAAAATACAAATAACCGTTTTTGAAACAATGTGTAACCAAAATGTATTATTGAAATTTTACAATGTATATATTTCTTTAGTATTTCTAGATATAGAAATACTCATAGACATTTGTATTTTTATCAAATATATTAAAATATTAATGATATAATTTTTTCGAAGAAACATGTCAAGTAAAAATAGAACATACATTTTTAATTTTCTTCTTCTTTTACCGATGTAGTGATCACATTATTTTCATTTATTTCATCCCTTATAATCACATCATCTATCTTTTTGAACATTCCTGTTTTGGTGTGCTTTGTCTCCTCGTTTTCTGCATCTTCTTTTTTATCATTATCTTCTAACAATTTTTGTATGTTATTATTACTACTTAACGTTTCTGACGAATTTAATACTTTCTTCTCCTCCGTTGCACTTTCTATAACCTTGCCTCGAACTCTTTTTATAGTAACTAATGCATCTTTATTTGTTTTCTTTTGTGCTTCTTTAACTACTATTGTTGTATCTATATCTTCGATAGAAGTAGCTTTGCCACGCGTTCTAGTAGGTTTTTTTTGTGGTACTTCTTTTTTTTTTACATTCCTTCCTTTTTTAACAGTTTGAGCTAATTCTGATTCATTATTTTCAGCTTCTTCCCTTTCATTAGTGTCTACTATTTCTGAAGAAGACAATTTCTCTGTTGTTTCATCATTATTTGTTATGTCATCTGAATTAGATTCATTCTTACGACCTCTTGTTTTTCTTGGTGCTGTTACTTTAGTAAATTTTTCATCTCCTGATTTAACATCATTTTCAGTTTCATTATCATTAACAACTTTAGCTTTGTTGTTAACTTTATCTTTCGTATCATTATTCATATCAGGTTTTTTTTTTGCTGCTCTTGCTTTTGGTTTTGGTTTACTATCCTTTGATTCTACCTCAACATTTATTTTTCTCTTTTTTGCAGGTGATGCTTCTGAATTTTCAGCATTCTCATTAACAGATTGTTTTTTAATTCTTCTCTTTGACTTTCCCTTAGCTAAAACCAATACATGATTATTAATTTATTATACAATATAATATACAATATAATATAATATAGACATACAATGTCTAACACGAAGATTACACGAGAAAAATATAAGTAAAATTTTGTTAAATTGTAAAAGTATAAAAGCAATCAATATTTTATATTTTTCGAGAGAACTTCATAACTAAATTTAACAAAAAAATAATTTTAATAATATGTAAATGTATATTTGAGATTACATGAGAAACAAAAACTCTAGTCCTTATTAATTTCTGTTGTAGTCCTTATATCTAATGTATATTAGTATGTATGTATTTCAATGTGTACTGTAGTATAATATCTAATGTACATTATATACGTACTATATACATACTATTTAGTTAACATATCCGATAAATTGTTAAAAAATTCACAATATTCCACAGTAAAAATATTTATATTAAATTTATATATTCTACAATAGAAAATTTCAATATCTTCTAGCACAATTGTACATACTCACAAAATTTGTCTAAAATTTATTACTTTGTAATTATCATATCATCTTAAATAATAAATTTAATAAACAAACCATCCATATTTTCACGGACTATAAATTCTTCAGAGAACATGCATCAACAACAACATTAAAAACTTATATAAAATTTTCTAATACGCACGTTCTTCCTCCACATCAATTCCCGCCTTTTTCGTTACTCTAGCGCGTGTCTTTTTCGTTTCAGTTTTCTCGGCACCTTTTATAATCGGCTCATTCACAGGTTTGATATCATCTTTATCCACCGCCTCCTTTTTTTTTTTCGGCACAGGCTTGACTTTGGAATTCGTTTTCGTAGTCACCGAAGCATTCTTAGTCGGCGACGTCTTGACTTTTGTTTTCGTGTTCTTAGTTACCGTTGTGGTCGTCTGTGTGCCTTCTGTCTGCTCGATTTTCGTCAATTTCGCGGCCCTCGGCAATCTAACTTGCTTCTCTTCGTCGATTTTATTCGCAGCCTTCGCTACGGTCTTTTTTTTCTTTGAGGGCGATACATCATTGGTTTCCGGAGCTCTCTCTACTTCTGCCTGTGTATGTTTCACAGCTTTACGGGGTGCCATTACGAGATTTTACGAGTTCCCAAGAATTATCTAAAACCTGATCTTAACGATCTTAGTTATTCTATTACATTTCATGTACATATTATATATGTATATATATGTATATATTCAAAGAAGTATATATAACTAAACCGACATATCGCTCGTTATGCCGCGTGATTACTTACCGGTATCCAACGTGCAATAACGTGTTCGTTGCATTAACTGGTGGTGCCCGCAAATTATATGACTAACATAGTAACAGATCGGCAGCTTCAGGTTTCGGACGGACTTGGTAATCGACAATCGATTTTCAGATTGACGAATGGCGACGAATATCAACGGATGAAATCCTTCTAATAATCGCAATTTCCCCAAATATACGCAGCCACACGTTACACGCTTAGTTTGCAACTAAGTAAACCGACTTTTTTTTTTATGAAATTTCCTGTTACAATTCTTAAGAATCGAGCCTAAGGCCCGAAGCTCTACACCCTTTCGAGCTATTGAATTCTTTATTAAATTGTAATAATTTCACGTTTTTATTAATTTTCTTCCTATCAGTAAGTATTGTAACTTTTTCTTAGTATTTTTATACAATTGATCAATACATTGGGAGGAGTACTCGATTTACTGAAGATAGAAAAAAAGAGGATTTCCGATTCATTTTGTATTTATTATCTCGCATTTTTATGTTAATTTTTATGTTTGTACAATGGAAATTTGACTTATTATTGCTTAAACGTTTATTTTGATGGGATTTTACGATATTATAGCATAAAATAATTTTTATTTTAAGTAATGTACGAGGGAATGAAATATATCACGCATTCACCCCCTAATCTTGTTCAATGTTTTTCTATTAATTGAATTATTTTAATGAAGTAAAATATTTAATTACGAAAATTATTATTAATAATAATAAGAAAAATTAATTCGTGTAATACAAGTCGTGTATAATTTAATAAATTTTGAAATTATATTACATTTTAATAGCAGTTTCAATGAAATAAATCATTAAGGAATATGATATCTTGATTATTTTTAAACATAATTA
Organism: Frieseomelitta varia; assembly: GCF_011392965.1. Taxonomy (NCBI): domain Eukaryota; kingdom Metazoa; phylum Arthropoda; class Insecta; order Hymenoptera; family Apidae; genus Frieseomelitta; species Frieseomelitta varia. The sequence goes on along the minus strand of NW_025109977.1, from coordinate 965,273 downwards.
AATATAATTTTTATTTAAATATTATTCAAAATACATTTTATTATTATATACTTTACTGTATTAAATATTCATAAGGACAAAAGATTAAAAGAATATTATACATATATGCCTTGTAGCATGAGCAAAATTTATATGTAATACATATTTAGAATTTATTGATATAAAACTAAAAAATTTACATTACAGGTTTATTTACAAGCATCAGTTATACGTAGTTATTTTTTTTTTTAACAGTGATCCTTAATCAGAAGAAATAATGCTTGCTCTATTCTTCCGTTTCCATTTCTTCAATGATTAAAGTGATATTACATATTTATTTATATTTAATTCTTATAAAAATAATTTTTTGAATAATACAAGTAATAATTACTTGATTAATATTTCTAATAAAAATTTCTATTTCTTTTATCCAACGATAAATATCTGTGTGTGTGTGCGTGTGTATGTGTAGCTTTCCCAGTTACCGATTTGACATATTGGTATGAAGATTTGTGAAAGATTCGTTTGTATCAATTTTCATATGAACGAAATTTGGAAATTTTTAACCATGTTACTTGAAATTATGATTCTTTAAAACAAATTAAAATTATACTTATTTTAACGTATGTATAAACACATACTTGATTATACAAATTGAAATTTATGCCTTAAATACACTTTGAAGGCAAATATTAATACCATAACCTATAATTGATATTTTACAGTGACATTTAAGAAAGAATAAATGATAAAATATTCGATTGATTACACTCTCCTGTAAACTAAAGGACATAAATCAGAAAAAATATATTAAGTTATTGAAATAACTTAAATTTGACATACACCAAGTGCGATTGAATTGTGAATTCGTAATATCACTGTCAATAAAAGTATTTAAAAATGAATAACACGAAAAAGATTAATGTAAATTTTTCATCGCTTGTTGGTTTAAAAGCAGAGCTTTTGAAAAAGCAACATGAAGTAAATGAAGCAAAATTGAAATCAGAAATAAATCATACAACACCAAAGCTACAAAGGAAAAAGCCCAAGAAAGTTGAAGAGGAATCTAAAAAGGAAAATTCAAAAATACCACAGTATATTGAGGATGTTAATATGCATAAAAAGTCAAAATTGATGCTGGAGGCAAAAGCAAGATTATATGAACGATTAAAAAAATCCAGAACCATTAATGAGAATTTTCTTGTTGATTTTACAAATAAATCAGATGAATCTGAAGAGGAACCACTACCAAAAGATGAAACTGATGCAGTATTAGAAAATGAGGATGACTGGGTCGAATATGAAGATTGTTTTGGTCGTACGAGAAAATGTTTACGGGAAGATCTGCCCTTGATGCAAGAAAAGGATCAATTGATCAAACAACAAATTATAAATAAAAAAGGAATTGATCCAAAAACGAATGATGCTGTTGATCAAAATTATATGGAGGAAGAGAAAGAACCTGAAATAGAAATCATGAGGAGAAAGTGGGAGGAACAAACACAGAAACTAGCTGATAAAGTGAATATACATTATCAGGATATTTTATTTGATGAAGCTAGAACCCATGGTGTTGGTTACTATGCATTTTCACAAGATGAGGAAGAAAGAGTCAAGCAACAGGAGAATTTGTTTAATTTAAGAAAGGAAACAGAGAGGAAACAGAGGGAGATAAATGAATTAAAAGAATTGAGACAGAAAATGGAACATAATAGATTGAAAGCAGCTAAAATTAGACAGCGTATTAGAGCAGGATTACCTATAGATATGATAGAGGAAGAATTTAGAGAAAAGAATGACAGTGAATATAGTCAAAATGCATCAGAAAATATGCATGATACAGAAAAAACTCTAATCAAAGTTAAAGAAACTAAGAGAGAAAATAATGATAACCAAACTATAGAAAAAAATAAAGCATTAGAAAAAGAAAATAAAATAAAAGCTTTAGGAGAACTTCTAGGCAAAAGAAAATATTGGTTTGAAATGTCTCAGGAAGAGTGGGTACAGAAATGTAGGAAAATGAGAGTTACTGAGTTTGGACCAGTATATGAAAATTTCAAAAGTGCTGGCTATTTAAATTCTGAAAATGCTGATATACCCTTGAGTATTCATAATGATATCAAGTCTCATCCATATCAACAGGATGGTACAGAAAATGAAATAGATATACATTCTTATGATATACCACTTCCTCCTGGCTCAAGTACACCCACAAATTCTAATACTGGATATAACAATGTGATTGAAACAATAAATCAAAGTAATTCTACTTCATCAATTGATCCTGGACTATACAAATCCAGTAATATTGTACAAAATCAGATGAAGCAAAACAGAAGTATAGATGAAGCAAGTATAACAGCTGGTCTCAAGTATTTAAGAGAAAAATTTGAGAAAAATCAAAACACTTGAAGCACTACAAATCTATTCATTTCGTTTTACTGTATATATTTGTAGATATAATATATCATATATGCACATGTATGATCCAGTACCCTATTCATAATTATAAAAAATTTATGGATGAAATAAATTAATGTTTTGTATTTTAACTAAATCTAGTTTTTATTTCTTAAAACCTTTCTGCTGGATTTTTTTACTTTACTTGTATCCTCTTCTGCTAGTGTTGAATCATCTTGTATACCTACATATGTTAATTTCATTGTTATAAAAAGTATAAAATAAAAGTTTGTTATAAAAACAAAATGGATAAAAAATATTACCAGATAGATCAACATCTGAGATAACTGTGTTGCAATTAGGGCATTTCATAGGATCACAAACCATAGTGAATTTCTTCAAGCAATACAAGTGAAAGAAGGTTTCACAATTAGTACATTTTTTACCCTGATTAATAAAAAGAGATATTAATTTTGATTTTCATACATGAAAAAGAAATATTAATTTAAACATACATGAAAAAGAATTTGTTTGCAAAGGTAACATGTATTTAAGTTACTTTCATATGTAGCTTTAAAATATGGCATTAATTCTGTTATACTTCTTATACCCATGTAGTAATAACCATCCTATAAATATCATAAAAATATAAAATTAATAAAATAGTATTATTCAGATGACAAATTTTTATTAGTACCTTATAAATTAACCATTTTCTATTAACCATATCCTCAAGAAAATTTTCAGCATCTGCTTTTGACATTTTCACATCTGAAGAAGAGCATAAATTTAAACACACTGTACTTTGTATGCATCCATTGTCCGATATTATAATTTCAGAAAATATAATTCTTAATAAAGCCAATTGATTTTTTGAAAATTCAGTTTGAAACCTATAAAATAATACAAATTTTAATAAACTTCATGAAAAATTTCTACAAATGCTATTAATTAACAAATCATAAAAGTAAAATGAAGATATCTCTAGTTATTTATAAACCTAATATTATATAGTTTAATTTAAGAAAAAAGAAAATTAAACATCCTAAATGATTATAAATATTTTTTATGACTATATTAATCATACAAACCTGGTTACTTCATCAAGCACCGTACTTATTAAAACCCAATACAACTGGCCTGTAATTTCACACTGTATTCTTTTGATCAACATGTTTAAGGGTTGTAATTTTTCATTTATTTGATTTATTACTGGTACAACTTTATTATCATCTGAAATAAACAATTTCATTTATATAAAATATATCAGATAAAATAAGTACATGAACATTTGAATTGTATTTGATATTAAATATAAATTTACTTACTAAATAACTTTATAATTAACTCTTTTGCTTTATTTTCGGATAGAAAACCGTCGTGCATAATTGTTTGCAAAATTAATTTGTGCTCTTTGTTATAAACCATGTTTTATTTTTGCAATAGACACAAGCGTTTTTTAAATTTCAGATTATTAATAATTATAATTATCTTTAAATATTAATGTTTTATAAATGAATTAAAAATTATTTTTGAATTAGTAGATGAAATTTGTATAAAATATTTTAACTAATTTAATAAATACGTATATATAAAGCAACTATACGTTACTACATGTAAACTGAAGACAAATTTTCATATCTATAATGATAATATATAAAAGACGTCCCCTATTTATGTGATTTTATAGTAATTTATATCCGCAATATTCTCACACTTTAAAATAACTGAGCAATTGATGAAGAAATATATTTACAAAATATAACCAATAACATTTACAAAATTTTTGAAACATGTTTCACGGTTTCTACAGTGTTTCTCAAATTACGTCAAAAAAAGGTAAAGATAAAATACATGAAATAATTTTTATAAATTTCTTTTATTTACCAAACGTTTATCATATAACTAAATCAATAGAATTATAATTGATAGTTTCTTATATTATAGCAGTATCACATTAATTAGCCGAGATCATATTTTTTGTTATCTGACCGCTATTATCCTCACCAGTTCTTAAAATTGATTTCGTGAACCGACTGTTCTATTGTTATGCTAGATGAAAATTTGAAATTTGATATATTTTTCGAGCCCAGTGATAAACGTTTCAATTCAATTTCAATTTCAGAGCGATTTGAAGATTGTTGATACTACGACGATTCAAATCACTTTGAATATGATTCAATACTTAAAAATTCTTGCAGATTCTTATAAAGTCATCTTGAAAATTTGAAATATATTTGATACGTTATACAAGATCTTGTATAAGAATTATCAAAATTGTCAAACTTAAGTATGGAGTCATGTTCATTCAAATTTCCCGCTTATATTTGAGATGGCTCAAGCTTTTTTCAGGCTCGTACGTTAACTCGATTTCTTTCTGTTCTTACATTTAACAATTATCGGTTAATTCTTTCCAATGCAATTACTAAGAAAAACGTACTAATAAAAAAATTGCAAGTAAAATATCAATCTACTAACAAATCTTGCGCTTTAAAATTTAAAATGCCTGCACCACAAGAAACATGATAGTTCCAAGTGCAACTATGTCAAAGACATAACGTTTCTGTCTTAATTTACAAATATGACACATTATTCTTATCACAAAAGTTGTGAAAAAAATCTGAAATTGTAAAATCTCAAAATAAATACGAATGTTTCAGATAATTTTCTGTCACACTCACACTACGAGAGAGTGGAATAGCTTTAGGAATTTTCTAGATACATATGAGGCCTGCTTCAGTAACAATTGGCGATAGTAAGAGTTCTACGCGTGGCCAACTAAAGCATAGCTGTGATAGCATTGATATACTTGGTTGTGAGAATCACTGTTGCATCGTATTGCCGCAACTTTTACTGTATTATCATCGACGGATGCACGATGTTCGTGTGATGCAATTGCGGGCATACGTACGCACAGTTTTCGTAGTACGACAGTATCATGAAAGAGAAGCATCGAGTAAGAGATGCGTTGATTTTAGTTGAGGACTGAGCATCATGATCAATCCAGATGTTAATCTCCCAGTATCGAAAGAAAATAGATAAAAGGGATAGTTGCCGATACTACAAAGTGGGATAGAGAGAGACCAGAAGATAGAGTGGAGAGGATTTAGCGCATAGACCACCGGAGGAGCTATCTCTGCTACATAGTACAAATCATACCGCGAGGGCGCGAGGTCGCGACCCTGAGCCCGATACACGGAATAGAATACGTTTCGGTAGCGGAATAGTGCGCGGAACGAATACGTGTCAAACATTGGTCCACGGATCATTCGCGATCATTCGTTCGCGAAAAGGTCAAGAGTTCATGACAATTCACTGACATGAAATGATGATTTTACTCATCATTTGACGACGATCTTCTTTTCCCTCCCTTCATTTATCACTGCCTGGAACGATCAAAACCTACTAATAGGCAAAACGACGAATTTCTCCCCCTGTCTCTTTCTCATTCTCTCTTTTACTCTCTCTTTCTCTTTCTCTCTTTCTGTCTATCTGTCTCTCTCCTTAAACGAGTATTTCGTTGACCAGTGGTTATAACCTGTCAGCATTGAATATTCCTGCGTATATCATCCAGGAAGATTTTGCAATTGAAAAGGAGAATTCTGTGGATCGGACAGTGATACTGCATAGTGATAAAACAACCCGAAGATGCCGCTCTTCGGTAAGAAGGATTCGAACAAAAAAATCAAGAAAGATGGGAAAGACGACAAATCGCCGTCTGTTGAGGACAAATACATCCTAAAGGAGTTACTTGGAACGTATGTACTTATACATTATTACGGACTGTGTATTGGAAAGTAATAAAAATCAATTGCACAGGATTTTTGTATTTCATATCTCTCATATTGTTATCAAATTATTTGATGTTGCTCAATTAACATCTTGAATGTCACTCGAAATACAGATTTTGATGGATGTATAGGAAATTTAACGATGCAAAAATGCATAGAATCTGCAAAGAATACTCGAAATACAGTTTTTGGTAAACTATTTAATAAACGAAATAGGTCTTTACGTAGATTTTGCCGAATATATTTAGATACATATGTGCAATCGAAATCGAATTAACTCGGGGGTATGTTCTTAAAATCATGAAATTTATATTAAACGTTATTATTTGTGATTGGAATTTACGTGAAAGATTGTCAATGCCATTTTCCTTTAAGAACGTCTTCCTTTAATTTCGATTTTGTTTTAAACAACAAACATTCTTCGAACGTTTCGAACATATTTCTATTAAATCATTTTCGAAGAGAGAAGTTAGGCATATCGACAAGAATTCTTTTATATTTATTTTAAAGTTAAAATGTTTTTTAATGATTTGTAGAAAGATCAGTATTATCAATGGATGTAAAATTTTCTCAAGCAGATTTCGTTTTGCAGGATCTAAAAATTACTACCACTTATTGGCACGAATTTAACTATTCACATCTATCTTACATTTATTTTAACTGTACATACATTAAAATGTTTAAATTAGAATTTAAATTACGTGCAATGAAATAGCGAATGCTTCGAAAACTTGATTAGTACTTTATATTTGCTATTTGTTTCATTAAATACGAATAGAAATCAATGTCGGTGCATTATAAATATAATTTTTAATGACTATAAATTATTATTGAAGAAATATTTTTATTAATAAAAATAAATATTAAATTTTATTAAATAAATTTGAATTTATTCGGATTTTCAGGAAGGATTTTTTAAAATTTGATTTAATTATATTAATTTACATTAGTAACGTTACAAGATATTTCATAATAGTTTGAGAAAAAGAAATACTTTCTGTTAACGATAAATATATAACTATCTTTTCACATATTGTACTCCTAGTCATAATATCTGAAGTACTTAAAAGAAATATATATATATGGTATTGATCAATATGTTACACTATAGTATGTAATTAAAAATTCTATTCTTCTATCAGAACACTTGCACATGCCAATATTGTCTATTACCATATCAAAAGTCTGGGCAACAAATGTTTTGGCACATTATAGCAATTAGTAATTGCATATAAGTGCATAAGTCATGTGATGTTATTGCATGTACTAAAATGCAATATATACTTATTTTCCTTATATAATATACCTATTTATTTATATTTTTTTATATTTGTTTGTATAGGGGTGCTTTCTCTGAAGTACGCCTGGCAGAAAGTAAAGAAAAACCTGGTCAAATGTTTGCTGTGAAAATCATTGATAAGAAAGCATTGAAAGGGAAAGAGGACTCTTTAGAAAATGAAATAAGAGTGTTACGAAGGTAAACATTTAGTTCCAGCAGATAAATTTATTTGAATTTCCCTTCAGTATTTGTAAATTATACTGTATTTTTTAGGTTAACACATCCCAATATTGTTCAACTATTGGAGACATTTGAAGATAAACATAAGGTTTATTTAGTTATGGAATTGTAAGTAATTTCATTTGCTGATGAATTACTATATTATAAACTTATGTTTAATCTTTATTTGTTCTTTTACATTAGGGTTACTGGTGGAGAACTATTTGATAGAATTGTTGAAAAAGGTTCCTATACAGAGAAAGATGCATCAGGTTTAATAAGACAAGTTTTAGAAGCTGTTGCTTACATGCATGATCAAGGAGTGGTGCACAGGGATCTTAAGCCTGAAAACCTTTTATATTATAGTCCAGAAGAAGACAGTAAGATTATGATTAGTGACTTTGGCCTATCAAAAATGGAAGACTCTGGTGTTATGGCAACTGCTTGTGGTACTCCAGGATATGTTGGTATGATTCACTTTTGTTATGTTGGATATATCTATATGTGACTAATTTTTTTTTGAAAAATTGAAACGTTTTTTTCTATTTACAGCTCCAGAAGTCTTAGCACAAAAGCCATATGGAAAAGCTGTAGATGTATGGAGTATAGGAGTCATTTCTTACATTTTATTATGTGGTTATCCTCCATTTTACGACGAAAGTGATGCGAATTTGTTTGCACAAATTTTAAAAGGTAATAATACTACTTTACAAATATTTTTAACATTTGGGAGGACTATACTATCACTTCAATTTAGGTACTACTTTTAGAATTGACAAACACATGCAGCTGTACATTAACTTGAAATTTTCATTTTTAAGGTACTATTCTAGTTTTTGTATGCTGCTATATACATACTAGTGTAGTAAGTAAATGATCATTTGTGTGTGTCCGCGGTTTTTGTGAAAGTCATTAATTCTTTGTCTAATGTTCAAAACTTAGCATAAAATTCGATCACACTATCAGCATTGTTTAAATAAATTACAAGAAACAAATTTATTGTAATTTATTGTATATTACACTTACACAGTGTGAAAATCTAACAATACTTTTTCCAAAATAATTCATTCAAAAATCAAGTAAATCATAATAAAATCGTCTACTCTATAGCAAGAAGCTAACCAGACTGTTATAGGTGAATTTGAATTTGATTCGCCGTACTGGGACGATATCAGTGACTCTGCAAAGGATTTCATTCACAAATTGATGTGCGTCAATGTTGAGGAGCGCTATACTTGTAAACAAGCCCTTGCACATCCTTGGTAAGATCATTATTATGCTCAAATATTATATATAATTTTTTTTATTTGAAATATTCTCACATAAATTTATATTCCATGTGATATTGAAAAAAAATCGCAATTCGCAATACATATTTCAAACGTGTTCTAGATTAGATATTTATAACTTTTGAAAAGTCATGTTTTAAAATTCAAATAATAAGGATATTACAGGAACTGAATTTCTTAATAATAATAAGATAGATATGGATGTTCTTAATAATAAAATAGATATGGATTAAGTAAGTAGAAGAATTACATTAATTTCACACATTAATTAATTTACTACAAAATTAATTGTTGAATCATGTATATAAATGTCCCAAAGTATATAATAGTATCTCTCATATTAAAATTTTCAGTAATTTTTATAAACAAATATTTTAACATATTATTTTAACACAATATAAATCGGTCAATATGTATTTTGTGTAACATATCTTTTTAGTTTTGAATATATTTTATACTAATAAATGTTCGTTTGATCAAATATATTTTGTACGTACAAGTACGTGCAGTATCGTGCAAATTCATTTTTTTTCAGGATATCCGGCAATGCAGCTAGCAATAAAAATATCCATGGTACTGTATCGGAACAACTTAAAAAAAATTTCGCCAAATCAAGGTGGAAGGTTAGTATAATTAGATGATTATCATGTTGCTGATTGTATGTGTTTGCTCGCCAGGCTCCGTAGGAAAGTCTTCCTCTTCTCTCATGGTTGCAGCAAGCCTACCACGCAGCCACGGTCATACGTCAAATGCAACGGCTGGCACTCACCAGCGGCCAGTTGCAGCAGGGCCCAGGATCAACAGACCCCTCCAGCGGCAACCCCACGCCATACCCCGATCAATCGCAATCCAACCCCAGTCACCAACCCAGATCAGTGGAGCCTCAGACCAACCTCAATTGAAGGAAATACGCGAGTCACCATTGCCGGTGTCAAACTTGGTGGCCTCGAATCCTATTCCCATTCCGATCACTCCAAACTTACCATTCTACTTACGCAACAAACGCTTCAAGCTGTGGGGTAGCACACGCACTGCTCTGTCTATTCTATTTCAAACGAATGTATCGTATCTTAGAAAGCAAAGAAAATATAAGAAAAGCTGAGTCACGCTGCTACGTTTCTTCTAATGAAAAATATCAGAGTTATCGGATGGCCGAGTTTATTCTCTTACCGATGATTATTATCTGAATAATGGTAAGAGCTTGTATTTCAGCTAATTTGCTTTATTGTGGTCTCCTGTGACATGGTTACCACCGATCGTGTATATTACAAAATTATACACGCTCGCAAGTGCGCGCACGTATACACACTTAACACACATATAAACAGCCCGTACGATAAGGCGATTTCCTGAATGTTTTATCGCCCTTTTCAATTTTGCAGGCTTTGTTTCAACAATTTAAGTAGATCTCACTGTGTTGATACATATTTCACAGTAGAGTAGTAAATCCTGTAGCCGTCAATAATGATTTTAAATGATGATACGTTAACAGCATTGATTTGATCAAGTAAAGACATAGTTAATATATTTAGATATCTAATGCAGATTGTGAAATCCTTTGACACAAGGAAGGTTTTGCTCGATCAAATCTACTATATGTATAAAAAAAAAAGAAAAAAGAAACAATGTGAACAGTACAACGACAAGTTTTTATCTTTTATAAGGTTTGGTGTAATGAATAGTAGCTGTTTAGATGATTTTTTGCAATGTGAACATCTTAGTATATTCTGGTAAAATATGTTTTAAATTTCACAAAAACTGATACGCAGCCTTTTACCCAGTTTTTCGAAAGAACGATACGATAAAATATAACATCTTTTGAAATAGCAATTTTTCAAGAAACATGAAACAAAAGACAAAATAAAGTAAGTTTATGGATCACTTCGGACAAGAAAAAAAAGAAATTCTTGCCATATGGAATCGTGTTGTGAGATTGTATGAGATCTGATTTTTATCGATATTTGTTTTTATGTTTCTCCGATAATTAAATCATATATTTTATTTTACGATATAAATGCAAAATATAATACGAGTCATGTACAGTACATTATATTACAAGATATTGTGTACACAAATACTTGTTCTGTTATATAGTGATATTAGTACATTTTAAGAATTCCAGAACAGAAATCTACTAACTAGATTTAATATGTATATACACAAATGTATATTGCTCTACTGATATTTTTATCGATATTGCACTGAAATTTAATAGAAAATGTACATAATTCATACACGATTCCTCAATCATCTCTTTGCAAGATGCAAATATAAAAAGCAAATTATATAGTGTCCAATTTTTTAATTTTGTTATAGTGTTTTTTGTTATATTTTTATACACTGCAATTTTTCCTGATCTAATTAGTTTTTATTATTATATTTCTGTTCTATTAAAGAGATTCTGGTAATTTTTATTGTTCTTTTTTTGAATAACATAAAATAAAATTGGTTTTTGGTAGAAGCACAAAAATGAATTTAATTAATTAAGAAATAATGATTTATATATTTTATTATATGTTGTAAAAAAATGTACATATTATTTATGTATATTATGTTCCTTGATGTAAATGTATAAGAATTTTCAATCTGTTACGAACAAGTCAATATAAATATTTTTATATTTAATATTTTATCGTAGAGTACAGCGATCATACATCATTGCATAAGCTCCAAAAAATTGATTGAAATATAATCTAGCTATTTATATTTGTATCTTATTATTATGTGAAGGATCAGTGAATCGTATGTAGTACTAAGTATTTGAATTACAACAGGTACTTCAACGAAATGTTTGAAAATACTTTTAGTATTCGGTGGTATTACTTTATTTTTTTACAAATAATTGCAGACAATTACCGTACATATTGTAATCTTGTGATAATGATGTTACTATGGTCTCTTACTCAGTAGTATATCCGTATAAAAATATTAATATTGAGAATTTGCATTAAAATAGAAATGAAATCTTTTAATCGAAAATGTATCAAACAATTTTTCACAATGCTGATTCGATTTCAATGTGTCGAACTGTTTTATTTAAATTTCCAGGTTATATAAATGAAAAAAATATATTGCGTGTTATTATGCGGAAAATTGTATCGACAAGATTCAGTGTTTTTTCAATGTCCTTTTGAAATAAATCTAAATTGTATCTAATGAAATCTAAAGGAATCATATATTACACATTCGAATAGAAAAAATTATTGCTGTTTATCGAGCGGGCACTCCTTTTATCATAAATTACTCTCTCTTTCTCTTTATCTTTAAACATGATAATCACTTTGAACTATCATATTAGATATCCGTCCGTGTACCGGGCACTATTCGTATAATTAATAACTGTATGAAAAAGAGTTTCATGTTAATGCTACATAATAATTTTGAAATCGATAATAATTATATTAATTATAAGATAGACATTGTTCTAATAAAATTAAACAGAATACATATAAGTTGATTTAGAACATGGCGCATACGATGGAAGTTAAAATATATGCAATGATCATCATTTATTCTTGTCGAAACTTGTAGCATGAAAAATTTCAATTGATAAACAGGTCTTTCATTGCGCAAAATAACATACTATTCTGAAGTGCCTTGGATAACACGATGATGGGATATCAGAAAAGTAAACTCAAAAATATATGCTTTTCAATGATTAAAATCATTTTTAGTTAGAAAATAGACATCTACTTTATGTTCTAATCTCTATATTTATTTGAATTATAATGTCTAATAAAAAGTACTAAAATTCATGTGTTTGTATGTAAATTAAGTAATTAAATTATGTAATTTTAATATAATTTTTTGGAACCAACATCGTGTCATCTAATAAGAAAGGTTCGTTAATAAGCATTTTTTTATGCTAAATATTTGTGTGCTATCAATGAGCTTGTAATTTAAAAATTTTAGAAGGGAATATAAAAAAAAGGAGCTTAGCTTTATTTAGAAACAAAGTAAAAAAAACAGAAAAAAGAAGATACGACAAGAAAAAGATAAGACCGTGCCACATGAATAAACATATCGGCAGGAACGTTGCAAAATGTGATTATAAAAATAAGCTGATTTTAAATAGAAAAGAACAACTTGTTACTGCAGTTTTATTCGATGAACAAAATATGCCTGACTGATAAGAGTGTGTGCATGGAATGAACGAGAAAAAGAATGAAAGAAGAAAGTTGCCTATAAATTAAGCGTTATTGCGCTTTTACATTTATTAATGTAACATTACTAATTTACATTTACTAACTGATTACAGGAATAACTTCTTCCTAGTGTAACTTTTCTCATTGCACAAGCCTTGCAATTGTTATGCTTACAATTTGTGCATGTGAAAACGACTATTATCAGACGTTTCATTGTTAAAATTATACTTGATACGAAGGATCAATGTTATTAGAAAAAATTTATCAACCCCGCAGAAAATTTTAGTAAATCAGAATATATTAAAATAATTTACAGTGCCAATGTATTCCACGATTTTAAAACGCTGTTGAAATCGCTGTTTTTTCAAGATATATGAAGTATCAAATTTTTGTAAATTATATACTCTATTCGAATAGCCAATATTTTAACGATTAAATTTTTAGTAATGCATTGCTTCAGACAGTAATTTATTTTGTTCAAGAATAAAAAGCTCGCTTGTAAGTACGAGGATTATAGATCAACCTTTCGAACTTAATCTTTTTCAACTTGATTTTGGTGCTACACAACAAATGTTCGATACTACTATTCCATAAAATGTGATGAATAAAAAGTTATGACTAGCATAACTGTACCAATGACAATGAAAAATTGTCGATAATTTAAACTGATATAATTTCGTAAGAAAAAAGATAACATAACGATTCACTTTGTCTCATTTTAAAGCGTGAAGCCTATACTTTGACAGTTGTAAGCTCGTTTTTTTTTTTCGAAGATGAATCTACATTATGTAGGCAGTGGGAAAAGCGAAGCGATTTTTTCCAGCATTGAACTTTGAACATTCGGGTTAGATGACAATATCTACCCTAATATTCAAAGGTTAATAAATTGATAGGAAAGAATCAGGCAGGTTTTAAGGATTTATTGTAAAGAGAACATTTCAATCTTCAAGATCATAATAAATTTCGTCATGAAAAAAATTCTTTAATGTTTGTACATACAATTGAATTTTTACAATTTTTGAAAAAAAGTATCCTCACTTTCCCACTTGCCACATGATGTAAAATCATCTTCGAAAAAAAACGAATTTATGCCTGTCAAAATATAGGCCTCACGCTTTAAAATGAAACAGTGAGTATGATTTTTTCTTACAAACTTATATTAGTTTATCGATAATTTTTCATTATCATTGGAACTATCATACTAGATACATATATGTATATATTTTGCGATTTTAATTTTTTTTAGTATCACATGAATGCAATCTACCAGTCAGTCATCTTCAGTTGTAAGATTGTTAAAAATAAAATAAAAATATTGGAATGCTTGTAAATTACAAAATAAGTAAACTAATCACACTTCAATTTAATGCATATTTAATGAAATTTTTTCTTTCGGAAAACGAACACATGATTGATGCAAATGATAATAATAATAATGATATTATAATAATAACATTTACAAAATTGCGTATGTTTGTGCTTAAAATTAAATTATCTTTTTATACAAATTATTTTAAATGCATTAACAATTATATATCTTATCTTATAATTTGTTAACTAATAAATGTGTAACAGTTTCGCATATAATATAAATGGAATAGGAAATTTACATGATTATTATATTTTATATTAATGATTTATTAACACAGACGCTGCCTTTGTGAAATTATGAATTAATTATCCATGAATCATGTATTTTCCTTTAAACGAATTTAAGAGAATTAATTTGAGAACAAGAATAGTTTAATAAATAAATACATTTAATAATTTGATAAAAAAAAATTTACATTACATTATAGGAATTAATCTTTCTACAATTATCTATATTTTACTTAATTTTTATCTATAATAATACGAATCTTTGTATTATTCTTTTAATTCATGGCAATGTATCTGTGAAATTCATTTATAATACAATAATATATAATTACATAATTCACAAATACATGTTAACAAATAATATTAATATTTATTAATTATAAAAGAGTGAGAAAATAATAGATTTTACATTTATTATAAAATGTAATGTAATCTTTCGTTAGAACCTAGTTCCTAATACATGTTGATTTCAATGTAATTTAAAATTTGGTTTGGTCCATGAAACATACAAATGATATATATACATATATATATATAAATGTATTTAGAAAAAAAATTAAAAGTTAGAATAATTGAAATATGCGAAGAAAAAAAAATTGAGTAATGATTCTACAAATTTTCGAATAGCAGCCACATGATTAATATTAATATTAACATTGACATTCAATATATTACTATGCATCGTTAATAATATCGTTTAGTTGATTAACTTCTTTATTTCTCGAAGTTGTATTTCACTCTTATTTTAACCGAGCTTAATATCATTTCTTTGATTGGTTGTCTTAACCACATCCAGTTATACAACTGAAAACAGGTGTGAAAAAATACTATACATAGAAAATATACTTGCAAATTTCTGTATATGTTAGGTGTTTGGTAGTAATACCTGGAAATAAACTGTTGGCCCCTTCTATGTAATTTGCATAATCCTTCTGTAATCAACGCTTATCAATAATTCAACGTAAAGTGTTTCTTCTAATCTCATACAGTTCATGCATTTTCAACTAAATTATCATTTTGAATATTATATACTTTACCAAAAGATATGATAAACGAGACAACCTTACATTACATTAAATACACATATTTTAACCCTCGTATGCATTTAACGCTTCTCGTAATTTATCTACAATTTTCTGATAAAATTTGATTTGCTCCGCAAGATGCGTTTTCATTGCTTGAGTTAAATGGACCTCTTGCTCCGTCTGAAAATGCGTTTCTTCAGCGAGAAGAGCTCGTGCTATTACATCGGTTCGATGAGACAAATCTCGCAATTGTTGTGGCTCCATTTTGTGTTCACTTACTAGCTTTTCGTAATCTTTCCGTTTTTGTACAGCAGTCTAAATAAGTTAAAGAAAAAAAAAACAGAACATATTAGCAACGTTAAAATTTCTTATAGAAGACTATACTTTAAAAGAATAAAACTTTTCTTATCGGTTACCTTATGTATGCTAATTACATCTGGAAAACTACTGATAATTCCTCTATAAATATGAAATTTATCAGATAGAGGTTCCCAATCAAATTTAGGCTGCTCTTCGTATAACTTGCCTATATCGTTATAAGCGTCTCCCGTTATTTTTAACGCATAAGTTAATCTTCCTCGACTTCTATCGTCGCCTTCTAATGCGTGGCTTAATGCGCTAAAGCTTTGACCAATTTTCTGAAATTCTCTCTTGTAAAGAAGACTT
The DNA here is from genome assembly GCF_011392965.1 of Frieseomelitta varia. Classification (NCBI taxonomy): domain Eukaryota; kingdom Metazoa; phylum Arthropoda; class Insecta; order Hymenoptera; family Apidae; genus Frieseomelitta; species Frieseomelitta varia. The sequence goes on along the minus strand of NW_025109977.1, from coordinate 948,881 downwards.
TTTTTTGTTTGATCAACAGCCATAGCCATAAAATTCTTAACTACTGGATCCAGTCCACTTATAAATCTACTAAAAGCATCAGTTTGAATTTCCACTTTTATAACGTCCAAAATTGTTTCAGGGCATTGGACGGCATAAAAGTAATTTACACCTAATAATTCATCTTTTTCAGCCTGCCTTTTCCCAGCCTTCCATCTTTTTTCATCTGTGCAAGTTATAAAATGTTCCCAGACGCGACTACGTGCCAGCACAGGATGCCTACAAACGTAATCAACGAATTCTTGTAGCTGTGTGCGTCGATGTTCGATAAATTGTTCATCATATCTCCCTGATATTTGTTTATCTGGTAATGGTGGAATAGGAATAAAGCAATATTTTTCTTCTAAACGTTCGTGCAGCCAATCAAAATGTTTATATCTTCTTGAAACTTGAATATTATTAAACTAAAACAAAGAAATCCACGATAATTCTGATTTATTGTTACAAGAATATAACATATAAAAAATAATTAAATACCGTTGGCGTAAGTTGATAAACTATGAAGCTCTTAAGACCCTTTAGTTTGGATTCTTTTTTAGGAGATGTAACTACACAGTTATAAGATTCTCCTCTTGAAGACCATCCATAATGTCCACCTTCAATTTCTTCGATATATATTTTTTCATTTTCAGGAACATTTGCTACCCTCATTCCTAATAAAAAACTATCTTCTCCTGACTTTATTAATGTAGAAAATTTATTGTTTTTCTTTGGTATGTTGGGTATAGGCCTTTCAGGTATCACAGAATGAATAGTATGCATAGAAACTGAATCCCCATAATCGACAGTATGATGCTGTGGCAATTGTATCATATGTTGTTGCTGCTGCTGTTGAGGGACATACGCTTGTGTTTGACCGATTTCGGAATCATCGTCCCATTCATCGTCCCAGTAATCTCCTGAACTCTGTTGTGATGACGTCATTGCATCTAATGCATAAGAAAATTTAGATATAGCAAATTTTGAATCAATATATCTAATAAAAAAAGTGAAGCAAAGTAAATATACTTGGCGCAGTAGTGTCGACATTTTGAACATATGCTGCTGGAAATAATCCAGACTTTCCACTCTGATTGAAACCTTCACACCATCCATCGCCTACATTATCTCTCATAACAGTCAACATTTCTCCTGCTGTGATAGACAACTCTGCTGTTCCTGGTTCTCCTGTGAAATCGTATAACGCCCTTACCTGAAAAAACAAATGTTGGATGTTAATACGCACGAAACGGAAAAAAATTATTTTGAAAAATTCACACAAAAGAATGAGTCATAATGCACAGAACTGTTCTAATATCAAACAATTATATACCAATCACTTTTGTTTTTTTTAAGAGGTTTACGCACCTGGTGGCCCTCCATTGTAAGTACATGTACTAATAGTAATTTCAACTGTAATTACTGGTGTGACAGTTTTTCGCCTCCTTATTTCAAAATTATTTGATTACACCCGGTCACATACCTATACCGATCTGCTTAGCCGTATGACTGACATTTACGTATTTGCGCTTTAATGTGTGTGCGCCTCTGTGCCACATAAATGGAAAATTTAAACGACTGTACCACTACCGTTGGCGAAATATAATACGCTTTCATGACTCCAGAGAACGATGTATTTTCTATGTATAAGACACGTTCATTTCGAGAATCGAAAGGAGATTCTAGATGACGAGAATGAGCAGTTCGATAAAACGTAATTCAATGAACCAAAAAGAAAAAAAAAGAAAAAAAATGAAAGAAACTATTTTGTAATTGGAGGTTAGAAACATTAAAGCGCTGGGCACTTGAATTCACGATCCGTCACTGACTTTGGATCCGCCTCTATGAATTAACTCTTATATCGCTTATTAAATTTTTGCTTGGGTGTTTACACTCAAACGAACCAAAGCATCAGTTACATAGTTGTGAATGAAGAATTAAAACAAGAAATTATACACATTATTAGAATGTATAAAACTAAAAAAAATTAAGTTTGATTTAATTCGTACTTCAACTTGAATTTTCATTATCAATTTTTTATATGACATCTTTTACATATTAAATTTAATTACTTATGTATAATCAAAGAGAAAAAAACATTCTGTTTATTAAATATATTTAAATATGTGCGTCTAAAGGCTAATAAACAACTAGTGAAAATAATGTTTAATATGATAATTATATAAAAATGAAAAAACTTTTGATTGATAAAAAGAAAGAAAAACCAAAAGTTAAAATCACAATCTTATAAAATTTTATTGTTTTGAATGTCATTTTTTAATCTTTAATGTTGGAAATTTTTAGATTACAGTTGGATTTGTTTTAATGAGATGATTTTGATTCCTTGGCGTTCTGTAGACTTTGAGTAATGTATAATTTTGCTAAGCTTTGTGCACAGAACTGAGAAATATGTTCACTATATGTGTTAATCTGTCCAGCGACAATCATCGGATTTAGTCTAGGTGGAACAGGCAAAGGTCTCATCAGTTTGTTAATATCATCATCCGGTAGCGGAGGCTCATCTTTAGCAGCTCTGGCAGCATTTTCTTGAGCTCTCTTAGCTAAAAGCCTGTTCTTCTCTTGTTGCTGACGAACGACTAGCTGCTGATATCTATTAAACTTCATAGCTTCTTGATTCAATTCGTCCACACGATCCATCAAACAACGTAATTGATTCTCCAAGACTGTGGCTGTACCAAGGTCCAAGTACTTTGTACCTTCCTCTTCGGGAATCATTTCCTCCAATTCAGACATCATTATATTAGTCAAGTTACTGTTCTTTATCACAACTGGTATCTCAATAAATAAATTCTCATAACCGATCTTCAAAGTACGTAGTGCCTCTGGTGTGAATTCACCTTCCTTATACATTTGTATAGCTTGGGGGGTAAGCCTGTAAGCTTTCAAAGTTAAAAAACCTCTGGCTGATTTGGCTGTATCGTATATGAGCACCACAGATTCCTCGATGGACGTTTGATAGTGGTATTGCGACTCTAACAGAGATACATTTAAGAAATTGCCAACATCTGCACTCTGATACCATCCAACGTGAAAGTGATCAACATTTACCCTGAAAAAAGGAGACTCACGTTTATTTATTTCGTTTCGTTTTTAATACTAAGTATTACTTACCAACGAAGGCGACGCATCATGGCAAGCTGGTATTCTTCTTCGTCCATGATCTCATCGTTTTTGGGAAATGGGAAACAATTGGTTATCTCGAGACGATTTTGAACAACCAAACCAAGCAGAGCACCTTGAGCAACATCCATGTTACTCATCGACTCTTCATGACAATGCTTCACCATTTTCATAACTACTAATCCATCGCATTGCACGTAATCTATCCGAGGTTCTACCTCGGGGATTCTTCTGGTCTGGGTTCTCGAATTCATTTTTAATTGAAACTTAATACTGGCGTAACTTTTCACACAATATGCTTTCAGTCACTCGCCCGAGGTTAGGTTGAACAGAATTCAACCTTACGCCTCCTATAATTGAACAAGTAAAACATATAAAAGAACATAGATATGAGACTACTTCGCTCTACGAGTCGAGTTAGTAACGACGCAGAGGAGGTCATCTGTAGTAATGACAAAGAAATCGAATGGCCGCCATAATCAATTAAAAATCTTGGCGGACTATTTGAATATAGGTTATACGAACTGGTACATATCTACTTTATGACATATTTACGCCGCATAAATATGAGATGACCGTGATCGGCTTGAAGAGTACACAACTCGTTGGAAAAGCATATATTAATCACAAAAATGAATAACGTGGAAGGAAAAATGAAAAAATGGATCGAATTGATCCAAATGGAAAAACTGACCGGTGTAACGGAAGATGTTCAGGTTTGTAATGTTTTTAATAAAATTGCTTTCTCCTCTCTGTGTTTATTTTTGTATTAAATTTAAAATTTAAATTTTCGATGAATATTTAGTTTATTATAGTTTTGGGGCTTTTCCCAATTTTGACTACTTTGACTACAGATTCTTTTTTCACTTTTTGAAAAGTTTTGCTTCGTTTTTAAAATCAACTGGGGAGAATCGAAAAAGTCACGTAACTCTTCTGTATTAAACGCTGTATTAAAAATATTTCGTTATGTCCATGATAATTTATCAGATAAAATGGAATGAAATACAAGATATTTTGAATCATATTGATGATTTTTTCTATTTGCTTACTACTGTTTCACAGAAATATTAGCAAATGGCAAAAAGCTATCAGAAAAACACCAAATAGCTGTACTTGTCGTTAGCTTTTGAATGTTTGTTTATGTTACTTCTAGAACAGTCAGTTCTGTGTTAGAATAAAAACACTTGAAATGGAAACAAAGAGAACCTCTTTATTAACCTCTACCATAAAAAAGTTGGAGAAAGCCATTAAACTAGAAATTTGCCAGACTTCCTTTTCACATTTTTAGAAATGAACGTTATCTTCCATTTTTTTTCAGGCAACCGTATTCGGTAGAAATAAAGAATTTAACAAACACATTTTTAAGCTATTGTTATATCTTTCACATACTGCAGACAAATGCAATAAACAAGACTATGCTATAGGAAAAGAGATTTATAAGTTAACTTGTGCACTGTGTTCAATTTTAACCAATATATTAGATAACAATAAATTTATTTCTAGTTTATTTCATATAATTCGTTGTTTGTTAACAATGCAGATGTTTGATGAAGCATATGATGTATGTTCTTACTTGAAAGCAGAAACATTACGTTCTGATTGTTCTAATGACAATGCAAGTGACATATTAGCGAAGATAGCTTACTTATGGCATAGTGCAGTTAATAATGAATTTCTTATTCTGCAACAAGATCCATTGAATTCTAAAAATAACTTACAATTGAAAAATATTGTAAAGTATGAATTAGAAATAATACAGATTGTACATAGAAGTTCCACAAAACAATTACTTTCAAATATTAGTTCATATTTGAACAAAATTGCAACAATAAATGGAGAATCAAGAGAATCAATTTTTAATGATTTTTCTATATTTATCATTGAGTATTTAATCCAGACAAGAATATTATTTAGTATTAAAGAAAAATACATCATATGTCGTCATATGCTTCAGATAACAAGTAGAATTATATGTGAAAATATTAATGAAAAGTGCCTTAAGTCAGTAACAAAAGTTCTAAATACTATAAGCAATTACTTTAAGGAGATTTTAGTCGAGGATGAAGAATGTTACCAGTGTTTTTTACTATTTGAATCTATGTGCCTTGTAGTTGTAAAACCAATTGAATGTTTAACGGAAAATGTTGTTAAAAAGATTGAGAAGTTGATTGACAACTATGTAAGTCTTATAAAAAGATATGAATATACAGGATCTGTTAAATGGGCCACATTCAGTATTGTTCAGATTTTAGAACCATTGTTTATATATTGGGAAACATGTATAAAAACTGAGAAGAAAGTATACATAAAAAATGATTTATTGTTGGAAACAATGAAACTAGTTGGATATTTGAGTATATGTTTTATTAAACAAATATCAAACAAGTGTACCTCTTGTCAAAGCGAGAATTGTATGGTCAAAAAAGATATATATAATGCAGTAGCTATAAAAACTAGATGTATTAATTTAATCAGCAAGTTTTCTAAAAACGATTTATCGAAAGATGTTTGTGTAGTTGCTAAAATATTTTTGGAGCAAAATATAGCATTGATCTATGAAATGAAAGAATATAAATGCAAGTGGTGGATACATTTATGGTCTACCTCTAGTGCCTTGATTTATAACTTAGGCATAATATCTGACTGCTTTTATGAAGAAAGTGTATCTCTATTTTCTCTATTATTTACCTCTATTGTACAATTTGATGGAATTGAATCGAAATCAAAGCATATCAATCTTGAAAATCCTATTGGTTTCACATTACATAAAATAAGTACTCTTCATTATAATCATAACATGTACAGAGAAGCAATGACTGCGACTGCATTAAATGCCCTATTGAACTGCAATGATCCAAATTCGAAAGCATTTCGTATGTGGGCAAGTATAAAACATAAGTCTGTAAGTTCCAAGGAAATTACGGAAATGACCATGCTAGCTTGCTTGAAAAAAGATAAATCAAAGATAGAAGAATTAGGATTATCTATTGATTTATCGAAATATGATCTCATTGAAATATGTTTAAAAGAAGCAAAAGGTTTACAAGAAGCAAAAGTTAATCTATCTGTCGCCATTCAGAAAGTTCTCAGCGAATTGGAAGCATTGAAAGTAAATCCAATACAATACGCTCGCATGGTTCAAATGTTAGTATATCATTCATTAAATTTTGATTATGATGAAGATATTTTGGCATGTATTAAGCAAGCTGTTTCAAATTTGAAACAAATTAAAATGGATTGCAACATTTTATGTTTGCAAGCGAACTTAGAATTTTACATTTTTGTCACCCAATTACGTTCTGTAAGCAAAAAAATTGAGATGGAAATTGAAAACATGAAATTCGCATTGTACGCTCCAAAAGTAAACGAAATTGGGGAAAATGAATCTCGTGACGTAGTACCAGCTTATAGTATGATAAATATCAAGGAAGATTCTAGACATATGATGTATTTGCAGGAGGCATTAAAAAAATGGGAAAAATGTTTAAGGCAAAATCTTGTAAGTTTGAGTCTCTAATCACAGCTTAGTGTATTTTTATTTAAGATTAACTCTAATTATATATATATGTTAACAGAAAGAAATTGCAAAAGGATATGAACCATTGACGACCTTACATACATTAATTATAGCGGGTGAATATGCTCATTTGTATAGGTATGAAAAATGTGAAATTAATATATGGAAATTTGCACATGCATTAGCATACGAATTGCAAGATAATTCTACAATTATTTATGGTACATAAATATTGAACTTTTTTCTTTCAATTTGAAATTCAGGGGCATTTATATTAATAAAAAATTACCAATATTCTTTTTAGTCATTGGACGTTGTATATCTTTGAGATATATTAATTTTGAATGGATTACTATTGCCAAAAAGCTTGCCATCAAATTGAAAGATAGTAATGATGAAGATACAATTTACGCAATCGCTGTTTTTTGGATAAGTTTATCAGATTTTTATTTTGAATGCAACATGGTAAGTTTATTATTTACGAATAATGAAAAACATTACAACTATTTCATATACTTTATTCTTAGTATGATGAAGCTAGAAAATTAGTTGATGAATCCAGGAAACTACCAGGAATTTCTTTCTTCAAAAATATAGCTGTATATTTATACAGTCTCGATAGAATTTTGTATAATTGTTATTTGTACAAAGAAAATATCAAACACGAAGAGTACACTCGATATATTGTTGAAATTTTGTATACTCTGGTTAATTTGAACGAGGAACTTTCTGCAAGAAAATGTGAAGTTTTTATTTATAAAAAAATATTCTTTAATGCTTTGTAGCTTCTAACATTATAATCCAATGCTTTTTTAGGGAAACCTCAAGACAAGTATCTTTTTGGATTCGACATACTATTATCTGCAACCGTTAATTTATCCCTACGAATGAATAGTTTATTATCTTTTCAAGAAATTAGTGCCCATCTAGTGCGCAGATTGAAAAGTGCGCAAATTCTAGGAGCAACTATAAGGGTTGCTGAAATTTTAAAATCTCTCTGTTACATTGATTTATCACGTGTACAGCTAAACGATTGTGAAGTAAAACTTCAAGGATTAGAGCATATTCTAAGTATCGAAACATTTAAAGTATCTACAAACAGTAATCTTACAAAAATGAATTCGGGTAATATTTTACAAACGCCGACCCGGGTTATAGATCCTATTAGAGATCTTCCTGAATATAATACTTCGCCAGTTCTCCAAAACAAAGTATTCAGTTTACCTGAATTTATGCGCCATGAAGATTGTAACTGTTATTTTTGTCAAAATATATCGTATCATTATTTAGTGTTTACAAGCACACACATCAGAGCGCAATTATATGCATTCCAAAAAAATATCGCAGCTTCGTTACAGCACTTTCATGGTGCGTTTAAGATAAAAGAGAACTTGATAAAAATGAAAGAATACATACCATTATGTATGCCTATCAAATATCTTCCTTGGCAAGAACGTTTTTATATTATAGACTATGTACTGTTATTAATAAATTTTTCTTACTTCCTGAGAAGTTTTTTTAATACAAAGCAAGAGAAAATAAGGAATATCATTTCGTTGGCGATTCGAATATGCGATACGAATAAATTAAAGGGACATCCAATTTATATGACGGTTAATGAATTGATGCTTGATCATAGCTTTCAAAGTACGTTTAGTTCTTCTGATTACTCGAGTAAGTATTTATGTAAGCATTATGTGAAACGGACTTATCTATGTTGAAAGGCAAAATTACATTTATTCTTTTTACAGAATTTACAGTTCCTGATCCTTTTGATATCGATATAAGTAAATACATGCAAAAATCGAACACTGAAAGTAATATTTGTATAACACCAACTATTAACAACACTCGATCGAAGAAACCTGTTACTCTTCAACGTAATCGAACTCCGCCTCTTTTAAAATTAACCAAAGTTAGTATTAACTTCAGTGACGATGAGGATACTTCTTCACCGCCATCCAGATATGGAAGAACAAGATCGCATAGTAAATTAATAAAAAGGAAAATCTTAAATGAAGAATACTCTGAAACTGTTAGTCACACCGAACAGGAAACAAATCAATCCAAAAGCAGCTTCTCGTTGCAGGAATTAATCGATACAAAGGAACATAATCCAAATATTTCAATAAAGGATATAATCAAAAAAGTCGAATTGTTGGCACCAGATATATCAGAACATTTATATAAAGTAGATAATATAGACGAGCCTGCAACCACCGAAAATGTACAGAAATTAATCGATTTAATGAAAGATCTTAAAGTAAATGCAATTTCGCAAAAAAATCCTAGAAAAACGCGACATTCAAAGAAAGCAAATACAGATGACTGTAGTAAAATTAATGAAGTGATCGCATTATTTAAAGATTTTGTCATCAACGATCCGATGAATAAAGAAACTGTAACGTCTGAAGAATCTATATCTTTTGTAAAAACAAACACTTTATCATACAAAAAACAAAATAGAAATAATGAGGAAAAGACAGATAACTTAGAACAAAATAATTTAGATAAATTGGAAAAAACATATAAAAGTGAAAATACTAAATTAAAAATAACAAGAAAACGTACGGAACACAGTGTTTTAAATAAAGAGTCATATAACATAAGAACTAGAAAATCAAAAGAAAAATTATGATAATTCAGTAATATAACACTGCCAATATTCTATATTAAATATTAAAATATTGAATCATGTAGAGACTGGTATTACATATTTTTTATAAACATAATTCACAACAAAAAAATATTTATGAAAAATAATAATTATATAAAAAATTTTTTTAAATTACTATATTTTATCAGTATCAGTATTGTTAAGTATTTAAATATATTTTGTAAAATTTTTAAAAATATTTATTAAAATATCTCACATATGTACACATCTAGTAAAAAGATAATAGGAGTTAAAATTACTTAATGTTATTACAAATGAAAGATTTTTTTATCAATTATCCATTTTTTCTTTATAACATTTTACAAATAATATTTACTCCAATTAAATACTTCATTCAACTTCATTCGAACTTTGTTCAATGTTTTCGATACAAAATTTTTCTTTATAAATTTTTTTAATATTCTAAATATCACATAAATTTTTTATCATTACATAGTATGGCCGATAATAATAAATAAATTTTTGCATTATTATCTAGAGAAATGTAATATTCTGTTTTATAAAATAAAGTCAAATATTGAAAACTATTACAATTGTATGAAGATTATAATGTTTTAAATAATTATTATGAAATATTTAACAGTTAAAAAGTTAACAGTTATTAAATGAACTATGAATATGCAAGAATAATCAAGAAAAATCAATTTAACTAATGAATGTTTCTGTTTGCAAATTCTTTTATATTTCATTTCATATATATTGAAAATGAATGTTCTAGATCTCAATCAAATTTTGCCATGTTTGGGACATCATTTTGAGCAAAAAATGTTATATACACCATGAGGTATATACATCTTCATTTCGAGATGAGTAATTAGTATATGAAGTTACTTAATTTTATTTCAAATTATTTCTTTACAGAAATTGGTCGGACTGGTTTATATAAATTGTTGAAAATCATAGAAAATTAACTACTGCATGGCCTCCTTGATTACTTGAACTTTTCTTATTAGATTTTTTTTTTATAGAACTGTATGAAATCGACGATACAATTACAGTAGAAAGACCAATACTTGTAACGTTGATAAAAAAAAAAATCAAAGAGGTTGCTAGTACCGTCAATAACGACTTTGCTAATATGTAGATGTGATCCATGGACGCTTATTTGCGTGTTTACCATTTTAACAATTTGTATGAACCAGTATCAATCAGAAATAATTTGTAATGTTAATCATTAAAAGTTAAGTAGCTTCATCATATCTAATTGCTGCCTAAATTATAGCTTATTATACTTATACTTATGGTTACTTCTTTCATATTTCAAAAACTGAAACGTATTGACCCTCATGGTCATATATAACATTTTCTGCTCAAAATGACCTCCCAAACATGTTGGCAAAGTTTGATGATTGAGACCTGGAACATCTTGTTTAAGAATTTATATTACAAATTCAAACAATTTTTTCAAAATATTTCATATCATTAAGTATTAAACTACAAACAATATAACATTTAATTTTTTGCAATATAATAATTTTGTTCCTTTGTTACTAAAATAACAAAAAATTTCAAAACAAAGAATATTCTTCACATATTTCAATATTACAGTAGTATATTCTCATTGCTTACATAAGTTGTAAGAAAATCATTTACAAAAAAAAATGCGTTTACTTTTACAAATGCATGTGACTGACAATGAGAAGTATCTATGTAAAAAATGTTTTGCAAAATATAGTTTTTCAAGTTCCATGTGAATACACACTTAAAACTTAACAGAGTTATAAACATAAAATATTTTTTGTACATATTAATTCATTTTTTTAAAGAAAAAGAAAAACCAGAAGGAGAAAAACCTCCAATCTTTCATTGTTCTTAAAATTGTAGTAAAATGTAAATAAATGGTCAACATAAACTGTAACATTATAATGTAATTAGAAAAACATCCAAAGAAAATTGTAAAAGATGTTTCTTGATTGTATAATAAGAAAGACAAATTTACATTTCTTATTATCATGACCAAAAACGTATTGTATTATGGCAATAAATGCATTTTTATTTTTGTCTTTTTTTCTTGCCATACAAAAATATTACGAAACTACAATAGCCACTAATCACAGTCTACAAGTGGGTATAATTCAGCTCAGTGTTAACAAAAAATTCATCTTTGTTCTGTTTAAAACTCATACCTCTCTCTGTATCTTCTTGATTTTTAGCTAATTCCATCAAAGCTAAAGCACCCAACCATTTTTGACTATCTTCAGGAATTGGTAACTTAATAAGATTATCCTCCTGCTTAACAACGACTACTTTTAATCCTGTTTCGGATTCCATTGGAGATACTTCTGAAATTGTATCTTTATTATTATTATTATTATTGTTGTTATTAAAACTTCCAGCTAACATTAAAACAGTCGGTCTCGTTACATTTTCGCTAATATGAGAATTCATAAATGTATTTTGTTTGGATATATCTTTTCTTGGATATATCTCTGGTTTAGACTGATTTAATGGAGATATAGGCAGTTCGTTTGTTAAGTTATTGTCCCAATACGTGTGATTCGGACTTTTGGAAGACTTGGAAGTAGATTGATTGACATCGGTTTTTATTTGGCTCGTGTTTTTCACAAAATCGTTCATATGATGTGAGGAATTCCAAATGTTTTGGGATAATGTATTTGAAGTTTTAAACATATATTTTGATTCTTTCTTTGCAGATTGTTCTAGAGATTCATTTTCAGCATCCCAAGATATTTGTGCAGATGCATAAGGAAGATCTGCTTTTGACTTTGTAAGTTCAATTTCCTTACATGCATTTAAACATGAATTATCTAACAAGGCAGATGAATTATCAACAGGTGAACTCCATTGCATTTGATTGCTATTAATTTTAAATGAGGTACCTGTAGATACATTGACAGGTTTGACATCCCAATTTAAAGGTTTAGCTAATTGCTGCTCTAAACAAGCTTCGCGTAACCATCTTTTCTTTGGCTGAAGTCTATCTAATGGTCTTCTTAAAGGTGTAATTGCTAACTTTGCTGATATCTCTTCATCTTCAGATGTTTGTAATACTGCTGGCTCTTCATCTTGACTTTCTTCTTGACTATCTTGACTCTCTCCACAATACAATCTTTGATTAGGCTGTTTGCAGTCTAGATTTTCTTGTTCCCCTGTTGCATCCATCATTAGACCTTTTCTAGATTTAACTCTTTTGTGATTTTCAGAACTACTCTTCCATGTCTTTTTCTTACGTTCATTTTTCCCTGTAGGTGTTCTATCTTCTCTTTCTCTGGACATTTTGTAACGCTCTAGCCATCTAGTCACATCATGGGGTAATTCGGTATTCTCCGATACTGGTTTCAATACAAAATCATCGGATCGTGTGAGAGTAGCATATGGATGATCCGGACAATGTCTATTAGCATGTGTAAATCTCATTTCACAGCCAGGTTCTGTACATAAAAAAGGTTTCTCTCCTGTGTGCAATCGTTGGTGAGTTTTTAACTGTCCTGATTGTGTAAAGGCTTTTGTACATCCGGGATAATCACACGGGTATGGTCGCTCTCCTAAAATAAAAATTATTCATTCAAAATTCATTTTTTAAAACCTGAAAAAATAATATTTGGAAATCCTATAACTATATAAAATTGGTAGACAAAAAGAATTATTAAAATGCACTTATTAACACTACATAAAATAGTTTATGAAATATTTTTTAAATAAATTAAATAAAAATTCACAAATAATAATTAGTAAGATTATAATTGCAGAGATTTAAATTTCTTCAAAAAACGACACATGTCAAGAAACTATGTTTTACAAAATAAACTAAATATAAAGAATCAAAGCAATTTAACTAAGAAAGCCTCGAGTTATTTTTTTCCAAACAAAGCATACTTCGAAATTTGCGACGAAAATATGTACATTTTTCTGTTGTAAATAGTAGATTTGTTGTTCGATACGAAAATCTCGTACTTAATGATGTAGTATTAGTTCGTTTCGCATGCGAAATATTTTCACAAATAAGTCATTTAACTGTTTAAAGTGCAAATGATGGCGATTGGCGGGACGCGTGACCATACGAAGTCGAGCAAGCCGTTAAAGGCCCTGCGAACTATCAACGTGCCATGTGACAACTTTTTTCACAGAAACTTCCACTAAAATTGCTTCTATTTTCTATAAAACATGGAAAAACGAACGGATTACCGCTTGAAGTTACAAATTATAGATACCTGTGTGGGTACGTAAGTGTGCTTGGAGACTCTTCTCTCGTGGAAATACGCGGCTGCAATAAGTACATTTTATACTGCTCGGCGAGGTGCTTCCTTGCATCATAAGATTGGAAAGAGCATCGGCTCTTGGTCGACCACGGCGATGACTTTCCGAGCCACCTGAACGTGATCTAGTCCCAGTTCGCGTGTTTAGCACGCTATGCTCCCTACATTCCGGAGACGAGCACGAGCTGCCCGGGCTAAGGTTTACGTTTCTCGCTTCGTCGCCCCAGTTCCACGGATAAAGCATACTATCGCACATTGGTGGACTGCACGGCAACGCTTCCGTTAAAGGACGCATCTCGCGCTTCGGCGTGTGCAATTCCATTTTACGTTTTTCACCTCACTCTGCGTATACTTCTCACCCGCCACTTTAAAGTCTTCGTGTTAATATAACCACCTACTCTCTTTCTCTCTCTCTCTCTCTTTCTCTTTCTCTCTCTCTCTCTCTCTCTCTCTCTCTCTCTCTCTCTCTCTCTTTCTTTCTGCCACTGCGTATACCGCGTGCAACTAGTGAACCGCCAAAACGTAATACATACCCGGTTCGATCTGTATATATGTATATATATAAATATGTATGGACTAAGATTACAGCAATAAAGTAGAGTTAACCTCGAATTTCCTAAACTGCTGGAATAATGGATTATAAGATTTCTTTCACTAAATAGACGATGAAAGGTAGGAAAGTAGAAACGCGATTTCCATCAGCTCTTGTATTGTTGGCATCATTTTTCGGACTGTTTTCTACACGCGGCTTTATTCTGATGCGCGCGCATCCTCTTCTGCGCAACATACCGACCAATCAGAAGTGCGCCAAAAGAAGACGCGTAATACAAAGTTAATTTATTGTTGTTACCTGCATAATGGATTTATTAATCGTAATTATTGATAATCATTTTTTATGAATATTTTTTAATTATATATTTGAGCGCCAAATATTTATGAAAATGAATTTTTAAATATTTTCATGAGAGGGAAGGTGCGTAACATGTATTTTACAAAATATTTTGCGTTGTTTTTTTGAATAAACGAGAGGAAGATCAATATATAAAAAAAATCATTGTAATTGAATGTTTGTAGATTTGAAACATGTTATTATGAAACAAAAGATTGTATCGTATATATAAAACGGAGATGTAAAATGAGAATATATTGAAAAAAATAATGTAAAATGAGAATATATTGGAAAAAAAAATATCCTCCTTTCCATTCATAAAGTTATTGTGTATTAATACTGTATTTTATTGTTAAGGACGTTTCGATTTTAAAGCTGTAATGATTCAGTTTTTTATTCTACATGGAAATGCGGCATAAGGATTTTATAAATGGTTTAAGCTTTACAGTATACATACATGAAATACAAGTTGAAAAATGAACATTTTATACATTGTCAAAGAATATACTGACATCACTTTATACCTTTCATGTCGAAAAATAATAAAAATTTTTAATTAATTTATATATTTTTAAAAAGTTCTTTTATATTCTTTTACTTAAAAAAATTAAAAACACTTTCTAAAATTTATTGCATTTAGCAAATGCTAAATTAAAGTTGAAATTCTGTTACCAATTGTATCCTTTATTTTTTAATAAAAAGAAAGGATAAAATAAAAGTAATAATGACTTTATTTTATAATTATGTATATGCATTTCATGTATGTAGCAAATTGCAAACAAATGTACGCTCTCAAATACATATGTACAAATTCGATATGTTCATTTTTACATCGTATAACAAACTCATACAATATTAATATTTATGTTAGCTAAGTATGTAAGTAACTTAGAATCGAATTGAACAATGTAAAAATAACTCTAAAAAAATGATTTTTAAGAAAAACTTAAATATATTATTGTATAATATGCTGTCACAGGAGATTTTCAATTATCATCAAGCATTATATTCAGGTACAGCTGATGTACATACATTTTTATTCAAACGCTATGAAACATGATATAGAGCCAAAAATAGCGGATTGGTGCATAAATATTATTGTAAGGCAATAAGATAAAGCGTAAAAGATAAGAAAATCTATTCGGTTCGTGTTAAGTAATTCATGGAAATAATGCCGGTTTCTTTGAGAACGACAGCGCAAAGAATTATTCCGCAATACTGTTAGATATTAGTTATTTTAACAATGCGACACGGTGAAAATTAAAAACTCAATTTTAGATGACGATTTACGGTTTAAAACAATATAAAATTGACAATATAAATAATATTGGTGGGGAGGTGGCGCGCTGGGTGCAAGACAATTATGCGGTCCCTCCCTGAGCACAGACCTCGTGGTGAGCTATTCTCCGACTCAGCCATATTGAAATATTGAATGTCTCTGTTACACAAGGGCTCAAGAGTAGCCGTGAAATTTTCGTGTGATCCTCGACGAAGAGAGGATAAGGATAAGTATGGAAAGTATGTACAGCATTGCTGTGACAAACAAATTCTCGTTAGCGTTGGGTGATGATGAGGATCCACACGAAAAACTCCGAGAGGAAGAGCTTAAGAAAGAAGCCAGAAAAAAGGAGAAGCTCTCGGAGAAAGAAAATAAGAGCAAGCAGTCTGACGCGCAGAAAGGGACTGGTAATAAAACGCAAAAGAATCGCGTGATCAAAGATTCTCAGCAACAACCGGCCAAGGTGCAAGACTCTAAGAAGGATCAAGGTTAGTCATTTTTCATTTTTCGTATCTCACCTCGTGCGCGGTATTATGGCCGTCGCTCCTCAGCCCTCGTGGGTCCATGTGCTTTTGATATTTCGCCCAACACCAAACGATTTTCTCACCTCTTCGCCGATCATTTCCTCGTGTTCATTCTGTCGGTTATTCTTGCCCTCTAAACTCCGATTATTTATGTAAATTCCATTATACCAAGTTCATATTTCTTGTAATTTTTTTTTGAGAATTTTTTATGCCGCATTGTGTTTCCATATCATAAAAATAGAATTTACCAATGATGACCCCACGTGTTATTTAACAAATAATTACGACCGAGCCGTTGCGATTTATTTTGAAATTTTTAAACGGTTATTAAGTAATTGTACACTGCGTGGGACATTGGTGTAATGTAATAAAAAAATAATTGATGCATGGATAGATGATTGAGGATTATATTTTGTTATTTAATGATTTATATAGGCCTCTTATTATTTTTGCTGCAAATAATCAATATACTATGTTAAAATTATATCAACATGTATATGTATATGCTTTTCTGCTTCAAATAAGCTGTTCAGAAACCACATTGATCAACTCCATAAATAAGAAAAGTAATGATATATAGCTATTTTTCAAATATATTTTTTTAATTTAGTTTGCAAGTTACCATTATATGTACCATTTTTATAATAAATAATTTATAGAAATAATTAATTTGTTTGTTGTAAGACACGGAATTAAGTATTAATCATTTAGATAGTGAATTTAAAAAATAGATGAAAATTGGAGCTCATCAGTTTAAAGGTTAAAAAAAATTTATAAATCTTAAAAAAAACTAATTTTTATAACATAAATGTAAATCACTATTAATCATAAATTTGTATTATTCGTAAATATATAAATTCTTTTTACATTTTTGCTTTATACGATACCAATTTTTAATAAATTTATTTTATTGTTTTATTTTACTTATTGATATAATGATCTTCATTCATATAGTACCAGATAAAAAACCACCACAATCAAGAAACAGTGGTGGAGATCGTAATGTTAAATTCTCTGGAGAAACTAGAGAAGAGCGTAATAACAGACGTAATCGTGAAGATGGTGAAAGGACGCCTCGCAATCAGGGAGAAGTTAGGCGAGGACTTCCTGGGTTAGTATAAACCAGTTAGTGAACAAAAAGGCATTGATAATGTCTCTAACTTCTCTTTTGTAATTGTCTTTTTAATTTTTCAGCGAAGGGCGTGAAACTCGAGAGTTTAGGAATTCTAATGATAATCGTGGAGAATATGGAGAGCGCAGAGGTCGTGGTGGAATGCGTGGAATGGTGCGTGGACGTGGAGGTCCACGTGGCCGTGGTGGATACGATTATCGTGGAAAACGTGAATTCGATCGTCAATCTGGCTCTGACAAAACGTAAATTTTCATTTATTATCATTAAATTCTAATAAGTTTATTTAGTATTAATAAACGCATTGTTTGTATGTTAAGCAGGGGAGTTAAACCTGTGGATAAGAAAGATGGTGCTGGTAGCCATA
This sequence comes from Frieseomelitta varia, assembly GCF_011392965.1. Lineage (NCBI taxonomy): Eukaryota > Metazoa > Arthropoda > Insecta > Hymenoptera > Apidae > Frieseomelitta > Frieseomelitta varia. The sequence continues at coordinate 931,123 of NW_025109977.1, read as the reverse complement.
ATTGGGGTACACACAATGATGAAATTGAGTAAATATTATTTCCAACAGAATATTTTGAAATTCAGAAAAAATTTACGCTCTAATTCCTTGTTCATATTTTATTTTCAGAGAAAGTTTAAACCAAGAGAATCAAGATTGGGCTAACGATAAACCTGATGGAGATGCCAATCAAACAACCACAGAGATAAAGGATGGAGAGACACCTGCCGACGTAGTAGAAGAAAAACCAGTCGAAGAAGAATCACGCGAATTAACCTTAGATGAATGGAAAGCTTTACGTAATAATAGAGTGAAGCCTCAATATAATTTGCGTAAAGCTGGAGAAGGCGAGGATTTAACACGCTGGAAGAAAATGTACGCACTGGAAAGAAAGAAGGAGGGAGTCGATGAAGAGGAAGAGGAAGAAGAAGAATATGACGCAGCAGCTGAATATCCTCAGCGTGTTGGAAGACAGAAACGCGTTTTAGGTATTGAAATTCAATTCAGTGATTCACGACGTGGTTCTGGTGGACGTGGTCGGGGACGAGGTCGTGGAGAACGAGTGAATAATCGTGGATTTGGTAATCGTGGAGCTCCTAGAGATGGAGACTCACGTGGTCCTGTAAGTATTTGAATTTATTCATTTTCAATTGAAATATAGCGTACATAGATGCACAATGAACATTAATTGATGTAATTCTAGACTTCACAATCTGAGCAAAGGTCACCACGAGGACGTCAAAATGCACCGAAAGTAGATGACGAGAATGACTTTCCTTCATTAGGATAGGTGGTTTCGTTTGTCGACAATACAGCATCCCACCATTTCTGCTAACATTGAAATTATTACCACAGATAAAATTACTACTAATACTAAAATTATTACTATCAACATTTTTGCGTCAGTGACAACGTTATTAATGCATAATACAGTACACCCTTGCAAAATGAGATACGTAATTTACAGACTCAAGTTTTATGATTATTATATATATATCCATGAATATTCAGTCTTGTTCTTAATATCGTTCATCCATGAATTAGCATGAAAACAAACTGAATTATTATAAGTACTGAAAAGGATTATGATCTACATTGTTTTTTATCGTGCGATGTTGAACATGCCAATATATAGATATATAATTTTATGCCAATGTGTTGATAGTGCTACTGTTCATTTGGATAAATCATATATCGACATATTATCATGTCTAATTTCGCATAATAAAAAACAATTTAGATCATGGTGCTTTTTCGTGCTTGTAATAACAGTTCGTTCGTAATTTATGTTTTAATGCTTGTTCATGAACAAGGCTGGATATTTATGAACTTGTTTAATAATCATAAAATTAGAGTATTAGACAAAAAATATGGCTGAAGGACTAAGCGGACCAGCAGGAATATAAATATCAAAAGATATTCGTTTTACATAATGTAGTTTGAAGTTGCTTAAATTTGAGTCAAACATATAATTCCAAGGGGAAATAAACAAACAAAACAAAATCCACCTGTATGGCAGGAGGTGAGGCAGTTAAGCCTAGATTTTAATTTTGATGTCGTATATTAAAGGCCTAAGGAGGCTGGCCATAGCACCGACTCTTATGAACACATGTATAATAACTTGTTAGGCGGTAAATTTTAAACATTCTTTCTGTTTTATAATTTTTATACGGTGTTTGGAGAAGCCTTCCTTGTAATTGACAAGTTGTTACTTGTCGTGCATAAACATAAGAGACTTTTAAAAAGAAGTGTGTGTATTTCTATTTAAGAAAACATTTCTGATATTAAAAACGTCTACTTAGGTATATGCTAAGTTTGGCTTATGTAGAAGTATATAGAGATTTTTCCTTTCAAAGATGTAACCAATCTGTAAGAAGTTAACATTTAAGTAAATATTAGAGAGACACACAGACACAGATATACACAACTTTATATATATATTGTATAACGAGTTAAGAGAATGGTCGATACATACGTTCAAAGAGACAAATAGGGTAAATCCAGTCTTTACATAGTTACGTTGTACGTCGATCATCATGTTCTTAATTATGACTTGATATATTAGTTATCTATTGTATTTGTTACATGTAAAATGAAGAAATATCACAGCCAAAAGATCCAAACCCTCTTCATAAACACGAAAGGAAAAATAAAGAAAAAATCGTTATAAAGCTGTTTGAAGCTTAGGTATATGTGTAAATAACATGATATTTACAATAATAAATCGTGACATATAAGTCACTTTAGACTTGACTACTTAAATCAATCGACTTATGACGAGATATTCTAGAAAGGATTTTTATTTGCGCAGTGTGTAAAGAATGTGAGTACAAAGGAGATTAAAAACAAAATATGCGCACTATCTTACATCGAAGCCTTTTTGCCGCAACGCCAACGAAAATGTTGGGCATCACTGAAAGCATGGAAGAGAAAAAATGAGAGGTGCTGAACTCAATAAAGTTATGAGATAAATTTCATTGTAAGCATTTTGTTGTTATTAAAATAATACCAACTGTATTTGGATATTACGTATGAAACTTTATGTATATAAAGTAATAGGTTCTTAAATTACGCGCATTTTTGAAATGAAACACAATAAAAGAATTAGTATTCTTACTTTTTATTCGAATCGATTCAAACAGTTCATGTAATAGAATCTAAAACTTTCCGAGTCATTTTGAATATGATTCAAAGCTTAGATATCTTGAAAATCCTGAAACTCTTGGCTATGCAATGTTTTTTGCAAGAACAGATTTAAAAATTTTGAGGAGGTTAGTAAGTTTATTTAATATTTTTTTTTTAATGCAGTACAAATGTTCTCAAGTAAAGCAAGAATTTTCTTAACGAAGGTTTGAAACGTTTGGGTTCATTTACATTATTTATCTTTATCTATAATACATATCACGTAAATAGAAGAAAACATAAATGAAATGCAAGTATTTAACCGAATGTTATTTATTTAATACTAACAATAAGATCATGTTTGAAGTTCATACAGAGCGATATTCTAAATTTATAGTACAATTGAAATTTTAGAGTTCCTAAGTGGGATTGCATACTTGGTACGTTTTCAAATTTGCTATTCTAGAAAATAAACCGTTATTAAAAACGTTTTGCAATCGTTTCATAGTTAAGATTTGAACGTCCAGTGCTAAGTCGATGATTCGAAAGCACATCAGTTTACCATTAAAATAAACAGTACAGGGTTTTAGCCACGGGAGGACGCGGCATCTGTAAGTCTGATAGAGAGTATCCCGCACGTATGTACACATACACACATAATCATAAGGAAGAAAAGGAAAGTTGGGAAGGAAAGAGTGATAGAACTAGTCAAGGAGAGACACTGAACCGTGGGAAAAGCTTGACGAGAGGAACAGAGAGAGAAAGATAATGAACAAGCGGCGCATGCCATAGCCACGGCCCCCAACTTGCTCTAAACTCGTGCAGCCTGTCGCTGTCGGTCGAATTTTAATGGCGGCTCATTCCGATTCCCTGTTTAGTGTTATTATCAGCTAACGAAACGGTATATATACTCTCTATGCGTTACCACAGGGAATAATAGTGAGTTCCACCGAGTTTAAACAGCGAGTGTCTTGGTGTTTCGTCAGGCGAGGACTATATTAAAGACCTGTATCAAGGACATAGTGCATATCCGCGATGTGTCGTAGCGACTCTGGCGTACGAACATTCCATCATGTATAGTCGTGTTGTACGCTTTGGCTTTCTCATGAGAAAGGTCAATTCTACATGACAAATCGAACCTGTTTCATTTTATTTTAGTTTAGTGTATATAGCAATTTGCGTGAGCTGCTGGTGAGAAAAAAAAAAAGGGAAGTTAACACGAGCCGACTGATGATCGTATCAGATCGAGCGAATTGAAGCTGCGAGCTTTTTTCACAGTGAAGGTAAATTCCTTTTTCCCTTTCGGTAATTGCTCGACGATATCCTCCTCGTGTTTCATGAGTGTTGCCAGACGTGTTTACGAGTTTCTGGAATATTTCAGTATCGAGTATATCGAGTAATTCGGTACGTTTGTGTTTTGTTAGACGATTATTGACAAGAAGTAAGATATCCTTGCCTTTGTGCGAAGACAGTGATCTTAACTGTCAAGTGCAGCTATGCTGCTTGCACTAATGAAGGGCGGTGCGTGCAACGGTGTTACTCAAAAAGTGTGGAGCCATCTGCCCTAGCCTGACATCGCTGTCGAAATGTTTTAGTAATAGAAATCGGTTAGTGATGCATTATTTACATTTTGACAATTACTCTTTTCAGTTGTTGCAGTCAATCGCTGTGTCGCTTGGTCGTGCATGTTCATATAATTTAAATGAACAACATAAATCTGACAAAATACTTGAGACATTTCAATAATGTATTTTGATGTGTTCTTCGACATTTCCGTTTTATCTTTCATAATGTTTTCATTTTGTACGAAAATTATCGAGTCTTTTTCATGTAAATGAAATTTGAGGAAAATTTTTTTATTTCAGTTTAATTAGTAAATATTGGTGAAACATTTATGAATCTGTTCCTCAAATTTTTTTTTTTTTTTAAGAACCAGTAACTAATTGCAATTGTGGTTTTTGAAATGTTCCAGAGGTGCCAGGCAATGTGCATCATGTCAGTGCCTGGATACATGTGTAATTGGTAGTACTGTATCAATACTAGACTTCTATCAGTGGGACGAATACCCTTATTATACTTTCTAAGCTTCCTACCCTAGACTTGTACATGCACAAACGCACACGCATAGCGTGTGCGCACGTGCTTTGTCAACTATTGTCTACACAACATGAGATTCTTGGGATTTGTATCATTTCCCACTTCACCTACTGTATTACCACCTAAACTATTGCTATCACTTTATCGATTATCCTTTTCATCCATGTCTGTTGCTACCTGGTTCCTGGTGGTACTGGTAACTGCAGCAATAGATACACCTGCTAGTACTGCTCCGTCTATGCAAGAAAACAGATCCTTACAGATTGTAACACAATTTCCGACGGGTGATGGTCAAAGATATGGATTTTACCCTCTAGATCCAAATACAACAAGAGAAGGTGTCCTTCGATTTAATCATCTCACTATAGATCCTGCAACAGGAAGATTGTATGCAGGTGCCATCAACAGACTTTTACAATTAGATTCTAATCTCAGGCTGGAGGAATATGTTTCCACAGGTGAGCTATTTATTCCTTTTTATGAATTATATGTTCTATAAACAAAAAAGATTGTTATTGTTATTCATTGTTGTTTCTAGGACCAAGATTGGATAATCCTCAGTGCCATGCAACAGGCTGTCCTTCCAGAGACATAACTACATCTTTAATGGATAATGTAAACAAATTATTAATTGCTGATCTTGAATCACAAACACTGATCGCGTGTGGTTCCCTTCTTCAAGGTGCTTGTGAAAAGTACAAAATGTCAAACATATCTATCAAGCCAGAATTCATTCCCCATAGTGTAGCAGCGAATGATGAAAACTCTTCTACATATGCTTTTATCGGGCCCGAAAGATACAATGCTTGGGGACAAACAAATATACTCTATGTTGGTACTACATTCACTAACAGAGGAGATTATAGGCATGATGTGCCTGCCATTTCCAGTAGAAATCTGCACAATTTAGAATTCGCTGAGTATACATTCAATAAACAGTCGATTGTATACATCGACGTAAAATACCGAGATCATTTCCTGGTTAAATATGTATATGGTTTCAATGCCAGCGATTACGCGTATTTCGTATTAGTACAAAAACAATCTCATCTTCCCGAGGAAGAAGAAAAGGGTTATATTTCTAGATTGGCTCGAAGTTGTATCAGCGATCCGAATTATGATAGTTATACAGAAGTGACTTTGCAATGTACGGTTAATTTGGGAGATGGAAAACCGCAATCTTACAATTTAGTGCAAGACGCGAAAGTTGCACCAGCTGGCAGTGATATAGCCATGCAATTAGGTATTTCTGTTGGTGATCCCATTTTTGTTTCTGTATTTTCGCCGAGTAGAGGAATCACGAATGAACCGCTGTCGCGGTCAGCACTTTGTGTGTATAGTTTGCAAGAAATTGAAACAAGATTCGATGAAAATATTCACATGTGTTTCAATGGTAGTACTAAATATAGAAACATGGGTTATGTCAGTGGTCCTATACAAGATGGTAAATGTCCTACAGCAGGAGTAAGTATAATATTCAAACGTTTTTTGTCACGTAAAAATATTGTACATTTCTGTTTTCTTTTTTTTAATTTGTTTCTATCTTTCCATTTAGACAACAGGCAACATTTTGAACTTTTGTGAAGTGGGTTTGAAAATCTCCGGAATGTCGCCGATTGTAGGACAAGCAATCCTACATTTTCCCGATGAATTTATCACTTCTGTAACAATAGCTAATACAGAAAGTCACACTGTTGCGTTCTTGGGTACTAATGACGGCTCTCTTAAGAAAGTTTTACTTTCTGGAAATGAGGCATTCGTTTACGAAAGTATTGTAATTGATAAAGGAAACAGGTTGATGCCTGATACTTTAATCTCGCCGGATGGAGAGCATATTTACGTTTTGTCGAGTTCTAAAATTTCCAAGGTGCAAGTTGAACATTGCAGTAGTTATACTAATTGTAGTAGTTGTCTTGACGCGAAAGATCCTTATTGCGGATGGTGTTCATTGGAAAAAAGGTAAATATATAATATGTCTTATATTTCTTGTATGCTACGCATAAATATTCATTTCTTCTTTTTATAATATTAATATTTACTTTTAGATGTACAGTTAGAGGAGATTGCCAGAAAGCGAGTCATAGTAGTCCACGATGGTTATCTTTAGGTACGGGACAGCAGTGCATCGATTTTGAGCAAGTTCTCCCAGATCGTATGCCTATCAATCAAATGACTACAGTTCACTTAACAATCAGAACTTTACCCGAATTACCAGCAGGCGCAAATTATAAATGTGTTTTTGGTAACGCGGAGCCTATAGATGCATTAATGACCGGATTTGGATTGTCGTGTCCTACACCACCCGTCCTTGAAAGACCAAATATACCAGACGGAGCTGATCATGTTCTGGTACCTCTATCCGTGCGTTCTAGTGAAACAAACAAAGATTTTGTTTCACGGAATTTTGCATTTTTTGATTGCTCTAGGCATACTGTGTGCACAGAGTGTGTAAAATCCCAATGGGCCTGTAGTTGGTGTGTATACGATAATAAATGTACACATAACACAAGCTGTCAAGGTATCATTTCGGGAGAAAATGTAAGTACATTAAATAAAGTTTAAGTCAAGTTTAGTTTATCGATTATTATTAAAAAGGTAACTTTATATTTACAGAACCAAGCAAATTTAGCAGCCCATGGAGCACAATACTGTCCAAGGTTTGTCCAACGTCAAGAACCATTAATGTTACCTAATAGTGTACCCAAAGAAATAGTGCTCGAGGTTGAGAATTTACCACATCCTCAAGTAGGACACAGTGGTTTTCAATGCATCGTTTCGATCGAAGGTGCCAATTTAAAGGTACAGGCTCGTGTCGATAGCAGTCGCTTTATAGTTTGTGATAAAACAGTTTACTCATACGAGGCTGTCACTGGTGAATACGAAGCAGAAGTAACAGTTGTTTGGAACATTAACCATCACGTGGACAAGACCACAATTATCCTTTATAAGTGTGAAGTGTTGGGTTCACATCGTGAGCACGCAGATTGTTCCCTTTGCGTGACTAGAGATACGCGTTTCGAATGTACTTGGTGCGGTAATAGTTGCGTGTACCGACATTCTTGCCTGCACTCGCCGTTTACCGAATGTCCGAAGCCAAGGATTGACATGATTAAACCTCTGAGTGGGCCGATAGAAGGTGGAACGTTGGTTACTATCGAAGGTAGTAATTTGGGACTGAAAGAAAGCGACGTAGACGGAAAAATACATATTGGTGACACACCGTGTACTTTAGTCGACTATGAAGTATCCGTGCGCATTGTTTGTCGTACAGGAAGACACGAGGCAACAGACACTGCTTCTGTGGTAGTTGGTAATGATGCTGGTTATACTGAAAGCGCAGTATTATTTAATTATAAGGATATACGATTGTCTGGTGTTTATCCATCGATTGGTCCACAAAGTGGTGGCACGCAACTTGCCATTACTGGAATGTATTTGAATATTGGTAGCACTATCTCAGCCTATTTGGATGAATTACCGTGCCATGTTAATGCCACGCAAGCGAGCAGCACTAGACTGACTTGTGTAACAAGTAAATCCGACCGTGTAAGAAGAATCGACAGACTGACACTTAGCATAGACGGTGCGAATCGCACTCTAGTTGGTAATCCCTATAACTACACTCACGATCCTACTATTATGGAGATTAAGCCACTGACAAGCTTCGCTTCTGGTGGTCGCATGATCACCGTTCACGGCACCAATCTAGATACCATCCAGAAACCTGAAATGGAAGTTTATTTCGATAATGAACTACTGCCAGTAAATAGGACTGTTTGTACAGTATTAAACCCGACGCAGATGGAATGTCCGAGTCCTAGCATTGCCAAGCGTTTCATGACTCTTCGACGTAACGAGCGTGCTACTATCAATGGCCAAAGTACACCTCCACAGTCATTGAAATTAAAGGAATCTCAATTATCCTTGAAAATAGCATTTATTATGGATAATGTCGAGAGTGTACGGGACTTGGAGAAACATTTTAAAAGTCTCAGAAATCGATTGCTTTACGTGGAAGATCCGAAATTTTTGGCCTTTCCGCGTAACATTAAATTGTATAAAGGCGACACGTTAGTTATCGAGGGGGAAAATTTGATTTTTGCTAGCGACGAGTCTGACGTAAACGTTACTGTTGGAACAATGCCGTGTAACGTGACATCACTTGCTCTGACTCAATTGGTTTGCATTCCTCCTGATCAACAGCCAGCCGACACCGATGAGCTCGGAATTAAAACTGAAAATGGTCTACCCTTGGTGGTAGTACGTGTGGGTCGCAGCCTCAGATTTCCTATTGGTTATTTGCGTTACGAAGTGATTAAATCTTATCCAATTCCACCAGAGGCAATAGCTGGAATAGCTGCTGGTACTTTTGGTCTTGTGTTTTTGTTTGTTCTAGTGTTGATAATATATAGAAGAAAGAGCACGCAAGCAGAAAGAGAATATAAAAGGATACAAATACAGATGGACACTCTGGAAAGCAATGTTAGGATGGAATGCAAGCAGGCATTTGCTGAACTACAAACCGATATGACTGACTTGACCGCTGACTTGGAATCATCTGGTATTCCGACTCTGGATCACAAGAACTATATTATGAAAGTATTTTTTCCTGGTGTCACGCATCATCCCATATTGAACGATCCTAGATCACGTAGCAATGTGTCTCGTACGAATTATGATGCTGCCATGATCCAGTTTGAACAACTGATCAATAATAAGTACTTCGTATTAACGTTCATCGAAACCTTAGAGGCTCAGAAAGACTTTAATATTAGGGATAAAGTGAACGTTGCATCGTTACTCATGGTCGTGCTGATGGGTAAGATGGAATACGCGACTGATATACTTATGAATCTTTTATTAAGACTTATCGAGAAGGCGGTAAATACGAAGCATCCTCAGCTGATGCTTAGAAGGACCGAATCCGTGGTGGAGAAAATGCTAACCAACTGGATGGCACTTTGTATGTACAATTACCTTAAGGATTACGCAGGTTCCTCTCTATTTTTATTGTTCAAGGCAATAAAGCACCAGATAGAAAAGGGTCCTGTAGATGTGATCACCCACGACGCTAGATACTCGTTATCCGAAGAAAGGCTGCTCCGTGAGCAGATCGAGCACAGCGTAGTCACTCTGCACGTCGTCCAAGATGATCTCGATGAGAAGATTCAGTGCAAGGTGTTAGATTGTGATACTATAAATCAAGTGAAGTCCAAGATCCTAGATGCTCTCTATAAAAATACTCCTTTCTCACTGAGGCCGTCCGTTCATGACGTAGATTTGGAATGGAGACACGGTAGAGGCGGGCATTTAACTCTTCAGGATGAAGATCTTACGTCGAAGTGTAGCGGCGAATGGAAAAAGATCAACACATTGGCGCACTACGGTGTGAAAGAATCAGCCGTGATGTCATTGATTCCTAGACAGAACGACGGTTTCTCCGTCGCCTGTAAACCACCATGTCATAACTGTAAACCATCGCATTATCATCATCAGCAGCAGTCCATTCACCATCATGCACATCATCACCACCTACATCGTCATGCGAATCACTGTTCGTCCACGCATCTTCCATCCACGCCTAATCACAATCTAATTAGTCCTGTAATGTACAATCATCCTGTTAGCGGTTTATACTTCGAATCTCAACATTCGCCGCCGATCATAACGGCGAATGGCGACGTAGAAAGTGGAGGCAATCAACGATTGTATCATTTGGTAAGGCCTATAGAAGAAAGTCACTATCCACCGGGCATGGGTTTTACCAGTAGCAAGCATCATCATCCAGAACGAACACATAAAGCCATCCCTGAAATATTCCTAACGAGATTATTATCGACGAAGGGCACCGTTCAAAAGTTCGTCGATGATTTCTTGAACACGATACTAACAGCGAACGAAGCATTACCTAGTGCTGTAAAGTGGCTGTTTGATCTCTTGGACGATGCTGCGAAACAACACGGGATCGTTGATCCCGAAGTGCCGCACGCATGGAAGTCGAACAGTTTGCCGCTTAGATTTTGGGTGAATTTTATTAAGAATCCAGACTTCATGTTCGATATTAATAAATCCACAACGGTCGACTCAAGCCTTTCTGTAATAGCGCAAACGTTTATGGACTCTTGTTCAATGACGGAGCATAGGCTGGGAAAAGACTCACCGTCAAATAAGTTGCTCTTCGCTAAGGATATACCGCACTACCGAGAGAAAGTGGGTCGTTTTTACACAGATGTACAAAGACTGCCACAAATCACTGATCAAGAAATGTCTAGTGCCATGCAACAACTAAGTGCGTCACATGCGAATGAGTTTGATGTGATTGCAGCACTGAAAGAACTTTACATCTATGTCAGCAAGTATTATGAACAAGTAAGTATCCTTAAAGCAGAATTTAATAATTAATATACAGAGTGGTCCGTTTATTTCGTTCATTTCATATTTTCCTCTAACTGTACTGATAACAGAGTCATGATCAGGAATACCGTTTGTGTAAACCGTTCTGTATACTGCAGTTTGTAGAAATTTCTAGTTGATAATAATTATTGCAATATTATGTAGATCCTAGAGGCCTTGGAGACAGACGCGGGCTGTCGTAAATTACATCTAGCTCATAGGCTGGAGAATGTCGCCTGCACACTCGAAGGAGAGGAAACCAGTGCCTGCTGACACAACCTCCTCATTGCCATCCCAGGACCTGTCAATCTCTCCAGAAACACTGACTAGTGCCTCCATTTCATGCATCAGATACACCTCGTTACATATGTACAAATCTACACACCATGTGAATAACAATGCCGTAAAAAAAATACGTGCGATTTCGTTAAGGCTAGTCAGGCGATAGTTTTTTCTCAGGATAAATCAATCCTGGCTGTAGTATTTACGTCTATATGTCATGGCCGTATCGAAATACGCTCGTACACACGTACAGATGTTAGTAAAGTGGTAACAAAAGGAAAATGGTGAACTCTAACCCTTAGAGGTATCCTGATCTGTTTTTATTAATATTTATAACAAATTATAAGAAAAATGACGAAGGGAATCTCAATGCAATTGGTGGAATCTTCGTTGATAGGAGATATAGTTTGTCGTATGATCGAAATTATATTTCCAGTAACACGTGTTTTAAGGATTTGAAGTGCAGAATTCGTGCAAAAAATACTTATTAGAAAAAGGAAAAAAGGATAAAAATTATTAATTTCAACTTCATTGTTGGCCGAATATCTATACGTGTATACGTAATGCATCTAACGAAAGATAACGTGTGTAAAAGTTAAGTGAGAGAAAAAGCCATAGTGTCCACCAGACTGTCTGTACGAAGAGAGTACGGCAGCAAGTAGTCTGTGATCCGAGCACGAGTGGCTATGCCTACTATCTTCATTATGATATATATTATTAATATGTTATATATTATATATATATATACATAAAAAATATATAAAGCAAAGGTCACGCAACATACACCTCCACGGATTGTAGTGAGCTAGTTAGAGAGGGTCTATATATGTATTATAAGTTGAGGGTAAAGAACCCTTTGCAGAGAAAAAATGACACAGAGAGAAAGAGAGAGAGAGAGAGCATGAGCGTGAGCGTGAGTGTGAGCGTGAGCGTGAGCGTGAGCATAAGAGAGCAAGAAACGATGTTAAATTAAGACAGTTAAAATAATGTTAAATGAAAGAAAAAGAAATGGAGAATTAAAAATTATGAGAGCAGCTCAGTCTACTCTAGGCCTATTTACGTATATTTATTACGTAAAAGAAATGAAAGAAAAATTCTTTTTTATTAGAGTCTTTTGTTCATTATTTGAATTTGTTTTTATTTACGATTATATTTATATAACTATGACTGTTGTTATGATCCGTACGGTCTCTATGTGGATCATATAATGATTTTACAACCATCACATGAGCTATATTACATTTATTATTCTTAGTACGATTAAGTTGTATTATATATATATATATATATAATACAATTATTGATTAATTTTCTATTCAACAATAGTTATTATGATATATTGTTAAGCATAAAAAATCACATAATAGTTGCAAAAAATGAGAAAGATCTTTTATATTGTATACCGGCGAGGAAGTTTCTAGGTTCTTAACGAATGCAAATGAAAAAAAAAGAGAACACAGTAGAAGGAAAAATTTTATACATGTCTGGTTGTATTTTCGTCGATTATTAGATGTTCGAGAATTTTTCGCCAGTTGGTCAATAATATCGTGGTTAACGTATCGAAAAAGAAGTGAGAGTTTAACAAAACACAACGATAAACAGTATTTTTCTTGGGATTACATCGCCATTTTACTTACCTAAGACTGCCTCAGTTTGAAAAATTGCATTTTTTTTTTTAGGGAAGCATTTAATTGTCCCTGATACTACTCATTATTCCAACATATAGATATTTAATAACAGTTCAATTCACTGCCCACTGCGCACTGCCAATTTTTCTCCATGCGCTTTTTTAGGAACTGTTATACTGGAACAGACTTACTTAACGTTTAATTGAATCGCGTAAATAATGGTTTGATAATTTTGTGTATGGTAGGTCGGGGAAAGCTGAGTTTATTCGTGTACTTAATTAACACTGTGTATATTTTATCTGCTCTACAAGCTCTCTCAGCTTCCCTGTCTATTACCATCAACCTATGTATCTCTCTATTATATGTATTGTATTTATTTATATTCCGACAACTGGATTATCTATATAGAAAATGGTACGTCAATCTGTCCTATGTGATTTAACATATTATTTTTCTTCTTAATACATGTCGATACACGTGTTGTAAACTTTATGAAACACGAAGTTGTTTTACTGATTTTTCGTCTTCATAAAACAACGATATAACATCTGAAAATGATACAGATCCAAATCGAAATTATGTAATAATTTAATTCCGTGTATATCATATTTTTTTCAATGTATATTTCATATGATATAATATGATGGTCACAAATATGAAACAAATGATAACAGAATGGCTAATGGATTTTAAAATATCAATGAGTTTGATTATTTATACATTCATTCTGTTATCATTTTTTTTGTAATGTCCTAGGCGCATTATTTTATATATTTATAACACCATCTTCTATGGAATTAAGATCAACTTTTTTTTGTATATTGAATTAAAAAACAAAAGAAAACACGTATTATAAGATTAGAAGGATTATTTTGCCAAGTATTTTTATTTGTTGAACATATTTTATTTGTACAATGAATTTATAGCAAAGATTATTTTTATTTTGGAATTAGAGACATTGCAAAGTAAGATTTTTAGTCCAAATGATTCTATAAAAGTTCTAATAATGAAATAAAAATATTAAACGGTAGTAATAACATTTACAAAATATCTTAGAGAAAGAGAAATATACTGATTATATAGAAAAAAATTATATAGAAAATATATACAGAACGTATATATCTTTCTAACAATTAGAAAAAACTTGTTTTGTGAAAACAATGATTTCTTTTTCTAATAAACATACAAAATAGAACATTTTTGTGAATGATGTTTTGCATTTACTTTTATATGATCATGTGAAGTTATTGTATGTAGTCTTCCAGAACAAAATTTTGATTGAAATAATGAATTTGTTTTTATAAATCTACTGTTGACAAAAGTATTTATATTAAACTTAAACATTATGCATATATATATATACAATTTAACTTCAATAATATTAATTTTACCATTATATTACTATCACGCTTTATCGCTTACAGGACATTATTAATTTAACAAACTGTTTACTATGAAATAAAATGATATCAATAGACTGAAAATTACTATTTCTATTATTTAAATACGAAGCTTAATCTCGTTAGGTAAATGTTGAATGTTTTTACTATGTGTTTTGAAAATAAAAACATAGTACCCATACATTAATAATATTGAATTGTAAAAACATAATTAATTTTTTTAATTGTGCAATTTATTATTTAAAAATTTTTAATTGTGCAGTATTTATTATTTACTAAAGCAAATTGCGAAGTTTTTCTGAAATATCTTTTAAGAAGCTAAATTTTATTAACTTATTGGTATTAGAATAAAATGAAGTGAAAACTTGTAGAATAAATATATTTTACCGATTGTTGTAATGTATTAACATGAGCGTAACGGAATATATATGAAATTGTAGTGGCCTCTTTTAAGTTACCCACTAGATTAAATTAATACATTGTTATACAAAAGCATACGTTGAAGATTGGCGATAAAGAGTGATAGTTTTGTATCATAATCAATTAAATTGTTAAACGTATACGTTGGACACAATTGAATAAACATACTGCAGGTTCTTGAATTGTGAATGATATGGTTCCAATTGTATATACTCCGTAAAATGTTAATTATATTACTATTATATTATCAATATCAATATTTTTATAACGTCGAGACATGGAAGAGCTAGTAAAAAAAAGAAAAGAAACAGTGTACATTAACGAAGCTGTTGGAATTGTAAAATTGACTTGCATTTTTATATACTTACGTAGATTTATTCGTTATTCGAGTAATATTATGTAACGTCCACAATATAAAGGTCAATGTTTTTTATAATGGTATGCACGAGACTATTTTAAATTTATATTATTTTACATATAGCACAGATTGATGTACGCTAATATATTTGCACACATATTCGTATATACATACGTCTCGTCTCTATTGTTCGAAGTTAGAGAATTCTTGACAGGTGTGTGGTGCATCTTCATTAGAATGTTCATTTTCAGAAATTCATGTAGAATATCTTGTATGGTACGTGAAGTACATCATACGTTTGAGCGCAATTCGATGGAAGGCCGTGTAACATGCTACACTTTTTAATGTATATCGCGCACATGCAAAATCTCGATGAAATTCTGTTTCTCGAAGCATTAAAAAGTGTCTGAACGTAAAACGTCCAAATTTTTCTAAAAAGAAAAAAAAATGAAAATATTAAACTTTGAGGTTTAAATAATTTTAAACATATCGAAAGTGCCATTGTTTACTTGAATCGTTCATCTATCTATTTAAAATTTAATGTAACACAGTCAATTTGGTAGAAATAATTTTTTTTATTCATCTGCATTTATTTTTTTAAATACAATCGAAATACTTGAATTATAAAAAAGCTAATTTTGAAGAATGGAAGGGAAAATGGAAATTTAAGCGTTGAATATATATTACTCTCTTTGGTGAATATGGAGTTAGTATTGCAGATATCAATGGCAATTTCTCTTGTCTCGACAGATTTTTGACTAATGAATTTTTCACGTAAAAGTTGACTTCATTTTTAAATTTTAGGATCCATAGATCATTGGTACCAGAATCAAACTTTTGGCAGAATTCTGGCATTCTTACGAAAAGTACAGTATTGAAAATTGCTTATGGTGCAACAGAATTTCTCAAGAATTTGTATGCTCGACAGTTGACTCCATCCATCTGAAAAGCTTGTCAATTCTGCATTCAACGTATGTATTGTATTGTAATTAACGGAGGAAATGTTCAGCGGTTTATGAGTCGATTAGTAATGTCATGCTTCGTAGTATAGACGATTCCAAACGTCGTGTCGAGTTTAAGATTATTCTTTGTTAAGCTTCGGAAAAAAAAAAGGATGGGGGGGTGATTGTTCCCTGCGAAAATAACTTAAAATATATTCAACTTCGGGAACGCGTACGAAAAAAAAAAAAAAAGAAAATAATGTAAAACGGGCTCATTTTCATTCCCATGAATTTTTGAATGTATCTTTTCTCGTTGTATAGCCTATACGTAAATACGCGTGTATGTAATGATGAATGCAATCACATGCGTGACTGTGACAATTGCTGCTTTACTTGTGCGTTTGCTGCGTGAGTGTGCATCTATCGATGTACGATAGATGCAACCCCCTTGAGATGCCCAATGTAAATAGAATTCAACCCCCCATCTTGCATATAAGTAGATCTAAGTAACACTCGAGAACGAAATGACTCTTGCCAAATTTTCAATGGGACGTAGGGACAAACAAATAAGCATTTGAAAAATTGCAAAAATATATTGATATTATAAATGAACTCCGTACTCGTAACGTTTCTTTCAAAGGACACCTTGAAGAGTTCTTTTTTTTTCTTTTTATTTGAGATCCTTAATGTTTTACAGAAATTCAACTACACATTCATATACTTGGATATTTAAACTAATGTACATTTGTACAAAAATTATATATATATATTTTTTTTAGTTAAACATTGCAGTATCAAATTTATCATCGCATCGTTATATCCCGCAATAAATTATGTTAAAAAAAAGAAAATTATATAATGAAAATACGTAACAATATAAAAAGTAAAAATCTTCGCTTCTCGGCACAAAATTGAAAACCGCTGCTGCGTATAAAATTAATATTATCTGGTTAAAGATCATTCTTTGGCAAAATGTATTGATTTTGTTATATACTAACATCGATTGTGGTTACTTCCTTCAATTCACAGTGTCCAAATTATAAAATTTGTTTTTTTATATTATAAAATATTATCACAATATTTGTATGAGCAGAGTTTCATTCCACGCCTGACTTGATTTTGTACAGTAGTGATTTTTCCTGAGATTTCGTTGAAGACATCGCTGGTGAACTTGACGAAGAATTCTTTGAACTCTGAGTAGCATTTGTGCTTCGTTTATCTTGCTTAGCTTTTTTCATCATATCCTTTAATCTTCTATCTGCACTTATAATATGAATATTTGGTGTTACTTTGTTTCCACCACCTATTAAACAATATAATGACTGCTTCTTTAATTAAAAAAGAAATAACATCTATGTTTTAAAGATACACGAGACTTACTTGAACTAGACTTTTTTTGTTCTTTAGATTTGCTTTCTATCACTGTTTTTGGAGAGCTCCTTTCTTTTGAGATCTATAAATAGAAAAAGTTCTTTTTACTTTATAGTTTTTGTTTTCTAACATTTTTTTAGTAAGTAAGAATCACCAAAATATTTCAAATCCGGAAAATATATCATAAATTATAATGTGAGTGAATACACACACCTGAGACTTGGAACAGTTCGAACAATACCACACCAGTCCTGGAACATCTATCTGAGAGTCTAAAATGTGTGGAACATGACACTCTTGATGATACAAGGAATGGCACTCTGAACACTCAACTAATCTGTTTCTTGCTCCAACATCCATTCCTTTGCAAATAACACAAGTCAAATCATCCTCTAATATTTCCAGTGCCAGAGTGTTATCAGTCTGAATAATATCAGGTGGTGTGTCACGAGTTGGTAAATTCACAGGAGAACTGTTTTTACTTGATTTACTTGAATGTTTGGAAGAAGAAGAAGAGGAGCTTTTGCTTTTTTTACTACTACTGCTGCTACTATGGTCGCTCAGTACCGGTTCCTCCATCATATACTAAAAACAGAAAATCCAAGAGATAGAAGTCCAAAAAATAAATGACAATGCTAGATCAGAGGGATCAAATACTAGATATCTTTTTACGTGAATGAAATCTCCTATGCTTCATGAGTGCCCTGATATCAGAACTAACTCTGTAAGTATAATAGCTTAATTAATATAAACCACTTTAGTTGAAGTATTCTATTCTTGATAACCCTCAATGATGTTCTTAAATTAATTGTCATATAATTACCTTTTTGTGTAATACATTTGATAACATCTTTGACGGCCCATATTTTTGTTTAATTGCTTCATCTAGAAGTGCTCGCAGCTGTTCTGCAGAATCTTTATTAGCGGAATGTAGAAGGTGTAAACCTTGTGTAAATTGAGGATCTAGCTCTAACTGTGACATCTTTATTTGATTTATTTTAATCTGCAAAGTATGAAAAATAATAAATATATAAAGTATATTTCAATACTGAATTTTTTTAATCCATGTAATACAATATTTAAGCCATAATTAGTTGGAGTATAAATAAAATAATTCAAAAAGAAAAACTATTAGGTTATATTTATTTTACCGATTTATTCTATTATTATGCTTGATTGCTTCAACTTTTTAATATACAATGATCAAAACTAAATTTACTTTGTTATCCGTAAAAAGTTCATAGAAAGAAGAATGATCAATCAATATTAGAAATATTGATTGCGATGTAAGTACATAATGTATTTAATCTTTAAATAATATGAAATATCACATATTTGAATCACAGAGAAAGCACTTCTTTCATTCGTGTTTAATGAAATCGCATATTCACAAAAGAATGTTTAATTTTCTTTCAAGCAACACCTCCGAGGTATTCACAGTTTTGTATTTAACTTAAATATTCATAAAAAAAAAGCACGAACATGCATTATCGTTCTCTTCGAACCTGTAATATTTTTTTCAGCGTTATTTTACATTTTAAAAATACCGCCTGGAAAGTATATCCATATATGGAACCCGTACATTATATGCACATAAAGTAAAAAAGTAACTGAAGTTAAAGAACGTAGGCACCGATATCACTCGATTCGTCCCTGGTCTCTCGTATTCCAAATTTAATTTTACAGAGTTTTGATTCTGCGTTAAATAAATGCAGCCTCTGTCTAGGGAGATATTGCCGTGAATAAAAAAGGTTCGCTTAACCAAATGAAATAAAGAGAGATATCCGTATTTCGGTATGAATACTTACGTTTAAAAGCTGCGAAATACTGGTGAAAAATACAAGGAAAGAAAGACGAAAATAGTAACCCTGCAGGCGATCAAGTGTAAGGAACGAGTCAAGTACGCCTGGTGGTAGGCTCTTTCCATCTTTTTCTATTTATCGGGGAAAAGGTATGAACGCTTCCTTCTCGAGGCGCGTTAAAACGATGTCTAACTTTCGACGGGCAGTTGGCAGCCGTGCGTAAAAGAAATAAATAATCAAAGCGACCATGAAGTGACAAATAAAGTTGGAGAACAATGCTCGTGAATGGCAAGGAAATTTGAGTGCAGCGTGCATTGGCCCCCGTTCTATGTTTTGGATACATTTTACGCGGTTACAACGTGGTATTACGTACGACATTAAAGCCGGAGGTACGCTATGCACTCGCCGCGGATACGAGGCTGACATTTAGGATATTTTCTTCGTCCCGATACCTCCGTGGTATTGGTATCTTACTTTCGTATTCCTGTATCAGTCGCCCGCTGACAACCGTGATTCCTCCATGCGTAGGAATCCGATTCCGCGGTTAGCCAATTTAAATGACTGAAAACAAGCTGAATCGACGGTCACCAGAGGTATTATTATCGGAAAATTTAATAGAGATGCGGAGAGACATGCCTTCCTCGAGAGTGCTGTTGCATACCGTTTTTTAAGGACACGTTCGGCACGGGTACCGGTCAACGATATTTTCGTTGTTAACCTCTACCACTGGTTCGGATGCGTTGTTACGCCGCACGTTGCGGACGATAGTGGCCATGTGTTTGTTCTTTACTCACCTGACCAAGGTCTGACAGGATAATTCATCCAGCATAGTTTCAAAGATGAAAACAGAAAAGAAGCCCACTGAACCAAGTTGTGTACCGAGCACTGTTGTCAAAGAGGAGCCAGATACAGATCCAGTTAAGATCAAAGAGGAGGGTATTGGTGGTAACAACGATGATACAACTGGAGAAGACACTACGGAGTGCTCCAGGGATCCTTGTTTGGATCCTTCGAACGGGGAAGGTACCCTGTCAGGAGAGAACCAAAATAATAGTGCAAATCAACCAATTTTAAACTCAGTGAAACAAGAAGGTGATCATAACAATCCCACAGATGATATACCTGGTAGGACTAAATTTAATTCTTGTGCTCTTGTCAATTGTTTATATTCTTGATGTTTGATATATCTTTTGCATATGATTATTTTATCTGTTTCATTCATTTTGTTTTAGATTGTAGTGGTAATGTTATTACTGCAGATGGTATTCAACCACTAGTTAGTAATGTTCTTGGAAAACAGATGGGAACTAGCACAGGAAGTGGTGAAGCTCAGTATATGCAACAGCAAAGTCAAATTTTTGTATTTTCTACGACATTAGCAAATAAAGGTGCAGATGCAGTGTTACAAGGGCAATATCCATCGATCATTGCTTATCATTGTGCACAACCAGGCACTAAAAAATATTTAGAGGTATATAGTAAAATTTTGCGAGGAGAAATTTACATTATTTTTATATTTGCTAACGTGATATTATTGCTTTAGAAACATCCAAATAAAATAAACCAATTCCGGCAAAATCCTGCGCAATGGTTAAATAATCTTGCAATGATGAAACAAAAAGGTCACCAAGGAGGTACAAACAATACTTTTCAAAATGAACAACCACCAGATCTACCAGCTCTCGATCCTAATGCTCCTCCGTTCTGGAATGAACAACCTAATTTGAGGAACTTAAATGGTGGTAATGCTCTTGGTAATTCTGAACCATCATTGGATGATGCAAATATAGATGTGCCTTGCCTTGTACCAAATTCACCTGGTAACTCAGGTAATATGTAGTTACATTTGTGCTTTGTACTGTAGTTAAAAATGTCTCCAATCTTTTTTTTCTTTTTTACAAGTTTCCTTTTGTGTACACTTTATGCCATTAGAAGCATACCTTTTATTACAGCAAATCCACAACCTCCTAATAGTACTACAATGGGCCATAGTCCCAATTTATTAGGAGGTACTACCAGTCCAGGTCCAGGCAGTTTACAGCCATCACTGCAAGGTGTCAAAGTTCCGGATGAAAACTTAACGCCGCAACAGAGGCAACATCGAGAAGTTCAGTTAGCAACTATTAGGAAAATGCAAATGATGTTATTTCCTGAGCACAAGGAAGAAACTGCTAATACATTAGACACAACACAAGGAACCGCTGTATCAACGTGTCCTCCAACGAACGTTCCTTCAGTTGTTCCAACTCAGTGTCCTCCGACTATGGATTGGCATAAATTACAACATCAATTTCTTGATGGAAAAAATAAGGTAAAATAATATGTAAAAAGTTAAAAATTATATTTGGAAAATAATTAAAAATCAGCAAAATATTTTGATATGATGTTTATTTATGTTGTAGACCAGTGGAAGTCCTGGAACTGGAGTTCCATTGCGAGGTGCTAATATGGTAGCAGTACCTCGTAGTCAAGGACCACCACCGCCATACCATCAAACAACGCGATCTGCAAGTGTGCCAATCGCGATACAAAGTCCAAATCCTTCTTCACCTAACAATCCAACCAGTAATTTATCTCTACCATCACCTCGCGCAAGTTCAGCTCTAAATTCACCTGCAGACTGCAATAGACAATTTCAACTCAGTAATCAGAGAACCAGCCATTTACCAGGACAAAGTCCAACGAGTCAAGACTCCCCGAATCCGACAGTTGGAAATGCAACAGCCGTATCAACAACGAGACTTAATCATAGTAACCCGGGAACGCCTGTTTCTCATTCACACATCTCGACGCTTAGTCCTAGTGGAACGACTGCTCAAAAAGATTCATCTTTAGATTTTCCCACCAGCCAGCCTCCAAATGGTAAGGCCAAGTAATAAAGTAATTATTTTATTGTTATAATCATATTACCTCTTAAAATATTGTTTGATATTTAACATTGAGTCGCATTCGAAGGATCTTAATGCAACAACTAAGTAACAACGATCATTATAATTATTACGTAAAATATTTTAAAAGTTCATTATTTGAAAACGTTACGCGGTGAATTGATCGTGTTATATGTTACAACATAGTGGATGGTATGTTTTGCCGCACGCTGCAATCCTTAGCCCAGCAAAAGCAGCAACATACTGGAGCAGTGAATGCAACGGGTGTGAAGGAGGCGAATCTGATGCCGGTTCCAAGTCCTCAACAGATTCAGTATCTTAACACCTTTGAGGGACAGGAATTGACTATACAGAAACAACCAAATACAAGTCTGAAGGATGGCAATTTATCCACGTAAATATACTTTTAACAAAATGATTCTCTAATATAGATCAATAATTTTATATAATTTCATATCTCCAGGAATACAGCCAGCAATACAGAAATGCCAAACAGAATTTTGCCAGGAACTTTGGACAACAGCAATCAGTTTCCTGCTAGATCCGAGGGTACAAGTCCTGTTCAGATGGATAGCATGAATCGCGGTTTTACAGGCTCTTTGCACAGTCCACATACTCCTCATACTCCACACACGCCAGGCAACGGTGCTCCACATACTCCAGCTGATCCTGGAAAACCCGGAAATAAGTCTAGTGCGAGTGCACAGAGTAGTCCAGCACCGCACAATACGAATATACCAGATAGTATGGGTCCCCCAAGAACAGTACCAGCATCACCTACTACAAAACCCGACACATCTCCGCCATCAACAAAAGATACTCAACAGCAACAAACTCAACCCCAACAGCAGCAACAACAACAACAGCAATCACAGCAGCAATCTCAACAACAACCGCAACAGCCCCCTCAACAACAACAACAGTCTACAGTTGCAAATCCAAATAATTCGGGAAATGCAACAGTGGTACCTCCTCTGGGAGGTCCAAGCGCCTCCTTCCCTTGCGGAAGACCGTCTATAAACGTGAGTCAACCTTCAGACAATGTGCCTCTTAATCCCAACAATATCGGAGGGCGACTCGGCAGTTTAACCGCAATGAGTACAAATCACTTCGATCCTATAACTTCCTTAGCCCAGATGAGCCAGCAACTTACTAATACGGCAGCTAGCAATTCATTAGGTAACGAAGGACCTATTCATTCTGGAAACACCGGGATGATGCAGTTTGGGAATCCGCACAGCATGCACATGATGCAAATGGGCGGTGAGATGAACGGAAGTTGTCATATGGGTGGTCCAACTAGTGAGCCAGGCGAGGTAGGGGGAATGTGCATGGGTTTAGCAGGACCACCGACCAGCTACAGCCCGACAACTTCACACACGGGAAGTCCCGGTGTACCTAGTAAAATGGGTCATCCTTCCATCATGGGTCACGGTATGATGAGTAGTCACTCGGGCAATGCGGCGGGCGCTTATCCCGGTGGTGATCCTCACGCACCACCGCCGAGATTAATGACAGGCCACGTGACTGGGCCGAGCCCCTATAACGGAGCGAACGTTCAAGTAAAACCTAGTGCTCCGAACACGATACAATATTTACCAGCAAGGCCCAATGTCGGTCATACGCCTAGAGGGCCACCGAGTTTGGACTTCCTCCAACGATTTACAAATCCATTGTCTAATTTAGAATCAAAGATGGGCACACCGTCTGTAAATCTTCAGTACTTCCCGAACGGTTGTGTACCGAATAGTATGGGCCCACATAGTGGCATGCCATCAACCATGAGCGGTGGACTTCCTGGCATGGGAGGCTCTCCAAGGATGGATGGACAATCGATGAATACATCAGTTGGTGTACATCCTTCGATGAGACCTGTTGGCAATATGAGACCTCAGCCTAACTTAATGCGAATGCAACACATGGTTGGTGGCGGCGTCTTTCCAGGCGGTTCGATGGATCCGGACAAAGTCTTCCCACCTGACATGGTATCGCAAGTTCCCAATCAACCGAATCCTGGCATGTACGTATCTGGCAGCAAAGGCAGCCCGATGGGATTAGGACCTCCCCCGGATGCGACTCAGCCATTACCTCCGAGTATGGGTGGTGCTACTAGTAATTTCAAGAACAGTCCCTTCGTCGGTAGTGGACCTAGTATGTCGGATCCGAATTATGCTCAACAATTCCATAACTTCCAACAACAGCTTTATGCTACAGGAACAAGGGGTAGTGGTCCACCACATCCTAATTTACATCCGCCACCGAATTCACATTCGCATCAGCAGTTCTTCATGCCGAAATAAAACTACCGTATGATCTCTCTCATCAGAGATAGATGTCGCGACGGCGATGATTTATGATTGTGGTGGCCTTTTTGTGTCCTTTTTGACAATTGCGTTTATTAATCCGAGGACAATTTCCGATCATAATGAACGAACACGAATTTTTCGGATAATGTAAAACTTTATATAAAAATTATTGCGATCTTGTAAAGGACAAAGAAGTCAAATTTGTTAAGGTTCTAATGTTGATGTGATGGATAATTATGGAGAATAATTAATGGTAACGCCATTTTCCGTAAAATAGTTTACCGTGACGGATGGTAACGAGATTTCTCGTCCAATTCTTTATTTACGGTGTTGTTTATCTATGTGTTATTATATCGATAAGCGTTTTATTCTTAAATCACGGCATTGAAAGAATTTTTAATGTCTTTCGCGTCTCTAAAATCTGTTCTATCGTCTTAGAGGATATCATTTTCGTATCACAATTCTCTCTTTCTCTCTGTAAATTGGAACCATATTATAATATCGCGCAGTATTACGCGATTGATATGTAAATACTAATGTAAAATCTGATTTTTCTTCGTAGTAATCGTTATTTCGTCGATCGGAATATACGGTGATCGTTGCTAGAGATTTTCGTGAATCGAAAGAAAAAAAAAGAAATGAAAGGATGTGAAAACAAACAAAAGTGAAAATCGATTTAAATACGTCTCCTCTTCCTTTTTTATTCGAACAATTGCTCGTGATAAAGTAATTGTGCGAGAATTAATGAATTATTTGATGAAGGAACGACATGAAGGTACGCCTCATACTTTGAACAACTCATCCTTCCTTTTATCACTAATTAATTAAAAAAAAAAAAAAAACGCAATCAAGCAAGCTCAAATTCATAATTGTACATATATACGATATATATTCCTGTTGCAACATACTCCTTAAAACAGTATCGCCCGTCCCTTTTATTCCCTTCACCGATTCCCCTTGTGACCAACACTGTGCATAATCATGACCCACGTAGTATAATGATTATAAGAAAAAAAAAAAGAATAATTGACTAAGAACAATTATGTTGTTGATGAATGATTTTTATTATAAATGAAAAATAAAGATATTTACAAGAAGTCAGTATCAGAATTGATCGATAATGAGTTTCGTAGTTATTTGAGAGAATGGGCGTCACAAAAATCTTTTTGATAACTTTATATATTTTGTTCTGCCTGTCGAGAACCGAGCACAGATTTTCAGACATAATAACACTATGTGGCGATTTTTTTTTTTTTTTCAATAGTTTATAAAACAGGCTGCTTCCAACTTACTCGGATCTGTGATAGTCAAAACAAAAAAAAATGTATCTTTTGTTTTCTGAAGGTGTCGATACATATCCATATTCATTAGGGAATGATTCTTTAATACTATATTATGTTTATTTAATTATTAGACATCATGCATGAAAAAAGAGAAAAGAAAGAGAGAGTGAGCGAGAAAGTAAGAGAAAGAGCGAGGTAGGAAAGTAAACTATAGAAAAAAAAAATTTTATTTGAAGCAGCTTGAGCAATATTTTGAGCGAACTAAAGTGAAGCGGTAACGAAAATGTCATAAATTTTGTGATAGCGTAAATAGAAAAAATTTTTTAAAAGTGTGACATGATGATAGAGAGCTTTCTCAAAGACTTTATATTTTGAATTAGAAATAAGGTTTCATCTATGTTCGTAATTCAGAGGTTTTACAACGAGTCGTGTAACACATCATCCACAAAGTTATGTCAGAATTATAGGTTTCATTCTGTTTTTGTGTTTTCTTTTTCTTGTTTTCATTTACTGGCAAAATATTCTACCTGCGCCAAGTATTTTACGAATTTTCGCTTTACTATGCAATATTTAATACGATATTGCGCAAATAAGTAACCTACATTTCACTCTTCACAGAGTCAAACGAAGTTTTGAGTTCAATCACGAAATGTAAAGCATATTTGTTAATCGATTCCCTTTGTAATAAGTATATTGTCCATCACTTTATCCAAAGGTGCTCACTAAATCACTAAATTTGTTGCGTTGTATTATATCTCTTAGTAGTCGAGCAATTTTTTTCGCTCATGGAATTTCTTCTCACCTGTAAAAAATCATTTATTTAACGAGTATTATACCATGATTTCCTTCGGGCTTTTTTAAATCTATATCTTCCTTTTAACCATGCCATTATGATTCTAAACATCTACTGGCTCATGACAAGGGATATTTCTATCTCTAAGAGGTTTAAAACAAAAGTGCCGTTTAGCAATTTTATCGATTAATATCGCAATTCATTGTCGCAATCAATTTTATACCCGAAACCCATGTCAAACCTTTCCTTCTGCAATATCTTTTCATTGACTGGATGTTCCTGAATCGCGCCAGTCATCTTTATCTCTGTAAAGAAAACATGTTCATATATAAATTGTTTGTTATCTGTTTTCATCGATACAATTATTATTTTCACAAGTCCTTTGACGATAATAAAATCATTATCGATTTTCTTTATAGCAAAAAGAAAAGATTGCTAATTGATTATGAAGGTCTCCTATTTTTTATTGTTGTTATTACCTTGATTGTTGCTCTTCTAAAGATGCAGTGCTCCCATTTGTACTGAAAATTAACACCATGTATTGATATCCATTATAAAAACGTTAATCATAAAAAAATTTACTTTTTCTTAACTGCGAAGTCATCCCATTCGCTAAGATCGTATTTTGATAAATCGCCATCTTCTTCATCGTCTTCCTCCTCATCTTCGTTCTGAAATTTAATATATGTTTAACATGTTTGAATTATCGACATATAATAATTGCTTGTTCAATTACATTTTGATCTTCTTCATCTACTTCATCTCTTTCATCTTCGTCCTTAGACTTGTTACGTGGTGGGCTGCTATACCTAGAATCTTTGGAATCGTCATCTGAACGGTTTTCAATCTTCCGTTTCTTTTTACGACGTCCAAATTCATCATATTCGTCATCATCGTCTCTTCTTTCTTTGTATTCAACGACTCCTCGATCATTATATCCCCCTCCATATCCTGTACGTTCTTCAATTTCTCCGAATTTCGGTGCATTACACATGTTACACTGTTGTCGTCGTGCCCAGTTTACATTTCCACATTTACTGCACTGCCAATCATCAGCACTAAACATAAAGACGTCATGTTATAGCGTATGATCGTTCATTTGTCCTGCTATTCATGTATCTATAATATTTACTCATTGTGTAAATATTTTATAAAAATATTAAGATATTGAAAGTTAAAAAAAGATATACAATTTGTTTGATTGTATAACTCTGTATATTACTGAAATGAAAATGCTAATCATTTAAATAAAACTGATAAAATTATATTGTGCTGTTACTTCTGGATGTATCATTTTTAGAATATTATTTTTGAACTTAGTATAGCACAATAGATGACACATTTTTTTTTGTTCCTATTATTTACCTGAATAACCCTCTGCTTTTCTCTGCAGCTGCTTTGCCAATTTCTTGCCCCAATTTTTTCTTTTTAGGACATTCTCCTCTGTCTGCATAAAAATGCATACATTTTGTTAATTATTGTATATAATAAAGTATACCGTAATACTAATAAACATTAAAGAAAGTTGCAAGGAAACATATTACTATATAACAAAAATTATACATTACCATATTGACATTTATATACCTTTTCCACATCGATTACAAGAGTTTCTCCTTGCAAAATTTACATTGGCACATCTAAAATGTTAAACAGTATCAAAATACTATTTAATATAATAGATACATACAAATATGTATGTATAATACAATGTTTATATATCTTAATATTAGCATTTTACAGACTCGATACCAATATCTTAAAATACAAAAAAGTCATAACATGTTTAATTTTAAACATCTTGTTTCATCTTCCTCTGACAAATGTAATATTCCTTTATCACAACAGAAACAAAACTTCAGTGTGGGCAATATTATCCCATACCAACATACTCGCACAATAAATATTTTTTGCAAACAAACAACATATTAAATATCAAATGATTTATTACAGAATCTATGTTATCAGTTAAAATAAATATCGTATATTGACAGAATGACAGTATAAACAAATAAGTATTGAACAAAATTAGAAACAAAATCCTACGATCATGTATGAAATTGAAGCATTGAAAGCTGATTTCGGTCGGCGATGTTGCCTCTAAAAAAGCTACGTACTGAGAGTCGGGACAAATCCAGTCCCCATCATTAATATTACGTTGATTTTCGTCATCCGCTTTACTACTATCCATTTTCGCCTTTTGCTCAACTCCCTGCGCACAAGCCTGACAATCTATTTTATCAAAGCTGCATCGAACTATATGGCTGTGCGGTTTCCTCTTTCCTAATTATGTCTAACCTTTACAAGTGCGTGTTTGCGATCGTTCGAAATCCTGCTCGAAACGGCGCAAGAGGAAAAAAGAATATCTCGATTTCAGCAGGATATTTCTCTGGCCGTGCAACTTGTCAAGACGCGTTCTACGCGCTACTATCTATCGCATCGTGGGTAGAGAAATTAATGCACCGAAACTACGGAGTGCAACACACTAATGCAACATTAATGGCACAATCACGCTACTTATTACTTACGGAGGCGATAAGCCCGTAACGTAGCAATCTCAAAAGTTTCGATCGTGCGTGTTGCTGTTTATTTAATTGATAAGAAATACAACAAGAAGGAATGAAATACAACTGGAGTTCAATTGTAGAATTGTATCTTTCGGGAATAATTATCGTGGTGGAATATTTCAAGGGGTGTAGCAGTGTGTTCGTTGGTTGAATTAAATTGCTAAATAGAGCGAGAACAGGGAACATTCGAATTGAAAAGTATTTAAACTTAATATATAAAAAATAAATAAATAAATAAATATATATATATTATATGTATGAATATGAATGAATATTTTAATTGAAAAGTATGCCTCTGTAAGAGAATTGTGGCAAATTGAACTACGTATTATAAATTACGTGTTATCATAACGAATATAGGTGCTTAGTGCGAAATTTAAAATCACGAGGATATATTTATAGGATGTATTTGAATAATTTTTATTTGTTTATATTATCTATTATATATTATATAATAGAATTTAATATTAGGATAAAGTATACAGCGACGAAATACACGGTACATAAATGAAATATATAATAGAACTTCGTTTATTCAAACCTCGTTTATGGAAACCAGTTAATGTTGAGCTTCAGACATGTAAACTCATAATTCAAATCAACCTTTGTTATCCTTATCTACTATCTCTCATCATCCAAATAAATAAATAAGAGAATGTTGGTCAGCTTCCCTTATCCGAACGATCCCTGTCGACGCGACATGTTTGAATAAACGAAGATCTACTATAATTATAAATGGGGAAATATATACAAAATATAAAATAAAAATGGAAAGTATAGTGAGGAAAATGCAAACCAAAAAGAGGCGAAGTCTATTAAAAACAAAGGAGAATATATAATTAATAGAAGCAAGGGGAATTAATTTATTAACAACTTTTTAATTAACAATTTACAATTATTAATGTTAAATACTTTACAAATATATTTTGTACAGCAATTTTGTAATAAAATGGTCTCATTTTCTTAATGTTG
This sequence comes from Frieseomelitta varia, assembly GCF_011392965.1. Taxonomy (NCBI): domain Eukaryota; kingdom Metazoa; phylum Arthropoda; class Insecta; order Hymenoptera; family Apidae; genus Frieseomelitta; species Frieseomelitta varia. Next base: position 901,021 of record NW_025109977.1, on the reverse strand, counting down.
TACGATCATTTCCACGAAATATGTATTTATATATCTGTAATCGATGTAATGAATTAATTTATTATTGATATATATTTAAATATTTATAATTACATTATAAGTTGCTTTCTTAAATGTCATAAGAAAGTTGGAAATTAAATAACTATGAAACATTGGATATCAGTCCATACTGGACATCGATCCTTTTGATCAGCCTTTTTTTTGTAAATAAAAATTTAATCAAATCGTAAACACTGAAACACTATCAGCACGTAACGGTGAAATGGTGGTACTAATAATTACTTTGTTCCTTGTCTACCATGCAACGTACGCCTATCTTTGTCACATATTATTGCTCTCCTCCTTTTACGGACGATCGAGGCGCTGCCATCTATCGTTTCTGTTTAGGACTATGGAGAAGAATATGGAAGTATATTCCTTTTAATAAATATATAACGAGAGTTAACAGTAACAATAACTATTTATTTTAGTTTATTTATAACAAGATCTTCATGACGATCGCTTGCTTTAGTTGATTTTTATCAGCTGAAATTACAATATATTTTCCGCTATTTTATTTTTTTCTTTCTTTCGTAATCAACGTCGTCTGTTAAATTCGTTTTAAAAATACGCGCGCCGTTACAGGAATAGATGATATGCTGCCATCTATCGGATTATTTCGTTTTGTTCTTTTAGTTCTAGGCGAAACTGAGAGGCGCTTAGATGGCAGCACTACATATAGAAAAGAAACGCAATAGCGTGCGACAAAGACAAAGATAGTGATTAATTTCAGCGTTTCACCGCTACGTGGTGCTAGTGTAACAACGTCACGATTCGATTGAATTTTGATTTGCAAATAAACTAATAAAATAAATTAATTCATGAACTTCCATAATTATTTCTTCTTCATTAAATCCTTATAGTTTTCTTCTTGTATTTCTTATCGTATTTAAATATAGAAGTATGTTTATAAAAATTTAAAAACTATTCATTAGATCAAAGCACACTTGTTTGAATTTTAAATATAGAAGTATGTTTATAAAAATTTAAAAACTATTCGTTAGATCAAAGCACACTTTGTATTTAGTTTCTTGTGAACTACATTATGCTTTTTTTTGACGGAAGGTTTCTTTTTGTAATTATATTGATTCTTTTTTGTTCAAAAACAGAAAGAAAAATCATATATAATATTAGAGCCTTTGATATTTCGATTTGAATACTTATATATTATACTACGTATGTGTATGTGGTTAATTTTTACGCATGCGTACTTGTCATATGTTCTTGGAAGGGAATAAACTGAATGTTTGATTGAGGTTAACGTTTCTTTCAAAGTCTGTGCCGTGCAAAAGATCCATTTTCTAGTAAAATAATCAGACTATTATGGCGTACGTATTCTGATTAATAATATTTTTGAAAAAATGATAAAAAAAGAAATATATACATAACATATGACACGTAATTTCGAAATGTATATAACTTTTGTCACATATGTTTATGATTTTAGTTAATTAACAATGAGAATGTTCATTTGTTGCAGGTCTAAAGTTACTTTTAAAATAACTCTTACTTCTGACCCGAAACTTCCATTCAAAGTGTAAGTTTAGTCAGTGAGAGTCTAACATTCTTTACATATACGCAAAAATAACACGACATGTCAGAAGCTGATTTTCTCGAAGTATTAGGAATGTTTAATACATTTCTTGTACTTATAGAAAATCCAAGTATCAGTGAAGAAACAAATATAGAGAATGTTGTCAAAGCTTTTCAATGCGCTCAGTTTATTGAAGTCACAATTGCCAAGGCGTATGAAGTGGGCAACGAGAATGTTCTTGATAATAATCTTCATAGTCATTGGTTGAGGGAGGGTAGATCAAATTTATATAAGTGTTCTGAGTTGAAAAAAGCTTGCGATAAATTATTAGAGATCTATTTGAAAGATACCACGGTATCAAACGATGTTGTGGATGAACTTTTAAAATTGTACATTCAACATTGCGGCAGTGATAGATTTAATGATTTTCTTAGACAAATATTAATTAACGGAGTATGTACGAATATAATTATAAAATCATTAGAACAATTAGGCATCTGTGTTTTGGACATGCAGGATGAAGCTTTAATCATGTCTTGGGAGTCTTTAATTAATAGTGGTAATGAGTTTGAGGTTTCGGAATATATTCACAAAATGTTTAATGATGGGTTTCATTTGAAACTAGTTCAATTTGCTGCTAATTTACACCACAGCAGCAAAAGCAAAGAATTAATAGTTCAGGTATTATTAAATAAACTCGTTCAAAATGATGCAAATGTTTGCTTAGCTCTCTCAAATGTAAAACGAAAGTTGCTGTGGAAGTTGATGCAGAGATATTCAGAGCTTTATACGAATTTCCTTGATAGTATATTTTATTTTGCACGTCATATGAAACAAGCTGAAAATCAGTGGATGTCAAATTGCGAGTTTCAATATGAGCATCTTGTCAATGTAGTAGAAATATTATTAAATGGTCCTACAGAAATTTCAGAAATAATGTACAACAGAATGAATTTAGTAAAAACACTGCCTAATGGTACAATATGGCATAAAATTGAAAAAGATATTGGATGGTAATAGCACAATCCTTGCATACTCATTAAACAGAAATGGGGGTTTATATAAAATTAGTTTCATTATTTTTTGAGTTTCTCAGTTTGTTTTAATAACTATTTGTATAAGCTCTCATCTTTTTAAGTTCATATCTATTTCATTATCTGATTAGATGAAAATTTTTCAGTAGTTATATATACATTGTGCATTTACAATTTCAGACTTTGTGTGCCAGATAACACACCTTTCACTGCTGTATTGAAATTTGCTGCTGAAGAATTTAAAGTATCTCCAGCAACATCTGCCATAATCACAGATGATGGAATAGGTATTAATCCACAACAAACAGCAGGTCAGTCTTTCATATTATAAAATAATGCTTATGCGAAAATTTTCAAATAATATAACGATTATGATATAATTAATTTCAGGGAACGTTTTCCTTAAACATGGATCTGAACTCAGATTAATTCCTAGAGATAGAGTTGGAAGCGCTAGATGATTTACACAAGAATATATTGCTTTTTAAAATTATCATTTATAAATCATGTTTATTATACTTTTCATTAGTGTTTTTCATAAGTGTAAAAAGAAAGAGCTACTATCTGATATAAAATTTGTTATTTATATAAATTTAAATAAAAACATTCCTAAAGTTTCATAAATAATAGTATTCAATTGAATTGTTTTTATTTTCTTTTTTTATGTAATATGAGGATAAAGTTGTAAAAACACATTAAATACACATTTTTGATAAAAAGATTTTATAAGTGAAATACATGTAAGAGGTATAAGGTCGATACAAAGGTATGTCACTACATGATAGAATTACCTAGCGATCAGTCATAGCGCAATATTGAATACTAAGAAACTTCTTGTTGCAATTGAAATAATTTTTTTGAGACAATATCTTCAAATCGCGGCTTACGAAAGATCGCATTAATTATTGAGAGTGATTATAAATCTACTGTTTAATGCAGGGAAAATTCACAGTATAAAAGAGTTGCACAGTGGGATAGCATTCTTGAGAAGCATTATAGAGTAAGAAACAATTTTTATCTGTTTTGTAATTATTTTTTCCATTTACCTTCTATTATAATCTATAATTTCGCTTCAAGGTGTAATGGAAAAAAATTTTAAAACAAGTCAAAAAGATTTGTTATGCAATTTGTAACTTTTTCAGATACATTTTTAAACGATACTATGTGTGTGTGTGTGTGTGTGTGTGTATGGTTTTTGATCTGTTTATATCTGTAATATAAACCTAAATAGAAGCTAAAAAATAGAATAGCATGAAAAAATAAGGCTAATAAAATATGCAACAATGACGTTTCTCAGTTCTAGAATATCTGACGGATAATTATTTAGACATACAAATGTGAATTACGACGTGGACGATGCAAATGGCAATTTTTCATAGCGAAGTATTATTTTGTTCCTCTTTGTTCTACATTTTTTTCTTTTTACTCTTGATGTTTATAAAAGTTCCTATCTTTGATAGAAATGGTACAAAAAGATGCGTGAGAAATCTAGAGAAAAATATATGCAACTTTCTTAAATGCTTTATAACGTTCAATTCATCGTGTTTTAATTTAACTTAATTCATAAACTTTCTCTTTTTTCATTTGTTGCATGAAACTTTTGGCACCTTTTTAATTTTTTGTAGTTGATGATTCTGTGCCTCTTTTTTTATGATAAAATAGATTGGAATGTTATTGAGCAAACTGAGCAGTAATCGTATTTCTCATCGGAAAACAAATAGTATGATTTGTCATACTTTCATTATCGTATTTCTGGCGATTACAAGCTAGAGTTTGTCGAAACGGTGTAGCACCATCACTTCAATTTCTTTTACACGTTTTCTATTAACTTACTGACATTGAAATATAAAAGTATAAAATGTGCGTGGTTCTCGCATAGAAGCGTAAATTCCATGTTCGATTGTAGGCATATTTAAAAATCGATATACTAAACTAGAGGGTTCCTTGTTTATACAAAATTGTTTTTCAATCACACAAATAGGAACACCATTACGTTCTTAGTTACAAGAGAAACTATGGTTATTTGTATTAAAAAACTCTATCTAAATGGAATAGAATATGTTCGTATAAAATTGTAAACGAATGCACTTTACAGGAATGATAAATCATTCTATCGTTCTTAATTTTTATATTAGACTATTAGAAAGTACAAATTCAGTGTATATCGTATAGACAAAATAGGCATTTTTACGCTATTTGTAATCTAAAGAGATTTTCACTTTCTGACTATCAATAAATATGGAATTCACGCTTCAATATTCTAATCATAGATACACAATGAATTGAAAGAACGATTTCGAGTTATGATACATTTTGGTGGATTTTCGAGCCTTTTGTGTTTACAAATACTTTGGCGCAATTGAAAGAGTATAAAAAGTGGTTTATTTATTACGTTCGACATGGCCATTGAATTATTGCTTAAGATTCAGGAAAACACTGAACATACAATCAGTTACCGTGTGTATATACTTCGCCGTATAACATAATTGTCGATTTGTAACTTAGTATGTGTAACTTTCTATTATTTATCTCACGTAATATGTGCGTGTGTCTATTAGAATGCATTGTAAAAATTTCTATTCTTGATTCATGAAAATGGTATCATTCGCTAGTATCACACGTATGATAATTACATTACAGTAATGTATACACTGAGACTATCATTGATAATGTTAAATAAAGAAACATACGGCACTAATAGGTCTATATTATATAAATCATATATCAATTTCAAGAATTATTTTATGGATCATTATACACTAGAGTATTTAGCAATAGAAATGAGCATTGCTTATTGAGCAATAATAATTTATAAATTATTTAAAAAAGCGTTACACATTATTTCAAAGAATATTTTAACCAAGTTTGGTTTTCTGTTTAAAATGATATTTAGTCGAGCAATGCCCATTTCTAATTAGCACGCTAAAAACTCTTCTATATCTTTAATTTATAAGTGACATATTAAAGCATTCTCAAATCTTATAGATAATAGAACAAAATTATTCAGTAGATTCGTTTTCACTCAGAGCTAGAAACATATTTTGGAATAGTACCAGTGATCTCGAAGTCACAAACACGTAATCGAAACTATTGTCAAATTTTGATAAATTCTGGTGAATATTCGTAAATCTAAATCTCTAGTACTGCTCTTACTGATAATTATTCTATGTAGTTATCCTTAATATCAAATGAATCAAGTGACAATTAATAGAAATTTATAACAAGGACTGCAATTGCATATTTTTTTTTTACAAGGACTTCTTTACTGAACTATATAGAATAGAGAATTTTAACACGAAGTGAAAATATTTTAATGTTCAGTCCTTAGTTTCTTCTAAATTAAATTTGCACAATAATCTAGGTAATTATACCTATAATGTTAAAATATTACCACAATTGAAGAAAATAGCACGTATTAGTAGCCTTTCCGAATAAAATTTTTGTTGGAAGTATCGTTTGTTCAGTCATAAATATCTCTCAATATGCACGATGTTAATGTTGAAATACTTCCATTTATGTTGTGATTTTTAACTTACAAATAAATTATGTTCCGAACAGCTACATTTAGATTTATTTTATCTTACCGTTTTATTTGAATGACCTATCAACGTCGCGCAATCTTCACTCATCCTGCAATTAAAATGATAAAATATATTGGGATGTCAATCAATTTGCAAGGATATGATCGAAATTATTTAATATTACAGAATAAAAATAAATTCGATTTTAGCTTTACAACAAATAATACTTACCCATTCGTGCTCCTCTACACCTTCCATGTGATCTTGTTCTAAGGAGCACTGTATTACATCACCCACAAAGTTGCTCATAGTTTTCTGGATCTATCACACACATTCACGATATGCTCAGATAAAACAGGATATAAAAATATGAATTTTTTAAATTTATGCTAAGAAGTTTAATACAGTTTTATTTGAAAACTGTGCCTTATAGTATCTCGAAGATTTGCAACAACAATTATAAAAAAAAACCAAAATAATAAAAAATATATAGTAAAATGACTGAAAAGATTACTTTCTGTATAAAGAATACTATACTTGTGTATATAACTCATGCCACATGTTTTTAAATATTTACTTACTTCTTCTTGTTTAGCTTTCACGTCAGGATTCCATCCCAGTCTGTTGAAAGATTGAGCAGATACAGAGAATGGAGTCGTTGGTTGTTGTTTTGCCGCAACTGGCGCAGTAACTACTCCTTGACCTTGATTTTCTGTTACTATGCATAAAATGAAAAATATTTGTAACATTTTTAACGCAAATACTACAACACTTTTAATAAAAATATTAGCTTCTACTTACAATTATCCATGCCAGGTGGTTTTAGACTTATTCTATAAGCTTGTTTGTTAGCTCCATTAAACCATTCAGTGGCAGTCATAGTTGGCTTCCACGTAACTTTCGTTGGTGGAAACAAATCGTCTTGGAAAAGTTCACTCTGGAACAATTAAAAATTAAGTTCACTACTTTTATACTTTTGTGATTTATTATTAAATTTACCTTTATACGTGGAACAGTAAAACTCAAAGGTTCTATCGTATTGTTTGTTAGTCTTAAAGCCGATGCAAATTCTACGCTAGCAACGTCGCATTTATTCTTAGGAAGAAACGATAAACCCTGATGCAAACTGCTGCATCGATGATGGCTAAGTGGACAGCAGTATGGTGGTTCTTCCGTTACTTCAAAAGCGTATATTGTAGAGTCACCCTAAAAACATGTTTCATAAAAAATATTTTTTAATTATTCATACTTTAAACTTTGCAATAAGAAACAATACTTACGCGTCCCGTTAAGAAAAGTGTCGAACTGTCTTCGTCGTAGTATGGCATTAGAATTGCAGGCGAAACATCTAATCCGACTGTAGTCAACGAGGTATTAAGATTGTCTGTTTTAAATACATATATTTGTCTTTCTGAAACTCTGAAAAAAAATATATATAACAAATTATATTATACTTAAATTTTTTTTACGCTAAAAATATACTAATATTTTATTTTATTCCATTTACACTTCAAGTTTTTTTTTTTAAGATTTATAAAATGAATGATATAGGATATGGATTAAAAAGTAAATGATATCTAGAATCAATTCTATAGATATCCGTCATACATTTTATATTATGTATATGAGCCTAAATAATTGTGTAAATTCTTACTTGTCAAAACCCAATACAACGAGAAATTGTCCTTTCAATGCCCACACAACTCGTGCACCTCTGGTACCAACAGGTCCTTTCCCAGTTTTGACTGGCACATCGCTAGATCTTGGTTTATAAATTCGTAATTTTCCATCTTTGCACGTACTTGCAAGATATTGACCACATGGTGACCACGCTAAACTGAAAATCTGATCTGTGTGTCCCATCAGAGTTATTTTCGCAACAGCCGTTTCGCACGACGATAAAAGTGTTAAATCCCAAATCTTCACAGTCATATCGTAAGATGCTGACGCCAGAACATCTGATGCCAATGGATGAAATTTGATTAAATATATTTTATCGGTATGAGCTTTTATGATGTGTTTCGGTTCGTTTGTTGGCTCTGCTAATCCGGACTCTGGTATTTCCCATAATCGAATCATTCCATCGTCACATGCTGTTAATGAATAATAATTATTAATACGATTTGGCAAATACGTTTATTACAAGATACTGTAATAATTAAAAAAAAGTTGTTCCTTTACCGACAGCTAATCGCTGATTATCGAATGGATTCCATTGGAAATCCATTACAGTTGCACCATGTACTAACGCTGGCATTACACCGTCTGGTAATCTTCCGGTTTTCTTTAATTCAAGAACTGCAATTTTACCACCTGGTCCACTGAGTGGCACCGCAACACGATCAGGATTGGCTACATGATAATACATTAATTGAAGTAAATTAATTTGTAGAAGAGATCAAATATTTTATACAAAATGTTAAGTACCGTGAAAACCATCGCATTCTCCAGATATCTGACGACTGATATTCCTTATATTTTCAATATGCGTAGATTTGTGACCAGGTGTACCCTTTAAATGTCGGAATTTCGATACTCTACCTATAGACAATAAATATAAATTATTAAAAATATGATTGCTTCATAAAGGGAAGTATCTATTTTTTATAATGTTCTTACCAAATACAGTTGATGTTCTCTTAGGCGTTGGCGTCACAGAATTATCCACTTTTTCTAAACGGGGATCCATGCTCTGCTGACGCAGCATTGAGATAACTTTTTTAACTTCGTCTTCTTTAATTACTTCATTTTTGGTTTTGAATGAATCCCTGCGTCTCAACATTGTTGGCGATCCCATCGCTTTCTCAGCTAAGTTTCCATCTGTTACAGATACAGAACGACTTTCATAAAGCCTCCTTCTTTCGGCAATAGAGTTTCTATTCGCGTTGCCCCGTTCAAAATTTCCAAGATCCTCGTTTTCAGGTGATTCATCCTTAACTTTTATTTCGAACACTTTGCGCCTTTCCGCAGTGCTTGGTGTTTTCGGTTTATAGCCAGAATCACTTGAGTTTGCATCTTCTTCCAAGGAACTAGAATCGCTCTTTCCATTTTCTGCTTCTTTCATGTTTCTTTCGTTATTAAAAGATGGCGATTTCTCTGGTTCTATATTGTTCTCTATCTGATTGTTCAAATCATTCTGATAGCCATTGGTATCGCTATTTGGTGCAACAGGCACTGAAAAGATCTTGTCAAAAGAAAACTCTTGACTGCCAGACTTTGCTTGAAACGGTTTTGGTCCAAGTCGGGGCTAAAAACAAAGGAAAATTAAACATTATATATATATATTTTTATTGTTTTAATAAAAATCTATTCGTAAATAAATTATTTATGGTGATTATGACGGTAATGAAATAAATGAAACGATTTGTAAGAACACACGATATCATCAAGCATACAGAAGTAGAACATCTTTTTAAATAAAATTCTTTTCATAACATTACTATTTTTTTTATAGCCAGATTACAACCTTGTATCCCCCAATCGCATTAGGGTTCACGGACGTAACTACTGAACCCACGCTCGGCGATGTACGAGGACGTGCGACTGGCTTCGGTTCATCCTCAGAAATGCTATTAGTTCTCGACGACCTTGGGAGAGGCTTTGGTGGAATCACTTGCCCTCCGTTCTGCACCTTATTTTTGTCATCCTCAACTTCGATTTTCTTCGTATCTTCTAACTTTTCAATGTCGTTTTCAAGCATTAGCTCTTTCTCGATCGTTTCTTGTGTCTTCCTGTAAGCTTTCGGCGTAGTGACGGTCACAGGCTTCGTCAATTGCTTCTGCTCCACTTTTATTTCTCGTTCATTTTCTTTGAGCGTTGCTAAGTTTCCCTTATGTACCTGAGAGTAAATTCCTTAATAACGCAAACTGTTTGAACAAAATTAGGGAAGTCCGATATCCATTCTCAAGATTTTCTTTCTACATCAATGATATATGGAATTTCTACAAGCTTGTTACATACACATACATACTATCTGTACATTTGAATTTGCAATTGTAGAAAAAAATATAAAGAGACAATGCAGGTAAACGACACCTATTCTTGAAACCTCCTCTTTTTTTACACCTAAACGCAGCAAAATAAATTTGAGAATATATGTACAAAAAAAGAGTATAGCATTTGCCTAAGAACACAAAAATAGCTATGTTCCGCGCATACTTAGAATTACTTACGCTGATAGAATAAGCTACAGAACATCAATTGCCATTTAAATTACACGTGCCAGGAATAACACTTTGAATGGTGCTAATGTATAAACTATAAAACATACATTGGATATCTGAAACGTGAAAAAATATACACAGAACATGAGGAAATAAAATCAAATGATGCAAAATAAAACGTAAATTATCAATCGGAATTTCTTTTTTAAATAAAATGCATGAAAAAAAGACTATAAATTTACAGCACAAATATTAAAAATATTTAAATCATGTTCTACTTCTATATTACTTTCTTATGTATATATGAATATATACATCACACAAATAACAAAGTATCAATGCAACTTCAATCTTTATTTTGTTTTATTAATTTTAAACTGCTTAATTGCATTACCCGATACATTGTTATTATTCGTTTCGTACTATATTGTATGATAATTAAAAATTAATTGTAAATACACTCAAATATCACACAATACACTTAAAAAAATGTTAACAAAAAGATTCCTTTAAAAATTTGTTTCAGGACTGGCAATAGTAAAATGCGTAATGAAATGAAAATGATGATGACAAGCGTGCAATTCAATAATATTACAAATTCATAAAAAATGATAAATGCTATTACAAAAGTAATCAATATTCTTTCTATAGGTCAACTAGGAAAAATTCTACTATATTTTATACATCTTTTAAGCTAAAACTGTCCCAGAACTATACAGACATCTACTTACAGTAATGGGTTCCTCTCCTTTATTTCTTTTAGCAGGATCTAAGGATATTTTGGGAACAGGTATATTATGTCCTTTGATCCAGGCTGCTGCATTATTTTGTGCAACATATCCTACTGTATCTGGGTATATATCTGCATGAAAATCTCTGTATGTCTAAAATAAAAATTTCAACAATTTTTATCTCTCAGGAATGTATTACAAATAAGATATTTATATTATAATGTATTTACTTTTCGTGGAACTTGATACATAATAGGTATCACCATATTGGAGGTAAGTTGCAGTAATCTATTAACTTCAGCTTGCATCACGTTTAATGCTCGTTTTGGTACCAAACATACTCCTTTTGTTTGTTCTCCACTATGACGAATACCTTCAACTAGGAATGGATCCTTATCCATAACTTCCATGTACATAATAGTAGTATCTCCTTTTCCAGCCAAGAAAAGCATGTTTGTATCAGGATCGAACAGGGGCATTAGAATTCTATGGAATATGATTTATGTTACAGTTATGTCAAAAGCAATTTAATAGATTATCCATTAATGAATTCTTACCCTGTGCTACAATCCAGTTCTAACATTTTTACTGGTTCATTTAGATGCCTCAGATCTCTTATATAAACCTGCCTTAATCTTGCTGCATCAAACCCAGTAGTGAGTATTCTATCACTATTATTTAGCCAAACGCATCTAGAATCCTTGATACTTTGATGACTGGAACAAGAATTGACAATGCAAGTAGAAGTACGAGGATCTATAATTCTCACTTGTTTGTCTTTGCAAGATGTAGCTAGAAGCACACCATCTTGTTTCCAACTTAAAGACTGAATGACATCTGTATGTTCATTGTTAGCTGTAATATAACAAACCAGTATTAAATAAATTGAGAATTATTAGAAAATGTTCCATTTGGTAGAAAATATAATATTGTAATTACAAAATAGTTCTTGTTGTGAAATCACATCCCATAAAGATAAGTTTGTATATGATACTGTTGTTAGAAGATGTTCAGCTGAAGGGTGCCAACACACCACTTCTACTCTTCTTTGACGATGGGAAAATATACATTCAGGATTACATAGAGGTTCTTCTAAGCCAGCTTCTGGAATATGCCATAACTTGACCTGCAATAAGTACATAATAATTTATAACACATTAATCGAATAATAAACAAAGATATTCTGTAAAGATATTCTATAAACATTATGACTTACAAGACAATCTTGTGAACCAGTGGCTAATAAACCATCATGAAATGGAGAGAAGTCCATATCTGTTACTGTATCTGCATGAGCATGGAGTAAAGGCATAGTTTTACTTTTTCTACCACAATCTTCTAGTGGTAACACAGCCAGATTAGATCCTAATTAAAAAAAAAACAAAAAAAACAAGAAATATAATATAATATAAAAAAAATAAAATGTATAATTTATATTAAAACATATAAATATACCATTATGGTCTACATTAAATGCCATAAATGCAGCAGATGCTGCAATGTTATTGCCATAAGTTTGATAGGAGCCAACTGAGATGTCTCTAATGCAGGCCTCTGGTTTAGGAACAATTGGAGCTGCATTTTTATATTTAGATGCTTTAAAACGCCAAGCCATTTTGACGTTTTGTAACTATATAGCTTCTGGATTAACTTCTGCTTAAACCATGTAATCTGATACAAATAATGTTACATGTAAACAACTCACTTTAAATCTTTGTAATTCGTGCAATATTCAATAACTATTTTTAATAAAAAAAAATGTAAGAAATCCATAAATGAGAATATTTTTATTTAAAAATATTTTTCATCGAAAGTCGTCATTAGATTTTCATTTAATTTATTCCTGATGCACAGACAAATAATGTTAAAGAGGGGTTTCGACACTAATACAAAGCTGTGCATGACTAATAATTTGGGGGTGAGAATCACCCCACCCTTGTCCGTCGCAACTTCGCAAGTAATAACAATGACAGTCGAATACAATTTCTAAAATGGAAAAAAATTAAATTCAACGATAATTCTACTCACAAGCGGCTGTTCGGCGTGGCTTTGCACGCGTTTCACGGGATATTAGCACAAAATTCAATTCAGTAAAGAACCAGCTACTATAAACACAACGACGATGGCAGGTAGGCGTCTCTGATCTCCACGGCTGACAGGCGGAAACAGGAAAGTCCCCCTCTAAAAGACTTCTTCTATCTCTGTCGATCGCAAGTAGCATCATACAATGTGTCCTAAAGAAATGAAACGTATATGGAAATAAAGACTGAAAGAGTCGACTGCTGACAGAAACTTCTATCGACAGGAACAATTAAACAATTCAAATTATTTATAATTATTTTCAATACTAAGTATATTATGAAGATATTTTAAAATACTTTATCGTAAAGGAATATGTTATATGTTATCTTTTTAATAAAAAAATTGATAAATAATACAAAAAGAATAAGATGATTAAGAAATGGTATATTAATATAGATACTATAATATATATATGTAGAACCAAAGAAGAGAAGTACTATATAAAATTGCTTTTCCATTGTTTGAATTGAATTAAAAAAGAAACAACATATACGTATTGAATGAAAACTTTAACAATTTTATATTCTAAAATGTTTGCTATATTTGTATACTTTTATTGAATAGACGTACATTCGTATATATAAGGCACCCTGTATACATGGAGTTACGTTCGGAAATCAGCTGCGAGTACAGAGAATATTGGTCATCATTCTAACCATATGTGAAAGAAATGGCGATGATTTCAGCACTGACGAAATCGATGATGTCGACAATTTCATGCGTTTTTTAAATTAGCAAATTAAAGTGCTTAGAATGTCTGATCACTTAATAAATTGCCAAGTAGTTTGAATTATTATAGTAACAATTCATAAATCATGGAAGAGAGATAAAGGTGTATATCAGTACATTTTGCGCAAACGCAAAAGGAGAAATTATTCCTAAGTACTTAAATTTTAAATTTATATTTAAATCAAGATCTCGTGTCTTTTCTTCTTGCCACCCGCTATTATTCTCTTAACAAAGCCAATTGCAATAATGGAACAACTTTCAAAGAGGACAAATCTGCCAAGACAGCCTGAAAATAAATAATTAGTAACGTAAAGAAATAATAAATAAATAATTAGTGTGAAAGTATTTTTCCACCTCTACGCTTTGTTGGTTATTCACTTGCATTAAATTTTCTTTTCGAAAGCTCAGAATAGTAACTGCGAGTAAAGGTATAATTTCTAACGAATCGTATCCTAAAATTAAGTCCCAGAGATAAAGCAATTGTTCTGGTGGTAAATGGCCACTGAAACCTCTCATGATCCACTTAAAAACGATTTTCACTCTAAAAACAAACATCAATTAGTTTTATGATGTACAAATGTACAAAATAAATTGAACTTACGGTTGTATGTGAATGTTTCTACAATGAATCCAAAGCAGTGGTTCGTGGCATTGTAATAACCTCTCAAAAAGCAAACATAATGCTACAATACCTTGTTCGTGACTAGAAACGGTGTGCAAGCGGAACCAATATCGTAAATAAAATGCTCGAAATGTATAATACATGGCGCACGGATCATCGTATAGGTAACAAAATGGTGTAGCTAAAAAATTATATGCATTTTAATAATATTTTCATAAGATTTTAATAATATTTTTGTAATATTTCTTTTTCTTCTTTAATTAAATTTCTTACGTTTCTATGGACTTCTACAGACTTTTGAATATTGATTTAAAATAATGTTCTATATTTTTTACCATACATCGTGAATCCATGAAATGGAATCACACCACTTGGTGGAAAGACTAGAGTATTTTCCAAAGTGGCTGGTTTCCCTTGTAAAACAGCATGTATTACTTGACCTCCAGCACTTCTATCAGTTGTAACTGGAGCTAATACTTCCGAATCACGAGAAAAACACAACATTGTTTTATATAAAACGTCTTCGAATACAAAATATTGATCGTCGTTTCGTGCTGTTAGCTGCACATCCTAAAATAGAGATAATTGAAAATAAAATTTGAAAAAAATAATCGAATAGAAATTAAAAAATTATATAAAAAGACTTAAAATTTAATTACCTTTATTATCAGTTTATCTATAACAATATCATACTGTAACACCATATTTTTTAATTCTTCGTAATATTCCAGATCCTAAAAGACATTCAGATTGCAATTATTTCTTTTTTTGGCTTGAAAATAACATTTTTACATTCTGTTTTACTGTGGATCCCAACACAAGGGACCAAAGGCGACCGCGAAGAGCTCGAGGAGCTCCACGCTTCAAGAATTCTTGCGCTATCGGGGCATGATTCGATTTCAATACTTTCTCGCCAATGTAAATCCTTTCCTCTTCTAGATTTGTGAAATTTTCTGAACTTGGCATGTCTGGATTTACACCTAATAATGACATACCCTTTGCTAGCTCCACGTACAAATGTCTCTATTAAAGAAAAAATAATAATTTATCATAAAAAAATATATATATATAATTAGATACATGTAATATATACCAATTGCGTGAGTGTTTTTACGCGAATTTGGATATGGCCAAACTCCCAATTCAATTCATTTCTGAAAAATTATTATTGTTTGTTATAAAATCCAAAAAGGCAATGTAATTTTTATTAAAAAAAAAAAAAAAAAAAAAAAAAACGGTGTTTACGGTTGTTTTTTAAAAGAAGGATTTCTGATAGAAAATAGCACGTCCAAGAAGTCTTTTGGAGCGTAAAGAGGTCTGTACTGTGATAAATCTAGATATTAAATAAAGCAAAGTTCAAATTTATTAGAATAATTGCTTTAGCACTTTTAGTAGAATTTTTATTCAACGAATCGTTATTAAGATCACCGATATCATAGGTGCTTAATTCGTTCCATTTTTCAGCAAGTTCTTCACGATCTGCGTTTGGTCTAATGCGTGCCAGTGGCACATTTAATTCGTTACATGTTGAATTTAACGATTTTTGTATTCTACGTTCCCATTGAATTTGAGCCTTTTTTAAATAAGTTAGATCTACTTCCTCCGTGGATGCTTCTGACACAGCTGATAAAGAACCCTTAAAACGCATTTGATTAAAAGAAAGAGTTACAAATATCTTATAAAATTTTTAAATGCATCAAAATTAATAAAAATGTACGTATACCTGCGATCTGACCCAATGAAATACAGTATTTCTGATTTCTGTTTCCAAGCCATTACTTTTTAACGCCTCCAGTAATGTATTTTTGAAATCTTCTCTTTTTACCGCGGTAGAGGCAACAAGTTTCTAAATAAAAAAAAATAAAAAAAATGAAAATTGTATTCACTTTTGATTTTTTGAGCTTTTTCGATTTGATTTTAATGATTGTATACTTTGCGAATACCTGAATTTCAGTGTAAAGATTTTTATAATTAGCCATACTTTGGATTTCCTCCGTTAATCTCTCCGCAGACTTTTGTAGCGAGATTTTCCTGGATTTTCCCGTATTTTCCGCCATTGTTGTATTTTTTGCTGTTCAATCAGTTTGAATCACTCTATAACTATAAGCCTGAAAAATGATCGCCATTTGTAAATAAATTTATTCCTGCAGTCGCAACAATATACAAAAGGGTGAGTTTCCGGTCGTGTCAAATCGAATATTCAAACGATCCTTAAAAATTTGGCTTGGCTTTATAGTTATTTTCTAATTTTTTAAATGTAATCTTACATTTAAAATCCTTGACTATATATATAAAGATATTTTAGTGAATCTTTTACAGAAATCTTGATGTGACTTCAACGTACAAAAATCGCGCCAAAATTAAAAGATTCGAGAATGCCAATTGGTAGCACCTTACTCCATCCTTGGTATTTATTTTAATTTACACCTTTAAATATTTACAATTCTATATAACCAATCGTGATAGTATGTTTATGATACATATAAATTGCAATCAATCGTAATGTAACAATAACTATCGAAAAGAAGTACTCACGAAAAATGGCAGATTTTTCTGCTGAAATCTTTTAAGAAAGGTGCTCTGTCTCTTTAGAATTTTGCAGTTGTTCATGCCTTTAAACGAGGTGCGTATTTTTTTAATGTTTGAATAATTCTATGGCGAAATTTCAGGCCGGTGCGCCTGCAGGAAAATGGCGGCCCGATAGTCTGTGTTTTGAAACGTAACGTTGAACGTAATCGTTCGCAGAACGTTAAGAATGGATATCTCAAGTATGCTCGAAGTGCAAGTGAACGAAGTGAAAGAAGCAGACAGTAAAGAAAATGGTGAAATCTCAAAGTTTTGTGAAATGACTTCCTACGAATTATTATCGTGAAATACAATGTCTAACCTACTTTGTATTACAGTAACTCCCAAGGAACTACTTCCAGGCACGACGAATGTTTCAATACCTATTTCCCAAGAGGAAAGCAATTATTATAAGCTTATGCTTGGCAATGGTAAACTTACATTTATTTAATTAATTTTTATTGTCTGTTAATTTTTGTTTCTAACAAATTCATTCTTAACATTATATGACACAGTATGTTATTGTCATGTTTCTTTTATGATGTAGAGAATGTTATGTAGATTTTTTGGAAAAACACAAGTAAATTAGATTTCAAGATATATTTTCTATAATAATTCTTTATTTTGCAGAATTTTTGGTAAGGAAATGTATAATATTGATCTAGTAAAATATACATATTATTCTTTATTTTTTAAGTTTATTCAATGCAACAAAGACAATGAATATATAAGATAATAAAATTGTTAAGTTATAAGAACAGATTTTTTAAAAATTAAGTAAATTTTTAGAAAAATCATTATTGCAGTTTGACATTGATGTTTTGTTGCAGACATCTCATCTATACGATTTCAAAGATTACATTGTACAGCATGTGATATACACATTGGTTCTGCACCAGCAAATGCTCATAACATGTTTGAACATCCTGTATTACGTACATTGCTGTGTGCAAAATGCAGAGAGTTCTATGGGGATGGTACCTTTGAACAAGGTACATATTATTGCTATCTGTACTAAAAAGTTCAATTAAATTTCATATTTTTAAAATCAAATTTTACAGGTGATGATGCGACAGATATGTTTTGTAGATGGTGTGCAAATGGTGGTAACTTATACTGTTGTTCCTTTTGTAGTAATACATTTTGTTATAAATGTATTAAAAGAAATTTTGATCCTATATTAAGAAAAAAAATTGAAGCTGATGAGAGGTGGAAATGTTTTGTCTGTGATCCTAGAGATCTATATAACGCAAGAGGAACTTGTTGGGCTTTACTTAAGCATATTCAAACCATGAATAGGTAAATACCAATTACTGAAATAATTACTCTTCACTTTAATTGCTTGATTATTTTAAATCTTTGTAGAATATTTCAAAATAACAGTAAGTTGTCTCAAGAGGAAATAGATGATAGAATGAATACTGACGAATCAAAATGCTGTCTGCGAAGGAGAAAAAGAAAGCGCCGAAAAAATGGTTCAAATTCAGAAGAAGACGATGAAACCTACATGCCTAAGCAAATAGTATCAAATCCTGTTTCCAAACGTAAAAAAAAGGGTCGTGGTAAAGTAGGATTTTCCAATGATAGTAATGATAAATATGAAGTGTCAGATGACATTTCGATGGATAATAGTGAAATATTTCCACCTTTACTCTCATGCGAGCAAACAATGGTTGAATGTGAAAATGCCACCGTTAGTGGAGACGGTACGATCGTTTCCCAACTTCAAGTAAATCCGAATCATCATAAAGAGAATCCCTCCATTACGCAACAACCAACAATGTACAATACGGCTGTTGTGAACGTTTCTAATTTTTTGCAACCTGCAGCACCTCTTCGTCATGTAACGTCTAGTTCGATAAATCAGACAAACCAAGCAAATTTATACCAAACATTACATTCTGTACCAACTCCAATGGTTAGTATACCTAATCACAATGTTAATATAATACATCGACCACGTTTCTCTTTACTTGAGCCGCAAATGCCGCGTACAAACATGAATATTATAGAGATTGAAAGTGATACAGAAGATGTAGCAGTTGTCGGTTCGTCGCAAGTTTCACGACTTATTAACAGCTCTAATGGCAAAGCAGTACCTGTTGCTCTCGTAAGTTCAAAAAATAGCTATAATACACAGGAGAGGCACAATGTAAAAACACTGAACCAAAGGTTACTTCCTCATGGTAAAGAGATTAATAATATTCTGAATAATTTGAAGATCAAGTTCCAAGATCTGTATGATACAACTAAACGAGATGAATTTAAAAACTACAAGTCGACCGATGCTCATCTTCTAATCAAACAGTTTCATTGTGATATACGCAATACTGTAACTCAGTTAGCATGTATCAATGATAGAATAATCCGTGAATATAATAGATGGAAAAGATATCAAATAAAAATAGGAGCTATTCTGTCTGTAGATAAAAATAATACTCGCAAGAGAGAGAATCATGTAGAAATACCTCTTGATATGACTTGTATCAATGAATCCGATGCAGAATCCGAAGAAATTGGCGAAGAAATAGAGAACAGTATTATGAGTTCATCTGAACTGATTGGTGAAACGAACGTAGTCGATGGAATAAATTTCTTTAAAAAGAAACATAGCATAGATCGAGCCGTGGGCGATCGGTCTGTTTTGATGGTAAATAAATCGGTACAAATAAATACTGTAAAATTGCAAAATTATGATAAACATATAAGGCATTCTGTGCTGAAAAGTAGTAAACAATCGGAGAAAAAAGATGATGCTTCAGTATTGCCTGTTAAAAAAGTTAATAAGCAACTTGGAAATTTCGAAGATCATTTTATTCAGTTTGTGCAAAAACTGAATATGAAAAAGCAGTTACCCGATCCAAATGAAACACCACTGAAGGATCTGATAGAAGCTAATTCGCCTTTCATCTCTGAAATGCTAGAAACTATGGATAAATCTTCAAACAGTGCTTCAAGCAGTAATGTTTCAAGCATTTCTGTTAAAAAGGACAGTGATCTAAAGTCATATGAACCATCAAGTGGACACTCAATTACCTGCAAGACTGTTGATAATCTTGTGAAAATGGTTAGCAACACAAATAACGATTTAAATAAAAAGACTGCCGCGAATGAATTTATTAATAATAAATTGAAAGAAGAAACTAAAATGCAAAGAAGGCACTTTTCTACTACTGGTAATGTTGGTATAGGAAATATATCAAAAAATAAAGAAAAAGATTTAAGTAAAACCAACGTTATGGAATCTGAAAGCAGTGATGACTGTACTATTATTGACGATTAATTAAAAAGTAGTTATTCAATAATTTTCATGAGTTCTATTAGTACTTTAATCGAACTTATTATTTATATTTAATCAATTGTGCAAATATTGCTTTGAAAACTTGTATAAATATTGAAAATAATATCATGGGAAACTTTGTATTTTATGACTTCTCTTTTATATTTTATAATGTATCTCTTCATATTTTTCGTCTTTGAAATTTTTAACATATACTAGAGAAATATTTTATTTTTTCATAAAAATTTCATTATTAATATTTCAAATTTACTATAAGAATTTTCATATATACATATAACGATTAAAAAATTCTGAATTAATAATTCAGTATCTTTAAAGGTATCTAGATATATATTTTTCGTGGAAGTTTGAAAATTATTTCATTAATTTATTAAATACTCCGTGTTACGTAAATAATGTCGATCAGTAGAATGAGAATAATAAAATTATTCATTTTTAGATAAGTAAGAGATTGTTATAATTTGTTTTGTACAAAGATAATGTTAAAAAATTCGCATGATTTTGTTGATAATTATTAAAGGAAAAGATTTTTTACACAAATTTTATTATAATTTTTATGAGTTTCAAAATTATTGAGTAAGATTGTAAACTGTAAGAATTTTCTCGGATGACACTTTTGCTGCATTTATGTATAAATACTTTTGATATTTGACAAATGTATCTCATATAGATATCTAATAATAAATTATATTTGCATAAGCATTAAATGTACAATGATTGTAAGCCTAAAGATGGCAGAAAAGGAGAAGGTCACAAAAATGTTGATCGTGTTTTATATATCCTAACGTATTATATTTGTAGTGTCATATTAAAAACTGAAAATTCAATCTATAGCAAATTCATCTATTATCTTTATGTAAAAGTGGATCTGAAAAATAAATTTCTTACAAACAGTTAAACGGGGCTATCTCTTCATAGATTCTGTAAGAAAGTGTCTTTTTTATTCTGTTTATTTTCTATTCAAAGAAAAAATTTAATAGAAGAAAGGCATTTTTGAAGTAAATAAGAAATTTTGATCGTCTTTTTTAATTTTAATCACATTTTGAATTCAAAAACTTGCATTTTTCTTAATTTCATTTATTTTTTGTCTTCTGTGTATACACGTATCGACCCCAAAAAATCAATATATTACTTTCTTTCATTTTTCAATTAAAGTCATTATGTCCTACACACAGGGAGGCAAATATTTTTCAGTAGATACATACAACAAGTCTGTAGAAATTTTTTCTTAAAAATACATCACGTAACGTGACCGCAGTCGAGTATACAAAGAATTTAAACGCAACAAAATTACGAAACGAGTTCGTAGCTTTTTCATGATATTAACATATCGCTTATACAATATCTATAAAGAGTACAAAGATTGGAAGGATAAAAAAAACATTACAAATTTTACATTTAGAGTAGTAAGATTCGGTAATATTATTCATTGGTACTTTAAGTAAAAGTACTCAAAAGTGTTCTTTATATAAAAAAAAATAATAAACATTAAAATATAATTTTTTAAATAAAAAGTAATTGCATTTTTCATAAAGAAAACTGTAATTTACGAAAACTGTAATTTATTTGCGACTGTAAATAGATAAAAATTGGGAAAATAATTTTGAAAAATACCTCTCGTAATTTGAGTACTCCTACTTTCTGGTACTGTAATCTCATTTTGGTACTGACAGATGTAAAATCTCGCTTTGACATTTTGAAGTACACTTGAGCAAAAATTAATTTTTAGAAATTGTTTGTATAAAAGGAAATCAATGACAGTATCAAAAAGTTGACAATTTTGTCACAAGTTTAGACAAAATGTGAAAAAATGTTAGTGGAGGCCGCACAGTGATAAACGCACTTTTTATACATATGTCATATAACAATGATGATTTTTTCTTTTTAATTGCAATAACAACGACAGTCTAATCACTAGCACCGTAACATGACATTTATAGTGTTGTTAAACACTCCTTTTTCCTCTTTTTTTAAATTTCTCAATAGCGGAATTGACCTTTTCTGCCCATGCCATTATGATAGACCCTGAGCGGTGTATAATTTCCATTTCCATTCATCGCTACATATAGAAAAGAATAATAAAAGGACTGATATTAATAAATAAATCATAAGACAATGAAAATGCAATATAAGGTAATGATATTTTAGAATTAATAAATTATTAGAAAGCCACTTACTTAATTCATATTCCTTAATAGCAGCTTGTATAATAAATGAAATGGTCAGTTAATATTATCAATTATTAGCATTGAATAAAAATTATTATCACTTATTTTAATCACTATTGAATATTCCTAAAGTTTGACACTAACATTTACATAAAATTATTGGAGAAATAATTGAAATTATTTATACATATAAATCATCAAAGTTATTTACCCTGTACAATAGTAGGAGGCTGTCGTGGACCTTGTATGGTATGTGCATGGCATCGCGGTTTCAATATCCCGTGATATAAAACAAAATATAAAGCGGCAACAGCCGCGGCAGCAACAGCCATGCAACGATAAAGAAATCTTAACGAGTCAACGATGTCAGAGCCATTGACGTTGATATAAGCACCGATCACAGCTCCAACGCATCGACCTGAATCGAATTTGATGTTATAAGATTTAAATTGCTAAATGAATTGCATGAATTCATCGACTGTAAGTTTAAAAATTGTACTCGGGATGCATACCAACGCAGAAATGCGCAATCACAGGTAGTGCTTGAGCAGTCACAGTTAAATGACGAGGGACGAGATGTCTTAGGTAAAGAATGGCAGTAACCCACATGATTCCTAGCGTAAAAACTTCGAGGGCTTCGGCAATTAGGGACCACCAAGGTTCTGCTACTAGACTTAGACCAGTAAACCTGCAAATTTCAATTTTAAAAGATATATAAATGAAAAAAAGAAATCGTAGTTTATAATACAAAAACTTACCTACCTAATAATATACACGGTAAAGGCAGTGATGAGAAGATTACTATGACCACAGTAATCAACTAAATGCTCAGACTTCCAGAGGAACAGAAATGCTGGAACTGCTCCAACAGTCATGGCCACACCAATGGGAAATTCGTCACCTCCTAACTTTTGTAAATGCCTAAACAAAAGTATACAACTTAATTTTCACTAAAACAGTCAGCATCTTAATTACACCATTAATTTAAAAAGTACAAAAATGTATATAGAATTTGTATTGTATTGTAATTGTAATAAATATAGTAAACATTTTCATCAGCTACTATAGTCATAAGAATTTATGAATCAAATATTTGATTATTTTGAGCCATTATAATTCTTCAGCCTAACTGAACAAAGAAGATTCTTACAAAGGTAGATAACTGTCCATAGCGCTCCAGAAGGTTCCCATAATGATCAGTACAATTACTAAAGCTGCAGTTTCACTGCCATATCTCTTGATGGCACTCATAGGAAGTGCCAGCATGCCGCTTCTAGTATGCCACCACCATTCTGGTGGACTAAGTGGCATTCCGTTGGCACAAAGAGCTACGAGGGCTGCCAAAAGCATCATTATCGTGTGTATACCGATTGGCAGATAGTAGAAAGAGTTCAAATTTTCTATAATAGTGCACAAATAGCCGGTTAAGGGACCAAAAATGGCAAAGCCAAGCGAACCGAAGGCTAACTGACGTCCTACATCTCCGCGTCCACAGGATGTTTCTCTAGTGGCTATTACGACTGCTGCATCGATCAGAGCCACGGCCGTTGTTGGGAAAATATCAGCTACTGATCGAATGGCTAAGTATGTCCAGAATACTAAATGAGTCCAGTCTTCTGTCTGTTGACATTGGCTTTCTACGAGGACGCTGTCTGGAATTAAAATTGTCGTCGAATACGATAATATTGAATTAATATTTCAATTGTGAATGTTTATACATTTAGAGATACTTTAAACTAAAACATTCAAATTCATCATTGCACTAAGTGAATGAAGCAAATTTTTGTTCAGTTTTCATCTATTAATATTACCTGGAAGAGTATATGGATCAACCAGGTCACATTCAATGGAACAACTCTGATAAACTTCTGCCATTCTGGTTTCAAGTTCAAGAGGAATACGACAAGTGAAATACTCAGCCAGAGGATATGCACACCAATCCTGTTCACTTTCATTATTCAAGGCTTGTTTCAGAGTAGCATTTGTAGCCAGGATGCCTGTGTATTTGGTGTAAACATGACAAACAACATTGTCACCTTCTTTAAAACATAAATGCGGTGGTTCACTTTCAGGCATGGCAAATCTCCGTGTTTTTTTAATTTCATCTTGCTCCTGCAACATTTTCCATTAATTTAAATTATTTTATTTTTATACAATTGAAGATTACGAGAGATGAGTACAATAAATTACATGATTTTCATATATTGAAAGATATTAAAATATTATTTCCATGCGTGATGTTAAAACTTATCGTGCTTTCCTACTTCAATTGGATTTCAACGTTGATTCAACTCTTTACCTGAACATTCACCTGGGCATACATTTCACTCTCAAGAGGAATCACTGTTGTTTCGCCACTGCCGTCTAGAACATCGGAATCGGTCGTTCCAGAAGTAGTGGAACCATCATTGTCGTCGGAATGCCATCGTTTCAACCCTATAGGGTAACAAGCGTAATTGCATCCTTCCAGAAGCAATGGACCAACTCTGGTTTCGTCGGACCATTTGTGGCAAGAAATATGATCTTTGCATCTTTCTTGCAACACCACCGCTCCTGCATGATCGCAGTTGAACTTTAGACCGGGTCTTCTTTCTCTTGGAGGTTCAATACGATCAACCGTTGGAATCAATAAAAGAAAAGCATAGAAAATGGCAGATAAGAAGCAGGCAATGGCAATCATCACTCTGAGGTAACGGCCAGTTGAGGACTTGTCATTTCTTCCTTGATGTGTTGCTAACTTATCCGCGATTGGAGCAGCGATTAAAGGTCCCAGGATCGCGACTGCTGGTGAAATTATTGAGATCATTCGGATTTGGTCGATGCTCAATCCCATTTCAGTCATGTGTAAAGGAAGAAAAGGGAAGAGACATCCCATTCCTAAAAAAAAAAAATAATTATGATATTGATGATATTGGTGACAAATGTGTGCTGATCGTGAAATAAAATCAAAATTTTATAATAATCAATCTGTTTTGCTCTTTTTCACAAAAGCTGCTCGATTAGAAATTTACCTCCAAAAAAGAGGAATAACAGAAGTTTCAACGAAAGAAGATTGATGTTAATAAATTTCTTCTTGGGCAGGTCCTTGGCTGTGTCCATTCTTTCCGTGGAGGCTGTGATCGACATGTTGTATATATTACAAAGTTTTTTCTAAAAGCAGGTACAAAGGACTCAGAAGAGATTGACGACCTAAGGTCGTCTATTATGCCAATGGTCCTCCTTTAATTTCCATTTTTTAGTCCACTTTTATGTATGTCTAAACGAAAAAAGACTGGTTTTTAGTAAAATGAATATTTTACTCAGAAAAAGTTTACAAGAAACTGTACAGCAAAATCCTGTATCATGCCCTTATCTCCATAACGAATTTGAAAATACCGATGACTTTGTGTATACAGTTTTACTCCTCCCGTGGCATAAAATTGAAAAAGAAGAGATTTTGTTTCATTGCTAATTTAAGCATTGTGATTGATACAAAAGAATATTACGATTATGAATTTCGAACAATTTGTTTAATAAATTAAAAAGTTCTGAAATCTACTAAAAAGATCTAGAATCTTAATTGTACAGCGTTTTCTACAGATCTCCCGCATTTTCAAGAAGCAACGATCAATTTATTCTGAACGGAAATGAAATAACAGCTTCACGATTCGTTTCTTTAATTTCCCGTTTCCACCGTCGAAAACGTGTAATTACACAGATCATCGTGGATCTAGTGAACGAGGTGAGAGTCAAACTGAACTCACTACATCGAGTTGTGGCGGATGTCATTCGTTAGAACGGTCGATTTCCGGTGTTCTATCTTGTAATACCTCAGATGCTGAAATCAGAATATTAAAGAAATTATGAATGAACAAATCAAATGGAAACATTTACCGTGAATAAATAAATATCAATAAAAATTATTTGGAGAATCTTCTTCAAATTTCTATTCACTTTTATCTCTACGAACAAATCACCGCATTCAGATTTTTCTTTAAACGATGATTCAATAACAGTTATTTATTTTCATTCTGACGAACTCCTCCGGATGCGTTCATAGATTCGCCAATTATATTCGATTTCAAAAATGGCAAGGGACAGAGGATTGTAATACAAGACGTACATACAAATAACCGATCGTTCGATCGTATGACCTTTTCTCCTACGCGAGGCACGAACACGATCAAAGAAACCGCTGTAGAAACCAAGGCTCGTCGTTCATAAGTTATGAGTTATGAACGAGGAATAAACGAAGGAAAGGACCAATTGTACTTTCAAGAGTTCTCATTGAGAAAGAAAATACTATCGCAATTCATATTTCTTCAAGTGTACACTTAAAAAAGGTTTATTACAATTTTTACTTCCTCCTAGTAGTAAATTTTCCGCTATTTCTACCTCTACTGTAGCTGAAAAGCTATAACCTACTTTTCTCGACTAATGTTCTCGCGTAATTCCCAATTTTCGCGAGTACAAACGTCTCATAATCGCGACTTCCTTATTTTCGTCGCAACTTGCAAGAAGTAATCTCATCGAGAGGAAGATCTCATCTTGTGCTCCACATTGCATTCACCTATTTCTGAGACCATTTTCCAGTTGTTTCCAAAGTCATATTTCTATCATATACTTATCAAATAAGATGTATTGTAATAATAGTTGTATAAATATATGTATGTATCTTCTATTCCATCTAGATAACAGTGACTGATATAGTTATTTTATTGTACAGATTTATCATCCAAAGAACGGACATTTCAAAATCACTCTGTGTAAGTAGCATTATCAGAGTGATTTTCTGATTACAGGACGACGTCATGCGTTGCAAAGGAATCAGACGATGACGACATACCTCGTCACCTAGCTTGTTTTCATTCGTCCTACGTGGTTCTTCACAATTAAACGTTCGTTTCGTTCAATCATTCTCTTCCCTTGGATGTTACCACCGGTTAGCAACCGTCTTAATACCTTCGAGAAGGAAACGTGAATTACCGCAATAGTTACATATAGTTTCAATTATATGATCCCCTACTCTTCTTTAATTTTCAATGCGTCCAATTTTTGGTAACAAGGTGGACTTGTTGCTTTGGAGCAGGTAATTTTGGAAGTGATTTTAATAATTTTCCAATTCTGTATCTTCTTCTTTCTTCATAGATCGAACTTTTTCTGATTTGTTTCCCTTTCACGTTTAATTTAAAATCCCTTTAATTTACTTTAACTTAACTTCTCTCGCGTTTTAAATTTGCAACGCGGTAAATCTGCGATCAATGTTAAGTTAACAAGATCTAACTCGTTTAGAAATTGATTTTCAAGACATGAAAAAATATTTCTGGTGTTTCGTCTAGTGTCTAGAATATTGATTCGTAACAGCATATCAGTTGGCCCAGAAAATTCGGATAAAATTTTTCTATATTGAAAATCAGGAGAAAAATATGATGAAGCATTCAGAAGAATTGCAATACACTTTGGCTTATCATGCTTTTCTCTGTAATCTTCATATAGAAAGCAATTGGTACAAAGTGGTTACGAAGATTTAATATATGATTGCGTTAACAGAACAATAGATTCTCGTGATTAATATTAGCGCACACAAGTTGAGTTTGCACGATGCTTTCTTTATCAGAAACACGAATCAGTATTGTTTAGCAATAAACTGATATATTATAACGTTCATGAACGAGATAACGCGGTCATCGATCGACAATACCGGTGTATTTCAGGATCTAGCCGGATCTATATATGTTTATATAAATATACAATCGTAAAGTTTATTTTAACGAAACATTTC
Organism: Frieseomelitta varia; assembly: GCF_011392965.1. NCBI lineage: Eukaryota > Metazoa > Arthropoda > Insecta > Hymenoptera > Apidae > Frieseomelitta > Frieseomelitta varia. The sequence continues at coordinate 872,771 of NW_025109977.1, read as the reverse complement.
CAATAGAAATTGATACTAAAATTATTCTTATATATATATATATAGGCATAATGCGCGTAGAAATTTAAGAAATTTATATCACAGAATCTTGAGAGATTAATAATTCATCGACGAGAAAGAAGAAATTCGTGAAAATATCTTCTCCGAAGAAGAGGGCGAGATATAAAACGTTCGAGAAGAATGAATAATTCGAACATTATCGAGCAGATCATTAGACAATTCATAGAGGAGACGTGAGTGAATTATTGCGCGAACTAGCGCGACTGTCGCACAGTTTTATTGGACGGAGTTCACTTTTACATCTGACAGCTCAATTATTAAGCCGTGTGAAGCGAAAGGCTCTATTTTCTATTTCTGTTCCTCTTGCATGCTAGAACGTCATTGTACTTTTCCTGGGTAAATAAACTTCTTCTTCCAATGAAGTATGTAACTGTTATGTTTCACAGACACGCATATCAAAATGTAATATGTAATTCAAAATTCATTATTCCTAAAATAATAATAAGGTCGATTTCTTATTTTAGCAATGAAGGAAAAACTGACGTTAAATGATCAAATAATTTAATCACATGTCTTAAACGTCTTACTTATTTAAACCTCAAGCTTTCTTCGCCTCACACAACACTTAACTTCCAAATCTCCGCCGGCAGACAACCAACTAAGCAAATCTACTTGTCTATCCAATCAATTCGAAGAAATCTTCAACTTCAATTCCGCCGACGAAGATTGGATATTCTCGGATTGTCTTCGCCGATTAAGGCGGCAAGTGTCTGTCTTTCTATCTGGTTGGAGCTTGTCCTCCGGCTGCTCCACTTTGTGTTGATCGTAATTCCACGACGGTGGAGCCGCATTTCGATTATCTTGCAATCAGCTTTCAAATATGGAATAAATATGGCGGAGCCTGTAACGAGTGCGTGTACTAGAATGGCAACTCTAACTGGGTTAACGACAGGTCACGGAAGCCTCGGATGTTTTTCCTCAGCTACAAACCACTTCTCTTCGCGTATTCGTGTGTTTTCAAAGGCCGCGGCTGAAACATCATCTGCGCGTCAGGCGACGGGAAATTTGTTGGCTGTCGAGCCCAGATTTGCGATAGTTGCATAAATTGCTTGCACACCGCCCCGTTTTGGCATTCCTGATGAAAATTATAATTATAATCGTTCCGTTCGTTCGATTGCGAAGGCATCCTTTCTGAGTAACAAACCCACACGGCACATCCAACTTCTACAAATGAAAAGTTCTCAGTGAACTTTTTACAAGTATAACACACGGAGAAAGTGAATAACTTCATAATTATAATTTCTCAGCGATTAATTAGCTTCATTATCCCAAATTTATGGATGCAGCGCGCTCGAAACGACTGAAAATTATGAATAAGAGATTCTTCCTTTATCTTTTTTTTCTAATTGATTTAAATTATAGGATAAACAGAAATATTACGTCACGTGATAGTGTTCGAGGTATGATATTCAATCACGCTATATTTGTTGCACACGCATAATCATGATCATCGCTTCCGTTCTCCGTAATGCGGACTAGCAAAGCATTAAAACCAATCACGCCGGTTTAAAAGGCAACATTCGCACGCGACTATATATAACCGGGGGTGAATACATTTGCAATGGAAAAGAATGACCGATGGAAATTACAGTGTGAACAATTTAGAAGTACGTGACGAGCTTCGTACTATTTAGAAAACTCCTTAAGAAAAACCGTGTATCGCGATTTGAAATTGTTTACGTCATATCTGGTGCACACAACATTCTTCATTTGCACTAATTTCCTCTTCTATTCTGTTGAAAATATAAAAGATACTATAAATCGTATAACAACATATAAGTATAAATCATATATACGTGACTTACAAATATCAGATTAAACTTTTCGATGAAAAGTTGTCATTTTGTTATTATCTAATTTCTCATTACAGCTGGAAGAGCGAAAATTTTTTTCAGAAATGGATACATTTCTCGGGTTACGATGTCTACGTGTCCTCCGTACGACTTGTTCCTTACGTCATCAAGAACAGGTTGTCGATTACGTCAACGTTCGCTCCGTGCACCTTGAAATCTAGCCTTACGTTTGATACGACCATAATTAACGCGTTCGTCACCGTGGAACTTCTGTCTCTTAATATCACCGAGACTAAAATAGTAATAGTATTGCATTACCAATTTCACGAGGTAATTTAATAAATATTATTAATATAGTATGAACGACTCAATTGGTCACGTACTGATTAATTCTGAAAATGAAGTAAGCGATAATTTTGCAAGCATTATATTTTCAGATCTTGGGATAAAATTTCAATTCTGTACAAAGTTGCAAATCTCCGCTTTCATTTCTATAGTTAGATTAATAAAAATATAATTTCTTTCGTTTATAGAATTCAATCAGAATAAATGTAACTAAATTCTTTATCGTGGAAAATTGCCTCGCCGCGTTCTTTTCTTCAGAATTTGTTGTGCTTTGAAGAGAACGCTTTTCTGAGGATGGCAGAGGCTTCCAGCTTTTACTGATTTTTTTAACAATCGCGCGGTCAGTATTATTGTTACAGATAAATTTCTCTAGTTGTTTCCTTAATTGCGTCGCCACTTTCCACGCATTCCTTTAAAATTTTCTTCAAACGAGACACTAAGCTCCCAAGAATTAATTTAAATTTCTTTATATGAATTCTATTACATACATACCATGGACAATTAAAAAATACAATGTTTTTTTAAAAAAAGAAATTCCATATTCATTTCTTGATGTTTCAAAAAAAAATTTTTAGTAGCTCTCCAGCAAAATTGCATTATATTTTGTACATAAAAATCTTCTCTGATACTGCTGGCGCTATGTATGTAATATTCTAATGCTGTTCTTGGCATCTTTGATCTTAAAATCTAAAGAAAGAAAAGAATGTATTGAAAGGAGGTTCGAGATATCGATTGATGCCGATGAATAATTACAGAAATATTTATGAAGAATTGTCGCATTCCTTATCGACGATTTTCGAGGATCGTAAAAGAAAAGCGACTTCCTGTCTCGAACAGGAAACCGCCGTTTACCCGTGCTCTTCGTTCGAGCCATTATCTTTGCAAGGGAGCACGCAATAGATATTCATATTCATCCCTGTCTGTCGGTTGTCCAATCTCGTAATGGCACGTCTTAGCAGTGTAAGAACGCCAGCTAGGAAAATGACTTTTTCACTGGGAATCTGAATACGCCTGCGTTCGACGAGGATTCTTGGTGATTCAATTTTGTTACAATAGGCTCATATTATTCACTGTGAATGCAATTCCGAATTTTCATTGTATTCTACTCCACACTTCGATTTACGTACGTATTTATATACACGGCATACATAATTTCAGATTTTTCTAAACTTCGTCAATATACTTTATAAATATATAAAGTATAAGAAAAAAAAATGTTCAAATCTAAAAATATAAAAATAAATTAAGTAGAAAATATGAGATAGTTTCGGAATTAATTCAGATGCTTTTTTTCTAAGGAAATGTTGACACGATCAGCATTACACAAGGCGAACTGTCGAACCTTCCGGCTTCTACGATTTCATTAACCCAATTCTGAAGCTTGTAGTTGTCGCGTTAGGGTGATGCGTGGGCGGACACGCATGATATTTCTTACAGAAGGGTCACCATTTCATGCAAGTATCATCTACGTGTTTATCTATTATCCACTATGATCACTAAAGTACCAATAAATATCTTTAAATTCCATTCAAAATAATGGTGAAATTAAAATATCACCAAAGAATCTGCAAACATTCAATTTTTTTTCAATTAAATTAACTTCTTAACGTTCCATCCTCTTCAGACAGATACAATTAAGCGATCGGCAAACATTGCGACTAAAAATAATCAGAAACTCGCTGGAGCTACTATGTAAATCCACGGAAGGATTATGGCAATGCTCGGGAAACCAGCCGTGCAACAGCTGCGTTGAAAACTAGGGGCATCAAATGTGTAATCGCCATGTAGGGAGACGTAGCAGCCGTATTTGTCATATCTGCATAATATGCTCTCGAAAACCCGGCAGTAGTTTCTTGCATCGACGAAGGGGTGCGCGAAACACCGATGAAGGGTGAGAAGAGAGAAGAAGAGAGAATCGTGGTCCAGGGGTGAGGAGTTCCAGATGATGGGGTTGAATTAGGCGTTGAGTCGTGCAACAGCACGAATGAGTAATTCGAATCGATCGTAAAATCTGTCTCGACTAGTGGTTTTCTCTCTCTCTCTCTCTTTCTCTCTCTTTCTCTTTCTCTGTTGTGTCTAGCCGACACAACACGAAAAGAAAAGCAATCTCTCGTCGTCTCCATCTAACGTCATCGCTTGCTATAGATTCATCGCGCTCAACAAACAGATTCACACTGTTGGATCTTTTTTTAGGAGTTTCAGTAAAACCTTACTGTTCTCAAGGATAAACCAGTCATTTAATTATTCCAATTAAAGAGACGAATATTCGTGGTATATATATATACATATATGTATACATCACTCTGTGTCGAGAAATTTGACGTTTAATATTGCCGTTCTCTATCCTCTTTGCGACTGATGAATGTGGATTCTGTGGATTTCTGAGAATGATCCAAGCTATTACATTTGAGGTTTAATATCATAACTGTTGCTCAAGGCAATCTGAATGACGTAAAGGATGCGTTACGGCAGCAGTTGGATTATATATTGGAGTTTGACAAGAAATTCATTTATGTAGGTGGTAGCTAAAAATATTTGATATCAGCTACATATATAGTTATGTATATGTATAATAGTATATTACAGCTCGACTAAATTAATCTTTGAAAGTCAATATATAATAATAAAAATAATAAAAACTGTCAAACCTTATAAAACTTTTTCGTCATTTGGCACACTATTGTTCAAATGCTTTCTTGAGTTATTACAAGTAATTTAATTTGAACAGTTGTATGTTTGCAGCTATTTGATGATATAAAAATTGGCATTGTTTCACTTGAAAATGAATTTTCTGTTGAATAAACTTTATCATGGAATAGCGTCAAACTATATCCTTTTCCTTATCAATTGATTTTACCAAGTTCCTCGATATAATCGCCAACTTGAAACATCCCAGCCGCCTTCATTTTGCGCCTAAATAAACGACCTTGAAAGAATAGATACCAAATTCCTGATTGCTGCTATTCAATTCACGACTTCAATTAAAATTTTATTTATCCGGCATTCTATTGAAAAGCAATTGAAAAACATAGAATACGTTGGAATAATCAATCTTTCCTGATGGTAGCACATATATTAAAACGAATATACAGAGAGATGAAGAGTGAACTCAATGAAAACGCTTCAAACTGGGCAAGAGGACTCTCAAACTCCATGAATGCAACCCGCAACCTTCTATTATAAAAAAATCCTATGCCATTTTCTGCGATACAAATATCATGTGCAATTCTAACTTAATATTGATCTATTAGTTTGATTATTTTGTGCAGAGTTGAGGATTGAATTTGAAGATATTGTTGAAGCTTAGGTGATTCGAATAAATACATTTCTAAGTAAAATCTTGGATTTTGCGGACACTGTGTGTATGTGTGTGCATGGATCGGATCGGTAACGTACGCCGTAGCCTACATTGTTTATTTTCACCAGAGGTAAAGCGTATAGGATACCCGACGTGTATTTACGACGGATAACGGAACCATGCTGATGCTCGAGCCTTGCTTGTTGCGAGCGCGAGCTCCAGCGAGAAAACGGGACAAGTATACGCGAGGAAGGCGACCAACGATGAAAAGAAAACGAGGAAGAAACCCGCACAGTATCGTCATCCGGACGAATCCGGACTCCCAGAGAATTTCCTTCGATCGAAGATTACTTCGCATCTCTCCCGTGACGGTAAAAGTAAAACCACGTTCGCTTAGCTCACGCCTCCGAGAACAATGAATTTTGCCGTGCTATACTTTTGTAGATTGTTTTCGACGGGTAACGGTAGTCGATACGAAGCTACACGCTCGTGTTGATCTGTACGAGAAATTGCATGGTACCAGCCGATTCGATATTTCGAGTCGGTCTAAGGCGGAAATGAAATCCGAGTTGACTCGAGCTGTCGCCAAAGTTATAAGAAGACAATTAATGCTCACGTGGTGGCAAGAGTTTTTATACTTACATTCAGCAATTTTAACATTATGACGACCGGTTGGTTTCAAATCAAGAATTAAGAAAATATGGTTTTCGTTATGCAATTCATCTTCTGCATCATTTCTTTCAACTTCGAAAATAAGATTACGTAACATCATTTACGTATTTTTATCAGTTTTTGCGAATCATTCTGTAAAAATAGTTTTGATTATCATTGTAAATAGCAATATTTATGAATTCTATTAGGAAAATCTTCTAAAGACCTGTTTCCGGCACTTACATATGTATACTAATCGGATTGGATATTTCAATGTGTGGACTACATACATGACTGCATAAATAGGTTTATCTAATCTATTTACTAACTTGGGACTTATATTTTGAAAATACTAGTGGAATATGATCGCTGAATTTATCCAAAAAGACTTTAATTTCGTATAAAATTGAGAAAATGATTTTTCATGCATTCACTATCTATATTTTAATAATATCTAATTAAATTAATTAATTTTAAAAAATCTTTAGAAAAATTATGCATTTAAGGATTAATTATAATAACTAAACTATATTATATTAATTGTATTATAATTTAAAAGAGAAAAACAGTATTGATAAATGAAAGTTTCAACGTCTCTTTTTCTTCTGGTAGCATAGACAAACGGAAGAAAGGAACAAAGACGGTCCGAAAGAACATTTAAAATCCAGTATGACTTACACTTATAGTAGCAAGCATAAGAGACCTGAATTAAGAATACGCTGAAACTCGGGATAGTCTCGTATAAACAACTCTTCAGACTTCCACCAATTTGAGAAGAAAGTTTAATAAGTTGCTTCACAAATATTTTGAAGAAAAAGTTTCATAAGCTTCTTAGGTACGTCTCGTCCGATCAAATATGTTTTTATATTCTTACCGTCGAGATCGTATATAGATACTTGCGTGCAAATAAAACAAGACAGCGATTCTAATCAGAGTGTACCAAATTCATATCGTAATTATTTAATTTTTCATTTTCTCGCGCTGTCAATCTTCAGGCCTAAATGATGTTAAAGAATCTTAAAATTGTGTCCATTTAAATCCATTGCGAAAGAAATTTTTTCCTTCATGTACATAACAACATTCGTACAGTTGATTTATTGTATGTAGAGATGAAAACGAAGTATTTTTTATAATATTAAATATATTCAAATGCATATTACACAGAGTAATAAATGTACAAAATATTTCTCTTTTTATTTTTGTATTCCAACTGTACGAATACTTTTGTCTCTCACTGTGTAACATGAACAAGATATAATACAATCTCATTGATACCGATGCTCATTTCAAAACCCATTTCTAAACACAATCGATTAGCTTTGCTTTTATTTTATTCAAGTTCGTTGCGAGAACCTTGTGTATTACCTTCTAACTGTGTCGTACATAAGATTTTCAATGTAAACTCCTGTATTATTCATTTCTCTATGAGACTCTTTGTCTGCTTTCAAGTTACTGTAAATTCGTACGTAACGATAACACAGTTAACTTCTTCAACTCGATATCTCTTCTCGAGTATAAAATTTCCATAAGTTTTATAACTCCTGGCAATGAAATACGAATGTGTTTCGCAAAGGTGTTCTCGCAAATTTCATGATATCCGGCTCGGTGTTGCGGCACAATAATATAAGAATAGAGTCAGCCGACACAACTGGCCTGTAATTAACGGGAAAAGTATTGACAAAAAGTTCAACGGCGTGAGCCAGATTTAATTAATAACCATTGAACGTGGCTGACGCGGCGTTGGCCTCTGGGAACAGAATAATTTTTTTTTTTCTTTTTCTTTCCTTTCCTACGATAACCGCATTTTCTAAATTAATTTCCGGCCGGTCGCGACGGCTCGTGTTTTCTGTCCCTGATACTTCTGACAATTTCCCCGACGAGGAAACTTGATGGTCCTCTAGCGTATCCCCAAAGCGACTTTTCATCCGTTGGAGCCGAATGGTACCGTGTACTTTCCCCCACGATCGATACGAAATCACAAAGGTTAGAACGTAATTTCACAAGGACAAAGAAGCCGAGACCAGTGCCGGCACGTTTTTCAAACTTCATTTCGAAACCCTCAACTTCCGCTTCGTTCCGTTCCGTTGATAACGCGATTGAATATCGCCCCCTATCGAAGAAATATCTTTTACCTGATCGCTTCTGCCAGAACATGGTAGATGTCTATCCTGTTCGCGTGAAATATATACCGTGGTCCTGGTATTCGAGATTTTATGGCTTAAAGTAAAACAGAAATAAAAAATAATAACAGAATTACGTTATAATTTGTTCTATGTTAATGCACTTGTTCACCACTGCACATACATATGTATGTAAAGCAGCAGCAATTGAAATCAATTTTATGCGCATAGGAGTCATTTGTTACGCTTGTGTCGACCTGCTATCTCATTTGAATTTTGATAAATACATAGCGTTGTAATTAAAGATAATTGCTGCGATTCAAACGAAATCGATCGTTGTCACTGTGAAATTGTAATGTTGCTGCTTCTATGTAACGTTGCTGACAGCACTGTATTCAATTTCCTCAAGATACGTTCCAAGTGATTTAACATAGCAGCACTTACTAATATACTTACACTGCGAACAAAGATTCAATTAGAATAAATAAATGTCAACCGCGGCATCACATCATGTTTATAAAAAGAATGGATTCGGTTTCCATGAATTCTGTTAGCTTTTACGTCGCTTCGTACATTTCACGCTACAATCATAAATATAGTCTAAACGTATCGGTCGATATACTGATCTTGCAAAGGTACACGTATATCAGCAGTGATGACAAAATATGTTAACACTTTTATTTCCTCTTTTTTACGTTTAACGACCTTATTCAAGAAAATAAGTAAGAGATTTCATCATAGCTTAAAAAAGAACATGTGCTGAACAAATGTATTCGCAAGATCGTTTTTATGGACATTTTGATACACATTATTTTATTGTCGCTTCATTTTTATTTAGTTGAAATTAAAAGATTCGTGTTCTCTTATTAAACGTCCAATTATGTAAAAATGTTAATTAAATTATCTATACATTCTGAATCATTGTAATTTCACACGTTCATACGTGTAAACTAAACATTACTCAAAATTAATAGGTTATGGATAAAATATCCAAAGTAAGATACTTACTTGTAACATTTAACAGATGAAATAAATTTCGCGATTTAAATTCCATCTCTTTTGTTCTAGACGAAGAAATATATCTATGTAAAATTTTGGATAAACATTCGTAGTCGAATTATGGAGCAATCTTGTGCAATGTTGAGCGTTATGGGAATTTCGATCGATAACAATCACCATCAATTCGTGGCTCTTGCGACTTGCACGTAAACGAGCGAAAGCATTTCTGACAGAGAAGAACGATTATAAACAACACGAATATCGTGCGAGAGACGCCAATACAAATTGTCTTATAACCTAATCAAACTCACTTGTACGATTTCACCAATGCGAAATGAAATATCGTATAACGATACAATCGAATTATCGCGAATCGATTCGGGGAGAACTGTTTTAACGACCATTGTGTTAAAACCCGGGACAGGATAATTATTGCAAACGATTAAGGCTATTTTACATTCGAAATAAAGAAAATGTACCGTCTTTCTTCTTCGATAGATTGTAGAAATTCACAATTCGAAGTAAAATAATTAATTAAGTCTTGAGGAGATAAATCACCATTATTCTGCTTTGTTTGTTATGATATGTTCGTCATTTTAATGTGTTTCAGATAAATTAGATAAGTAACAGAAGAAGAGGATCTATTTACGCTGAAACGATAAAAATTTACACATATATGTAACTAGAACTACAAAAAAAAAAAAATATGTTGGGAAGAGAAACATTATGCATATAAATAATGTAGTATAACATACACAATAATTACTATATACATATATAATTTTTTTGTTGTAGTTCTAATTACGATATACTACTGAACACACTAAACTGTACTAAAATCGATAATAAAATAATTACGCACTCGTTTAACAGAAGTCGGCCTTTAAAATGATTAAAAGCACGCATGTGAAATGAGGCAAGTAATAAATCACTTCTCGTTACACTTCTAATTAATTAAACCATGTTCCAGGTTCGCAATTGGATAACTAACATGAGATCGCGTAAGGATATGCTGAAAAACTGTACGTCGTGTGGGCCACGCTGATTAGGCAGAAAAATTCGCCACGGAGGATGTCGTCCGTTAAAAACAATTGACTGTGATTTAAGATGAAAACGGGGTCACGTAGATCCGAGTGGAACGAGAGAATCGACGGTCGCCGTACGCGTGTACCGAGATACTTCGATCGGCGTATCGAAGGGTTGTTGCCCGGGCTACCGGAGTATCTGCGATCGTAATGAAAGAAAACGTGAATGGAATCACTCACCGCGACAGCTTTGATCTACCGATATATCGTTTTACTGGACGATGTCTGTAACAGGTATCCCAGGCTCGAATCACGAAATGTCACGAAAGAGCGAAACCATAGCTTCGGCGATAGTTCCAGTACGAAGTCTGGTGAGCGACTGTTGCGTCCCGGTTTGTTCCACGACTCCCTTGCACACCGGCTCGCGCTTCTCCGCGCGTAAACGTCAATGCGAATGCTCTCTAGCATCAGCCCACCTTTGCAACACCTTTCCGTATACCTTCAGCACACACCTGGCTGTGCCGAGTGATGGGATTCATCTGTAAATAAAGACGCTCCTACAAGCTGATTTCTCCCTTGCGGAGAGTTGCTTTGTCGACGATGCGACAAATTTTAATAGCGAGGCAGATTGTTTAAGAACATGAGAATTTAGATAATAACATGCGTTTTATAAAAGACTGATCTTTCTTTTAACAGTAGCCGAAAGAAAAGTTGAAAGAATATGTCGTAAAAGATACTTGCTCGTTACTTTATTTATTATAACATCACATATCGCTATTAATTAATCCAAAATGTATTGAATTCCATATTATTTAATAGCATGTACAATTATGAAAATACTTCATTGGAAAATAAAAATGTGCAAATATTTTTTGTAATCATTATATAAAAAAATGTATGCATATAAAGAAAGCATAGTTTAAAAATGATTGAGAAAGATTTATTAAATTTCAAAATATGTTTTTCATGCTGTATAACTATATTTCGCTATACAGCTATTATATCGAGCAAATCATGTACTAATTATAGAATTAATTAGCACATGGTTGTGAACAGATCGCGATAATTAATTTATTTTTTATTATAAGGACTATTACTTTTATTGTAAATTTATCTTTACATTTGCTATAATAGAATGTATTCTTTGATCCATATATTACACATGTATAATATTATGATATATACATATATTTTTGTTTCTCATCAATTTAGATTACATCGTAAAGGTATTATGTATATATAAACAGCTGCAGTTATTATAATGATACAATATTAAATCACTTGGTTATTAATTCGTAAGAAATTGCGCGGAGATTTTCAGATTCGCGCCTAATTTCGCCGCTCGTCTTGCATTTCCTGTATCTCTCTCCTTCCATTTCCGCCTTGATAACCCCATTCGATGGAAGCGCTATGAAAGCACAAATACACGCTAGTTAAACATTCTCTCTTGGCCAATGGCGTTTCTGCGCAAGGCAGCCTAGGATCGACGCGCCGCGTTAGTCGTAACGTCGTAACTGTAACAATTTCGGACAGTTTGTTCCCCGTTTTCACGCTATCATGGATTCGTTAGCGAATTACGCTAGTGACGGAGATAATAGTAACAATTCGGAAGATCCAAAGGTGAGTTAAAATATTGGGTTAATTTACGATTATTTCACTGATGGCGCATTTTCACGCTAGGCATCCATGACGCTTAAGAAACATTTTGTATATATACTCGACATGGCTTCTAGGATAGATTCTTAAGTCAATATATAATTTGTTAATTATTAATCTTGCAATGAAATATCGGAGTCTTCGATGACTCCACCAAAAATAGATAATACATCAGATATACTTCTATGTAAATAGATAATGATTTATACTGATTCATTTTACGAGATCATTACTACTTTGTAATAAGAAATTCTTCTTGCTGACATATAATGTGGGTATGTATGACAAGAAAATGTGAGTTGCAAAAAAAGATTCAGGTCACTGCGGGATTTAAAAGATTCTTGTGTGACTACAATTTTTGGAACAAAAATCTATGAATTTGATATAATAAGTAACCTAACGAAGTGATTTCTGCAGGAAAAATATGCAAAGGCTCCCTGTTCTAATGTGTCATATTGAATTCAAATATTTTATATAATTTAAGCTTTGATAATATACGAATAAGTAAAAGCTTTTGGAATGTTTTATGATTGCTTTGATGAATAATCCATTGTTTTGTTCAACTCTGTAGATCAATAACACACTCTGTTATGTAGATTACAATAGTCAATTTGTGAAAATCATTGAAGTTATTTTGTTGAAATTGCTACTATATGTAATGATTTTTTACATATTTACTGATTATAGATTATTTATTTTGATTATTTACCTCAATTTATTAAAACAACATATTTACTTATGAATTATGATTATAAGTATAAAGATTAAAGATAAATATAATAATTATATGTAAGTGTATTTGGATACAAGAACGGCTTCAGAATACCCAGTTTTTTTTAGGTATATTAGTATTTTACTAATACATAATTCATATTGCATAAATAAAATACTATGTTAGTATTTTACTAATACATAATTCATATTGCATAAATAAAAGTATTAGGAAGAAATATTAAATTTTTTAATAATATAAACAGCCTTGAAATATAAGAAATATTTATTTAAGAAATATAGGAAATATATAAGAAATATTTTATTTTTAAATGTAACTGGTTTTTATTATTGAAACCCTTTTTGCATCTAACAGTATATGTAACATATGTGTTATATGTAATGATTATTTTTGTAATATAACAATTTTTCACTTGATATTCTTATAAACACTTATTATTAATTTAATATTAATTAATGTCTATAATATTTGAAATATTTGCTCCTTGTAAATTATTTGATAATTTATTATGAATATTGTTTCAAAGATACCATATGGGATGCATGGCGATACCAGTAAACGGGCCAGTGATGCTAATTATGATCCAGTACAAATGGATATGAGTGAGGTACAGTGAAATTGAATGTTTGCACATGTTTGTTTGTAATAAGTACAAAATGTTACAACAATCACTAGGAAGATGTGGTATCTTTATGGGGGCTGTACATACATATGATGACTTTATGTCATACCTGATATATAAAAATGAATGGTTTAATATTTGGTTTTTGGAGGTCATGTCAAAACCATGTAAATAAAATATAATTTCACAATAGCACTCTTATTACACCAATATTTTGTATTGAACATTCAAGCAGAATTTACAGAACTATTTATATTTGAAGTAAAGATTGTTTCATAGTGGTCTTGTACAATAATTTCAGTTAATTATTTTTAACCATAAAAATGCTGATGAACATAAAACACAGTATATATAATATAATGGCAATAGTTGTTTCTTATTATGACTTTCACTTTGGAATTAATAACTAATACAAATCATATTATTTACATCATATCACTATGATACAAAGTACTCTTACTTTATATTATTTTTACATCATGTTTTTAATATTTCATAGCAATATGGTTAAAACACAATAAATGTAAAATTCTGAGAAGTTTGAGACATGACCTTAAAGCCTGATTTATCACGTGGCAGAAACAATGAGGGTAGAGATTGAGATATTTAAAATTTAAATAATAAGTAAATGGGAATAGTGCCATTTCGTGAGAAAATATTAACACGTAGCTCTGTTGGTAATACATGATACAATATCTACGCACCTCGGCAAGGTCTATGCTGTGTGAGGGTCTTTCAAGACTACCCCAAGTCCTATTCAGAAGACAGAGGTGAGTAGAGGAAGCTGGAAGAAGGTAACACTAATAAAAAATCAACCATCAAAGAAACCACATGTACAAACGTATTCGGGTAATATAACTAACTGCTAAAGCAGATAAATATGAAGGGCCCTTATATTCCTGTTTCTCTTTTATTCCGTTCATCTACCAGAAATTTGATCGGAAAAAATTTATAATATTTACGACGAATAAAACCTTCTATATTGTAACAAGTTTTTGTAACAAGTACAACCAAGGATGTGAGACAAATTTATTTTTCCATGAAAATTATTAGTTTTAAGAATACTCTCTATTTTTAAATATCAGAAGTATTAGGATATAGTAATTTTTACTTGATAATTATAAATATTGTAAAACTCAATCTTTGTGAACACTGAAATTTTGTCAATCACATTTTTGCAAATTTCACAATTTCGAAATGAACTTGCTGCTTAAAAAGTTCAAGGATACAAAATTACAGTGAGTGAAAAAACTGTTTTTTGCCAAACTGTGAGGGTACTAAAAGAATGTTTAATTAATTTATATTATAGTTCGTGCAATGTAAATTGAGATTTATGTTTCACTTAATAAAATACGTGAAAGGTGCATAATAACGTGTGTAATTTTTATTTCTTTAGGAAAGCAACAACAACAATTCATCCAGGGAATCCAGTAGTGAAAGGGCACATAGTCCAACTGCACAATCAAAAGCAGACTCATCCCGAATATTACCTTCCCCCTCAGACCAGAGGTAAGCTGGTTTGTTTGTATGCGTATTCTCTTTTCTGAACTTAAATTAATGAACTTTATTTCTTTGAACTTTATAAGAGACAAAAAAAAAAAACAAACAAACTTGCAACATACATTACCACATAATGTTTGCCTTACATACAGAATAATAATACGAATCTGTGTGGTATATCCTGCAGAACGTAATCGTTTTACAGGCGATCTGATCATGAGAATCATACAGCAAACTCAAAAGACGAGCACAAACGAGGAGATAGATCTGACCGTAGTAGACACACAAACGATAAGGGACGCCGACCGTCGTATGATGATAGAAGGCAGCGAGAAAGCAGTCACAGGGACAGAGATATAAAGAGGAGTCGCGACGATGACAGAAAATCTCGTGACGATGATAAAAAGAAGGAGAAGAGTTCTTTGGGATCGAGTAGGGACGAGAAAAATGACGACAAGGAGAAGAGTGACAAAGATCATCACTACCGCGATGATCGAAGGGATCGAAACCGTGATAGAAACGATAGAGATAGACGCAGGGATAGGGATAGAGATCGAGATCGTCGGCATTCTAGAGACGATAGATCGAAGGACCGGTATCGGGACGATCGATCCAATTATCACAAAGAAAAAGATCGCGCAAGATCTAGATCTAGATCAAGAGACCGAGCTCCGCCGCTTTTTAGAACGATGAGCTACAGAGAGGAGAAGGGCAGAAACAAATTAGCTCAATTGGAGAAGTTAGGAATCGAACTTAAAGCACCAGAAGGTGACACTGTTACACCCGGTGTTCAAAACGAACAGAATTATTATAATCCTTTGGCCACGGCGACGCAAGGAAAATACGCAGAGCAAATACAGAAGAGGAAACTGTTATGGGCAAATAAGGTAATCACTGGCGATTCGATTTTACATGAAGACCACAGGGAAAAGAAACGATAAGTTACATTTCTATGAGAGCAATTTTAAAATCTAGCGTATAATGTGTAATTAAATACTTATCATATTTTCCCTCTGTGATCTTCAATGAATGATTTCTTTACATTTGATGAAGTATTTTTATTTATAGTCGAAGCAAGACGAAGGCAAAACGTCTACAGCAGCTTCCACTGCAAACACTTGGGTGGGAACGACGTTTACGCATGATCAAGATGGAAAAGTAACAGCAAAGTTTAAACGATTAATGGGCATTAAAGATGATTTACCAACTACTCCGACAGTAGGTGCTAAACCAGATATATTGAAGAAGCAAGAAGAGATGTTTAATAATATGGAACAACAGTACGAGGTAGCACGCGCTACTACACACACACAACGTGGTGTTGGACTTGGTTATGCCAGTGGTGGTTATCAATTTCCCCGATAAAATGGGGTGAAACCTTTTGAACAATGAGTTTAGGATTAATGACGCCCAAAGGTGCAACTGGATTCTTTTTCTGTTGATATGTATAATCTCGTCAGGTCGATTATGAAGCAGAGTTATTATTTTGAGGTCGTTATAAATAGAAACTATAGAAAGTTACTACAAAAATAATAATGCTTATATATAATAAAAGATACGAAAGATACTGTTATAGTTGTACAATTATATTGTAAACATTGAAAGAAAAGAAATAAATTTGTTAAAAATTTGGGAGAAGAGCTCTGTACTCTCGGCTTGACGATGATTATTTTTCATTATCTGTTCGCGGAAATGAAAGGTGAAGCAGACGATCTTTTTATGCTACGAATGTGCTTGCAACACCAATTTATATGATAATTTCACATTGTATCTATATATTATGTACAAATACATAAGAGGTTCATTGACACAGATCATATGTTTTTCTTTCTTTTTTTTTTTTTATGTTTACAAACTTCCAGAAGTTTGATCTTTATGATCGAAGAGATACTCGATGCTCATGAGATTTTCAAATTTTAGAATTTATCAATATTTACAATTTATCAACGCAAAGCTAGTGAAAATCCAGGAGTCTTAAAATTCTGAATGCCGAGTTTTAAGTTCGAATTTTCACAATATTCGAACATTCGTGAGCTACAGACGAGAAATACAATCGATTTACGAATTTCTGGTCGTAATTATGATTTCTACTGGAATCTAGGGAGAAAGCGCGCGCTTAGAAGCAACAGCTGCGCTTCTGTCAGCGCGTAACTATTGTAACATTAGTCCGGATTGGTCAGGGCAAGGCCGACTTGTTACGAACCATACCGAACGCTGAACATTGAAGCTTGTTTATCAATATGGCGTACCGATGTTTGAATTTGATCGTTACGTGACGTTATACGTGGAAAGTTTCTGAGATATATGCGAAATCCTATTATATATACGAATTACGTTAGACATTGAAGTTTAGAAGAATATATTAGGCAGCTCTCTGCTCAAAAGTGTATATCCACAATGGAGAATTTCGTAAAGATCGAGAAAATTGGCGAAGGTGAATGATTTTGTATAGTACTTTACAAATTACGTTGTTTTTCCAATCAATGTTTTCGTTAATATTTTTCAACATTCTTTTACTACTTTCCATTCAAGTATTTTGAGTAAATTTGTATGAAGACGTGGCCAATCGATCTTTTATGCGATCAATGTTGTAATCGATTTTTGAGTTTGTAAATTTTGTCGGGCATGGCTTCTTGACGTAGGTTATTGAAACATGAATATTTCAAAAATTATAATTATCGATCAATCTAGGATGCTAGATAAGATGCTTCAGCAAGCTAAGACTAAGATAATTGCTTATGGACATATTTATATTTCATTTACATAATGGAAATGATGTAGCTTTTGTTATTCTATCTCTAATCAAGGGAAAATGAAAGAGCAATATTACAGTAAAAGAAATTTTCATAGGTACATATGGAGTGGTATACAAGGGAAAGCATAAGAAAACTGGAGAGATTGTAGCTATGAAAAAGATTCGTTTAGAGAGTGATGATGAAGGAATACCATCCACAGCGATTCGTGAAATCTCTTTGCTCAAAGAACTGCCACATCCCAATGTTGTTAAATTAATCGATGTTCTTATGGAAGAAACCAGATTATATCTGATCTTTGAATATCTTACTATGGATTTGAAGAAATATATGGATAGTTTAGGTAATGGAAAATTAATGGAGCCACAAATGGTCAAGTCTTATTTATATCAGGTATTTAAAATGTTTCTAATATATGAAATCTGTTATATAGCATGTCCTAGTTAGAATTTACTATCATTTGTCAGCAGAAAATTGAATTAAATGATTGAATTAACTGATTTGTTTTTATAGATCACACGTGCTACTCTCTTTTGTCACAAGCGTAGAATATTACATCGTGATCTAAAGCCGCAAAATTTATTAATTGACAAATCAGGATTAATTAAGGTAGCAGATTTTGGTCTTGGAAGAGCTTTTGGGATACCAGTCAGAGTATATACACATGAAGTGGTTACTTTATGGTATAGAGCTCCAGAAATTCTTCTTGGTGCTAATAGATATTCATGTGCTATTGATATATGGAGCATAGGCTGCATATTTGCTGAAATGGCAACAAAAAAGCCATTATTCCAAGGAGATAGTGAAATTGACCAGTTATTTAGAATATTTCGGTATGTTGAATATGCTATATAAGATTGCAATTTAATAAAATAATAATAAATACTTTGTAGAATTCTGAGAACACCTACTGAAGAAATATGGCCTGGTGTAACACAATTATCAGATTATAAGGCCACGTTTCCAAATTGGATAACAAACAATTTGGAATCGCAAGTTAAAACGTTAGATGCAGATGGACTTGATCTGTTGCAAATGATGCTTATTTATGATCCTGTACATAGAATATCAGCACGTGCCGCTCTACAACATCCTTACTTCAACGATTTAGATATTTCGAAATTGCCACGGGTATAATACCGAACAATAATACAAATTGATGAATGAATGGTACTCAGATATCGTGACGTTTTAATTGTGTGACTACATAGAGAATATGTCTCAGGGTATACTGAAAAGTTAATTTATTCATACATACGAAAGTATTTAAGAATTTTTTTAATGACTTATTTTTCAAACAATGTATTCACATTGATATATTTAGACAATGCTACAAATTTTTGATAAATATCATATAAGTCATTCTAGTATACTCGAATAAAAAGTGTTCTGTAAGAGATGTTTGAATGATTCATTTCTGTCGTATAAAAACACAATGTCGTATACTCTTAGGGTTTTATCTTAGATTGTAAGACATTCATTACTTATTCATTTTAATCAAAATATTGTGAGTAGTTAGGTATCGTTCCATTATATACTGAATAGGAAAATTATTTTTGTCACTGTAAGCACTGTAAGTGTTCTTGTTTTAAGAGAGATAATAACAGTTAATGTTGGGAATTCAGCTGAGGATATATTGTCACTGTTAAGTATATGTATCACTGAGAAATTCGTACGCTTGTTAAAAATATATCTTTTTTTTTTAATTTTTACTCTATAAATGATAATATTTTATTAAAATATGTTCCTCGATGCAGGAGAAATTTCAATAATTTGTTTAGCATTATCGTATTCATAGATATATATATATCTGTATTAATATAAATCCAGTTTTTTTTTATCTCAGTAATGTGTAAATTAAATTAAATTCTATAGAAAGAGAAAAAAGAATGAAACCATACGTGATGTTAGCGATTCTCAGAACGATCAACTTGATTCACGTACGGATGAAGATGATTCATCGCAAGCAACGGTATAGCAAAATAACACAGTACTCATATCTTCAGCTCAATTTCAATGAACACAAACTGCCTTTTGCGAGAAAAGACACATGTAAGTTCTAAAGATTTCTATCTCATTTTTTATGTCACAGACTATTGAACAGTGAGCTATTAAAATAATTATAAATTTAATATTATAGAATATCGCATATTTACGATGTTTCATATTTTAATAAAAAATATCGATGAAAAATTTAAATTTTGTTGTTGTTATTTCTCTATAAAAATAAGCAGGTTATAATTTCAAAATAATAGTAAAAAATGTTCAAAGATGAATTTTCTAAAAAGCTAATTTTTCTAAAAAATTACTATAATATGGCAGAAAAGAAAATAGCCATTTACAAAAAGCAACAAAAGAAATTGACTCATTTCTACAGATTCTTTAGAAACAATGTGTTTGACCATGCTAGCCCATTCAAAGTATACGTGAAACATAATTGCATTGAGAGTGGGGCATATCTCATAAAATCCTTCTCCACTGAAGCCACTATTTACAGTACTAGTTCAGAGCTTGACAGCATCATTTCGCAGTGAGTATATTTGTTGAAATGCGTTTACAAAACAATACATTGTATTTCTATCTATTTTTCCATTTACAATTTAAATGTACCTTAGATAGTCGATAAATCAAGCATTTGTTTTTTAAGATTTATACTTAAACCTTAAATATTTTAATATGCTCCAAAATGATTCTGCCACAGTACTAATTTTCATTGATAGATTTTATTAAATAAATTTAGAAAATTTTAACTTAAATGCATTCAAAACAATTATAGACTATAGATTTAAAGAATATTAATCTAGTTTTCTTTCTTTTCATGTAGAAAAAAATATTTCTGTGTTATAAGGCAACATATTAAGTGAATTGAGGTTCTTGGCCTATTCGTTACATAAATCTAGAATAGACACAGACTTAAGTTGCCCCTCCATCTTGCGTTATGTTAATTAGCGTTCCAGAGAAAAACATCATTCTGCTATCGAGTGTGAATAATAAAAGAAACATGACTCTTGTGATAAATCGTTTCTGGAACTGAGTACTGAGGTCACCAAAGTTGATATTAATCTTTGCTCTCTGCGGCACACATTTTTCTGTCGTTATAGAAAATTTCAGTTTTATTGGACGTGTTTTTCGCTTTGAGTGCAAATTGTATGAGGAAAACAGCATTAATCCTATGATTCAAATTTATTGCTATAATTTTCCTTAATTATAAAATTAAATATCTTTGTATTTGCAAATAAAATTACATGAATTATGTTGTCATCAGGAAATTATTGATTTTGTAAATCATGATAATTCGTTTTTTAAAAATTTCACCGACGTTTGAAATCGTTATTTTCTGATATAAAAATTTTCTTTCACAGATGAAGACACTATCCCTTTTAACATTCCTGCTAGGATGTTTTATCCTGGCTAGGGCACACACGTATCACATGGGCGCTTGCCCCATCGTGGAACCAATGTCCGGATTTCAAATGAACAAAGTAAGTTAATTATATTATTGATTGTGACAAATCTTCTCCTGTTGTATATTTGCGATAATTTTGTAAATTTAGTTCTTAGGTGTATGGTACGTAATCCAAAAAACATCGACCGCCAGCAAATGTATCACTTACAACTATACCCGTGGAGAAGAGCCGGGTGAATACGTTATAACGCAAGATTCTGATCATCCAGTATTAGGTAAGAAGAGAGCCCAGGAAAATGATGGTAATAAACTGCGAATGTCTATATACATATATTTTTTAATGCAATCAGAGAAATCGAATCTACGCAGCATGCATTTTTTACATCTTTAACTAACTTTTCCTATAAATGTATAAACATTCGCAGTTGTGTGATACAGTATTGTAAAAGTTAACAATGAAAGAAGTAACTTGGAAGAAAGATTCGTGGAGGCTATAAAGAATGATAGAGATTCAATAATAGCAGATTCAACGTTCTGTTTGTCAACGATGAACCGATAGTCGACGACGAAGCGCCGAAGAAGATAAGACTTTCTTTTATAGACGGTGCGGTCGCGGTGTGTATATATGTATATTGCTGGAAGCTTTTGAATTAATAAAGAAGCAGAACGTCGGATCTCATCGGGACTCATAAAAGCATGTCAATAGGATAACTGTCTGGCAAGTGGGATGAATTATCCGTAATGAAGCGATGTCTCTATGCACAGGTCTTACGCCATTGAAGCACGAGTATCATTACACCGGTGAATTGACCGTACCGGAACCAAGTACGCCGGCTCGAATGCAAGTTCGTTTTCCTCTTAGTAAGTATCATGATGATCATATTTTATGAAACATATGTATCTTTGTCATATTAACCGTAGTGAGGGAACGCGATTGCTTAGCTCAGTTTTATGGTTTCTAATAATATGGTTTCTTTAAATTTTTTGAATTTGAACATATTAGACTACGGCATTGCTTCGTCAAACGTTTCAAAGAATCTCCAATGAACGGTCCAATTACATACACTAAGCAATTTAACTTATTAGTTTTTCACTTGTCACTTTTAACTTGAGCAATTTAATTTACTTGAAGGTATAGCTGGAAGTGCGTCTCACGTAGTATTCGCAACAGATTACGTGAACTACGCGGGTATCTTTACATGCCAGAAGCTGACGTTTGCCCATCGTCAGAGTGCGACGATCCTTTCCAGGCATCGAGAATTGGACAAGCAATCCGTGGACAATCTACGTCAAATGCTGACTTATTACGGTGTGGATCCTTTCGACTTGAGCATCATTTCTCAATCAGGATGTCCTCATGGCAATAATACCCTGGACATCAACGTAGATCCAAATACTTTCTCAGCTGAGAATCTTGGAAATGTGGTCCGTAAAGCTGGAGAGAAACTAGGAGATGGTGTCCAATGGGTGGCCAATACAGGAAGCAAAGTGTATCACAAATTGACCGGAAGCGAAGAAAAGAGCACGAGCAAACCTGAAGAAAACACCAGAGCAGCTATTACGAAGAATTACGAAACGAACGAAGTCGAATGGATACCATAGATTTAAGTTCACTTTAAATGCGCCGATCTTGATGAATGAAGGATGAATGTTTTTTTCCTATTTTTTTTCTATATTCGCTTTTTCGTCGAGAGGACATTTCTATTCTTTCCTTTGACTGAGTTTGCTGAAATAATCGATAAAAAAATAGACAAAAACGAAAGACTATGTAACGAACAAAACCATACTTTTGTTTTTTTTTTTATATAATCGAAATAAAATAAAGTTCTTTGGTAAAATGAAATTCTTATCTTTCAAATTCCATGAAAAAAAGCTATTAAGTTTTCTTCTTTTACTTAAATGTAAACAGTATGATTAAAAAATAAAAAGAATCGATACAACCATTCCTAAAACTTTCGAAAACACGTTACAACAAAATTACTAAAGTCAATTTCATATATAGAAATATATATATATATATAAATTAAAAGTTTTTAGATGGTTCTGTAATTATTTAATTCTATAAAATATACATAACACTATCGAGTTTAAACGTTGAAGGTGATGTAAGAAGATAAAAGGGAAGATATAAGAACATAGAATTACTTTTTTATGTGGCTATATAAGTTTCCAATCGTTTTCAATCATCTTCAATTTGCAGCAATGAATTGTCCTGTCGTGGACGCTCGAGGAAAAAGAAAAGTGAATCGTATTGGTTTCAAATGGTTTGCATTGAGAGCTATTAAAAGCGTGGAACGATTGCGAAATCCCTTGCGGAAGGAAGAACGACGCCAGCGTGTCCTGCGCCGCCGACAAATTAATCCGAGCTATTTACAACAGACGGAGTTATATATATTGTACGGTTGCAAACATGCGACCTATCACGTGATTCAGAATCTCCCCCGTGTAATCTGGACCACTGGGTTCATATATGTATGCCACGGAATATTAGTATCCTGACGACCCGTTTCAACGATCAGTTTGATAGCAGCCGCTGAGGAGATCATAAAGCAAATCTTCGTTCAAAAAGGAAGACATCCTGCTATCAGCCACCTTGTTTTCAAGTCCACGGTCCTCTGAAACTGTCGACGAGGGCTTTCTTCTGGCGCCGTGATCCTGCGAAGACAGCAAACGCTATTCACCATCGCTGATTCAAGTTGCAGAGCATCGGGAGTTATTTTTCGATGTATGTACATCAACTTGTTGTTCTTTTCAATCTTCTGAAAATTAAAAAAAATCAGAAATTTAGAAATTTAAAAAAAATCAAGAGATTGATGGAGTCAATCGTCAAGATACGGATCATTTCTTATAATAACGATCTATCACGTTCTGATAAATTATGAAATTTGACAAAGACATATAATTATTGAGCTCTTTAATTATGCGAGTAACGTTGGTTTTGAAACAATTGCTTGGTTTGAAAAATACGATAATTTTTTTTTTAATGTAATACGTGTAATCTCAGTATTTAGTAGAAATAATTTAGTTTGAATTGAACAAATGCAATGCTACATTCAACACGCGTACGTTTCACAGGTATACATTATTCAAAATATATATTTCCTTTGAAGATACGCACGGAGAATTGACAAACGATATTCCCGAAAAGTGTGCTTTTAAGTATTACGCGAAAGGAATTTTTGATAATCGTCTGTGTAGGAAGCGGAATCACGCGAGTACATACTGAATTTCAGATAAATTGAACGAAAGGAAACACCTCGCGAAATTATATTCACCTTTGAAACTGTTAGTGAAATTATACATCCGTTAAGATACATTTGAAATGTATCCATCATATGAAAAGAGCCATCGTTATGATGAATTTGTGTACTAAATACATTGTTATTGTGTACTTTTTTCCATAAATAGATTGTTATTTCAACAACGGAGATGCAGTTTTCGCGTTTAAATTTCAAACCAAGAAACTTGAGAATTTAAAAAAAACTGAAGCAAAAAGATCCAACAATTTAATGATAAATTATAAAAGTTCTCCAGAGACTCCAGAAATTCAAATATCTGGAAATGCAAAGATTCATTCAATTTCAATTTCAATTTGAGAATCTACAAATTTTAAAAGTTTTGAATGGGTTAAAGTCTTCCAACAAAAATACTTCTTTGACAATTTCTCTCTGATACGATCCTTCGATTATTGAAATTATCAAAACATGCAAGCACATCCTGATTGCGCGTTGGTTACCTATGAAATCCAAATTTGACAGGACCAGTGTGGGCGAATCGAGGGGCTGTTGCGCACTGCAGCAGCTCCAGTCGCGTTGCGGTTTCCGGGGTGCGCAGTCGAGGGTGGGAGTTGGTTAGCAGCCCTTTGCGTACCTTGCCACTTCTTTCAGTGAGTTTCGCGTTACTCCCTCGACCCGAAAGCGTTTTGTTACTTCCTCGATCTTTCAAATCAATCTCACAAAATCCGTCTCTATTGAATCTATCCACTTATAACGTCCGAACAAACGAAACGATTTGTCCTGTCTGATACTGAACTTACCTGTCCTTCTGTGACCGGGTAAAAGATGGAGATAAACATACTCACTGCTGCACGTGCACGACTTTTCCACAGGGTAATTGATCGATTTAAGCGGCGCGTGTAATGCATATGTCGTAACGAGCAACGATTCTTCGTGAATTGTTCTTGACGTCAAATAGTGGCTAATTTGTTAATTCTTCGGTCATTCGTTGTGATACTTCGTTATGATCCTTCGTGTTGCTTTGCACTCTCTCTCGTTTTCATTACTAAAGTGCTTCGTCTTCGTTATGAATGGGCCTACAATTAATGTGATGTGCCCTTGTTGGGTCGTGAGTTAATTCTTGGTTCCTGATGTTCTTCTATGAATATTCTCCGTCATTGAGGGTGGTTCGTTTGATAAAGCAGGAAAGAAAAAAGTAGAGGCACGGTAGGTTCCTTTAAATATATAACTGAGCATAAGTTAACGCTTGAATTCATTTATGGCAATTTTAATCAAAGAATCAGTAGTAAAAATAATGTTGGTTTTAGAAAAAAAAAATAATAAACATGCAATGATATATTAGCATCCATGTAAGTCTCACTTATGATTCTGTAAACAACTTACGTTTGAGTATGTATCGAAATACTTTTGCAAATTATTTATGTGCTTTCTTCCTGAAAAGAAAGAATGAGGATTGTTAAAATGGTGATACTGATGGCAACTATTAATTATCAGTCTATCTAATTTGATAATTACGTTAAGATTTTCTTCCAACTTAATTGTGCGTTCATTCTGTCAGCTTCGTGATGTAGGATTCCTACCTCCTGTGGAAATACCCATGTACAATGACGGCGTATAAATAGAAAAATTCTCATTTGAGCTGATTAAATTTCGTTAAAATCGTAGCAAGACCACCAAATAAACAAATTTACAATATTCTTCTTCGTGGAGGATTGACGATATCGGATGAAACAAGTTATAATGATGATTTACGATGGATAAAGGTGGGTCAGTGTGGTCGAGTCACGTTTGATTTACTAGTTGATCACATAGCTATCCGGTGTGAATTGGCGCAGGTTCAAGAGACAAGTTCGTCAATGAGGCCGACTGACCCAGATTCACAATATTTGGTTTAATTTCGCTATGTGGGGTTGATGATTCTCGCGTGAAGCTCGCAAAATTTGTCGCCTGCCTGAACTGGGACGATCTAATCTTGCTAATTAGATTAAATTTCTATCGATCGAACGGTCCGTGCCGTTGGGTGATACCAATCCCTCGTCGACGTAGTCGTTTGACTCTGTTATTTCTTATATTCTTGAGACTCTTGCATGTATATATATACGTATATATGGCTGACTGGAAAATTTAGTCGTTTCTCTAAAAGAAAAATATCAGTTGTAAAATATATCAAATAAGATTCTGCTTACACTTCTAGTACTATTCCCTATTTTTATTAAAAAATGTTACCTATAGATATCCTTGATCCATCTGACAATCAACTTTTTTAAACAACATGTAAATGAAAATCCCTCTACGTTTCATTTCATAATTCCATTTCATTCCTTTGTGGATTATTGAAATAATAAAAATATCGACGTAGGAGAAGATAATTTCTGTTGGCGCCAGTCTCCAAAGGTTGCTTAAAAACTATTTAAAATCATCCAAGTATCGAGCCTCCAGTGACTTTTATAGATTCGCAAGGACGTTCATTGCCTTTTGGCGTCTCATTTTGCTTTTATTTCTCGATCTCTTTCGTGATTTCATGTCAGAGGGAAGGACAGCCGGCGAAGAGCCTTCAGAACTTTGTTACTTATCTACTAACAACCTTAAGAGAACTGTTGTCCTTGGAGGATCTTTGGAAGTGATTCTCGAGAAAGGCATCATTAGTCGTTCGACGTTCTTCCAAGCTACCACTTCGGGTAGCACTTTCTTCTATCAAATCGGAGATGTTGAGTGATTTTCGATCCGTGATCTTTCATAAAAAAAATTTCTTCCTCTTTTAGATAAGATCTCGAGGTTGAGAAAAGATCGTGTCCATTCTAATAAAGAAATTTGCAATTTTATACCTTATGCTTGAATTCTTATTTTTGTATATTATGTAAAAGTTTTCGATTTTGCGGTTATTGAATTGAGTTGCAGTTATTGAATTGAATTGGTGATGCAGATCTAGATGTGATCTAGAAGAATTGAAATCTTCCCTATAGCGTGTAGTGGATACTTTCGATTTGGACGTTTTGATTTCTGTGAATCGACAGTAAGTGCTTTTCCATTGTTTCATTGCAATGAGTATTATTCTATTAGATGAATCGCTTGATGGTGACGGTGGCGTAGATAGAATTGTCATTGATCTGTAGGTGAAATTAAATTAAATACGTAGGAAATATATAGCAGAAAAACCGTCGCGTCCTATTCTTTTTCCTATGAAATAACATGAAATATCACATTATTTAAATTATAAAATTTGATGTATGAAAGGTCTGTGAATCTTGACTTGCCTTGACATTTGAGAGAAATGATTATTAGATGCAAATATAGTCATATCTATTAATATTTTCAATTGTCATTTACTTTGCAGTATCTTGTATTAACGTCACACAATAATATAAAATGTTTTTACAAGTATTCGAATGCTTTTCTGAGTTGCTGAGAATGCTGTTATGAATTTTTATGAGATTGCTACATCTTGATATGTTGAACGGATAAACTACAATAGAATGAACGAAATAGAATGTTGGTCAATATATCAAGGAGAGAAACGTTGATCGTGAGCATTCGATAAAGAAGAAGACTGAAAGTAAATCCTTGTCATGGACACGACAGCTACGATTGGCAAAGGAGCACATCGTTTCATGACGTTTAATTGATCTACCCCCCAACTTGCTCGTTAAAGCGACCGGAATTCCTGCAGGTCAATCTATTCGAACGGTCACTTCAACGAGCAACGATTAATGACGAATTAAGAAAGAAAAACGTCACGTTGTTCTGTCTACGTAACGCAATCAGTTTCCATTAAATGTGCGTCGTCATAATTGGAGGATTTTCCAGTCCTCATCCATTGTAGAGTGAAATACATTAGTGGTGAAACATGTGGGTATCCATAAAATCTTTAAACCTTTTTAACGAAAAATATAGGAAGAGATAAATTATTATAAATATGTGTCAGTATATTCTGTTCTTATAATATTGTTCATCTTATCCAATGTAATTTCTTGGGATATTGATACTTCTTGGAAACTAATTAATTGCAGTAAAATTCAATTAATATTTAACATTTAATTTAGATCCTATACAACTAACGCAAAAATATTACAAAAAATTCAGGTTTTGAATATTTGGAATAATCAGCTTTTGAAATAAATATATGAAAAATACCAGTCTATCATACTAGATAATTTAATTAGAATATTTCACGATATTAAATAATCTAAATGTCATTCATACTTATATGGTATAAAAGCTACTTAGGATTTGCATGAATATTAACACTGTGTACTTAAGTGAAACTGAGGACGAAATGCGGTTGTAATGATATTAGTATTTGTATATTCCATATACATATGCATAGTCACTGCAAAGTTGAGAAACATTTGCTGATCGTTGTCCCACTGCCCTCGTTGATAACGTTCATCGAGTGCAAATTCAAATAATTTAAGAATAAAAGAACAAATTGATGGACGAGAACTTTTTTCCATTAAGAATTACGTATAGTGATCGCTGAGAAATAATAGAAATGAAACACCTACGGTGAAAGCAGAATCTGTTTTCAATTGGTGATGTCATACATTACCTTCGAGACAATGAATACGTTTAATAAACTATTTATCTTATCCTTGTGATGTTAAAATAATTCAAGATATCAGATTTCTGTGATATCACGAATAATGATATAAATATTTGAATAGGATCCTTGCGAAACAACATGATACGAGATATAAGATAACAGGAAGTTTGACTCAGCTGGAAAATGATTTTTGTTTGATATTTTCTGGAATAAATTGAACAGATTAATTAATTTGAATTATTCCTTTTTTTGTTTTTGTATATAGATGCTTGCAGTGTTTTTGTTATTAATACCAGCGCTCTGGGGGGATGAAACCGACGCTAGTGTTCTTGTAGCAGACATGACAATGTCCAGAATGGTTGAATTAAACCCTGACGCACCCTTTTGTACATTGTACACCGATCGTGGCGTTATTCAGAGAATGGTCCTTGGAGCCGATCCGAAAAAAGTCCGACAAATGTCAGCAAACCTCGTAGCAGACTTGGAGGAAACGTGTAAAGCTTCCCGTGATAAGGGAAAGGTATCGATTGATCTCTTCAATGAATTGATTATGACCTCATATACAGATAGTCGTAACAGTAAATAGAAGCAGTAATGCTAAAAATTTGTTACTGTCCTTTATGTGTAAATTTACACATCTACAAACTCTCATAATATTTATTTTATTTCAATTCTCTTAATAAAATAAAGATAGAGAATAATGCGCATTTATTACTATTTGTAAATCTTTATTCTAATTCTAATTCTAATTCTAATTTTAATTTTATTCTTATTCTAATTCTAATTCTAATTCTAATTTTATTCTAATTCTAATTCTAATTTTAATTTTATTCTAATTCTAAATCTACTTATGTAACGGGGATGTATATCCTCATCATTTGTCAATGCACCAATATTACTAATTTAAAAATTATTTTGTAAGAGAATCCACGGCTTAAGGAATTGTAAAATATTATAGAATATGTCTGTATGTTACATTAGAATCAGCCTCCAGGTGGTGGACTGATCTATCCAGGCACAAAATGGTGTGGACCAGGCACTTTGGCAAAATCGTACGACGATCTTGGTCATCATGCAGCCGAAGACGCTTGCTGTAGAGAACACGATCACTGTCCAATCACAGTGTCGCCTAAGGAGTGCATTAATGGTATATGTAACAATTCGCCAGTCACACGGTCTCACTGCGACTGCGATGCCAAGTTCCGTAGATGTTTGCAGAAGATTAATTCAGAAGTGGCGAACACTCTCGGTGCTCTTTTCTTCAACGTGATACAAGTGACTTGCTTCAAGGAGAGGCGTCCGTGTTCGCAATGGCAGAGGTGGGTACCAAAAATATTGATAAAATTGATATTTTAGGAAGAAAGTAATGAGTTTATAGTACCTTTTCCAATCCAAAATTTTTTCTGCGACAATGAATACATCATCAAAAATATAGACGTTAAAACGACTCTCTCGAAGTGATCAATGATTAAACACGCTCGTAACGATTGCGTGAACGACCCTCCTTAGTTGTCCCCAGATTTGGATGAATTCGACACGGTACGAGTTTATTAATTCGCCATGGTCTACTAATTTGTCACGGGATTATTACACCAACAAGATCCTTCTCTTCAAAACGTTGCTTCAGGTGATGCGTGACGTTCTCAAGAAGAAACAACTTCTATCTTCATGGCTACATGATATGTCCACCAATTGTAAATGTAATTCTGTTACTTTATTCTTACAGTTATCTTATCAGTTGGTAATGGGAATTACAATCATGGTGGTGGCCAACAATGCTTCCTTTAACACATCCTCCGCAAAATTAATTCTAATGGAATGAATCTTTTTAAATTCTAAGTTTCTCTTTTTTTTTTTGTAAAAGTTTCAATGAAACAATTGTATCGTAACCAATGTAATTGTTATGTGGTCGATCTGTTACAGAAATGGTTACTCGGAATCAGTATCCAACCGGTTGTGCTCCCAGTACAAATTCCGACCAAGCGACAAATATGTGCCGCTAATGCCTTTGAACATAAACTAGCTATTGCGGAAACGCAAGAAGGAACCAAACGGACCAGACAACCTTTAAAGCGATGCCAGTTAACAGAGTTTTAATGAGCGGGATTATTGTACGCGCTTCAGTCGCGTTCCTCGTGCACCCCTTCTCTTTCTTTCATGTTAAACCGATTTGTCTGGGAATCGAGCAACAATCTTCTTTCACGGTTATTCATGAATTTATATTGTTACAGGTCGCTGTTCCTCTTGGAATGCCATTTTTTTCTTGTTGACGTTTGCTCAAGGGAAGTTCTTCATTACTCCGACCAATTTTCCTACAACATTCTCAGTTTTAATTTTTATAAAAGAGTAAGAATCTCTTTCGAAATTTTACTTCTTAACTAAATCGATATCATTTTAGCTTACTTAATAGAAACTACAAAAATTTTTGATAATAAGAAGCTAAATTAGAAGGTAATGAAAGGAATCCATAGGCTCACATTGGCCAGGAGAAACGGCTATGCAAATGTTAACACCTGTCGTCCTTGTAGCTCGGTTTGCAGTGTGTGCGAGGTTAACGTGTGTTCCCACGAAAATTTATTTTATCTTTTGTTTCGCGATTATAAAATGAAGCGCGCGAAGAAAAAGTTGTGCAATATTTAGAAAGCCGTTGAAAAAAAAATTGACACGAAATTTGAAAAAAAAAAAAAAAGACTAAATGCATCGTATTACAATTAAATCGAATTTATATTACTAACGAAACAATGTACAACTCTACTGCTCAATATTACTCTTTTAACGTTTTTGCAGCTTTAAAGGTAACAGTTTAGGTGACAACCTTCATAAAAAGTGAAAGCGAAAGCGAAAGTTATTAATCATAGTACAAAATCGAGGGAAATCTGCTTTTTTGGTAAATTTAAATTAAAGATTAGAGAAGAAAAATAATTATTGAAAAATTATTGCTTGATTAAATGCGATAAAGGAAGGTTTTGCCGAAACAAGGTTCGGGTCTCTTGCATATCATTTACCGCCATTACTGTCGCTCAAATGCATGCAACTGCATGAGAAAGTGTGGCATCAGTTCTTTCCTAGATTACGATTTTCCATCTAGTTGATGCGGAAGTAATTGAAAAAAAATTTATTGAAAATGTCACAATTTATTGCATATCACTTCCGCCAAAATGGCGCCACGAATAAAAATTCCAGGAAAATATTATTTGAAGTATGTTACATTCGTTTCTGAAATAAGAAATCGTTATTGTTGCTACTGTATCAACTGGATGGGTTCACAGCGTACCAATGAATTCCATATTTACGATTTTTCTATCCTCTTTGACAGTTTAGATTTTGCATTTAACAAATCTCTATTTGATTCAAGATATTTTTAAGGTCGTTTGTGTATCTTACGAAAGATAATATTAACATTGGAATTCATGGAAGATTAGTCTCGAACTGCTCAAAATAATTTGAAGAACACTTTCATCTCTTGGCTTCACTTAATATTTTACTCCAAAAAGGAAAGAATACGAATTATTTTGAGCAGCATTTGAAAAAAGGAGAAAGAAACAGAATGACAACGACCCTGCACAATCTTTACTGTGATTGAAATTATACAGACATAAACATATTGTACAGTTTTACTTGTATAGAGGTATGTTATAAGCAACCGTCCATTATTTGTGGTTACTCGTGCCCAAATAATCGATGAGACCTGGAGAGAACCGGAAGTTTTCGCTGGACGATCAAAAATTATCCGGACTTTGTAAATATTTCGAGAAGGTCAGCCGGGAAAGCGTGCAATCGATTGAGCGTATTATATTGATGTCATATTGAGAATACTTCGGTGACATTTCATTTCCTGAAGACCTTCGATTGACTAACGGTACGGTAGAATCTACAAATTCGAAGCAAAGTAAAATAAAACTTGAAACATGTCAATTCCAAAGATGAATAGTTAAATTGATACAGTTAAATTGTTAAATCTTGTTCTTATTATATTATTCTTACAAATAGAAAGCTAAGTTTTGCAACATTCAATATTAAATCAATAACTTTCATATTAATAGCAGTATTAATAAATTTCATAATTAGAATTGATGGTTCAAGTTACTATTTTAAAGCATTTAATAATAAAAAAATCAGTTTGTTCATGGAAAATAAAATATTCATAAAATAGACATAATATTTAGTGAATGAAACAAACTTCTATTTGTTATTTCTTTACTTGTCTTTCTTTAAAAATACACATTCGTCAAAATGTCCAAACCCAGTTATGGATTGATTGTACCATTTGAGAAGAATTTTGTCATCTGAAATTTATTTTTGAACAAACTGAATTTTCGAGATTAAACTGTACCGGTGAATGTGAGATGGATATGTATGGAGTAGTTTTAATTAGTAAGTACAATTTTTAATTAGTTTTTAATTAGTACGTATAATATCACGATATATTAGTTTTTAATCTGTGCACACAATAATTGCTTATATTACATTACTTATATATACATATTATATCTCCCAAAGAATACGTATATTACATATCATAAAGGAAATAATATTAATTTTGCACGATGCTCTATAATTATATTTATCTTGGAAATCTTGCAAAACTTTGAATGGCACTATATAATTATATACTTTCATAAGTTATCGAAAACTAGTTTAAGATATATTTGAGATGTTATAAACTGCATCTGTATTGATTTGAGTTAAATCAAAGACCAAGAATATTGTGAAAAATAAACAACTACCTCTTTACCTTACTTCTTCTTTTATTCTTCAATAAGCATTGATTTTGAAAAAATGCTGACCATCGTCCTTTATCGAAAAAATTACTGACCGATGCGGAAGTTATTCGAGGAACGATCCGTTGTTGTCAAGTTAATTGAAGACCATGCAATCATAAACAGTCCGTCATGCGAGGTTCAATCAAAGTGACATTATTTCGAATTTCGTAGAGTATCCCTAATAGAATGAAAAACTTCATTAGATAAGCGTTTTTTATTAATTCTTGGAATTAATTAGAATTAATTATAAAAGTTTCCGATCCTTTTCAACGTGTAACAAAATATATAATGTTTTTTCGCATCTAAATGCTATTCTAATTTTTAAAATAATTTTACATTTCAATTTAATTCCAATTTCAACCACTACCAATGTTGTAATCATATTCCACGCTGAATCGGTAATGTTGGAAATGATACTTAAATGGTAGAAAGGTTTTAGCGCCGCCTGTGATTACTTAAGAACAAGATAGACTCGACACGCAACACAAAAATGCGTTGAATTGTAGCTCAAATGAGGCACAGTCAAGCCTATAATCATTCACTGCAATGACAATGAAATTTTTAAATATTTTAAATATAGATAAGCAAAAGTCTTTTTTAAGTCTTTTAAAGCTTTAAAGTTGAGTACTTTCTGTATGATTCTTAAATTTCGCGCCATTATGCAATGCCCATAATGTCGAGAGTGGATTTCGAATCTGCTCGTTTCATGTTCAGCGACCAAAGTGCGGAGTGGGAGTGTGTCAGTTCTAGATGCTGTGATGGATGAAGTTTCATCGAACGGTACGTCTTTTTCAGCAAAGTTAGAGTGTTATTTTTAGACGAACCGGCCGAATTTGTAGTGTGCTATATGCAACGTTTCAAATAGTACAGCGCGACAAACGAATTGATCGATGATCTCCTGTGTACGCTGTATCCTTCATGGATCGCGTGGGCGTCCTGTCTTCCAAGTCTGTTGGCCCACGCTCTTCCAGAACCTTTATTTACGCATTCGTTTCGACTGCATCTTCTCGATTGTATATTAACGAGGGGGACAATGCTCCGACGAGCATTTTACAATTTTGGTGATGCTTTTTTCTCATTGACAAGCCTCGGTCGCACTGCAATTGGCTGATTTATTGTCAGCTGGTTGATAACCACTTTCCCAACGCTAATGTCAACCGTGAATCACGTTTCCTTCCTACTACACGTCCCTGACGCGTTCTGTTTTCCGTCTGACTGCGCTGTGTTTGTTTTCATAACCGCAGCAACTTCCAATCATTCGTCATTTAATGTCCGAGAAAAAATTTTGTCGCTGGTGTGTCGCGTTCCTATGAAAGTCTTACAAAAACGCACGTACCATTACTACTAGTGTAAATAATATTATTACTAGTGTAAATAAAAATATTATTACTAGTGTAAATAATACGATACAAATAAGATATTTAAGATTAGAACTACCTAGTTTTTAATATTTATTGCATAACGTATTGCACAGAAATGATTATCATTAGATAAATAGATATACAGATAATCATGATTCTGTTTTAAAAACCAATATTAATCTTTACAATGAAGTATCAAAGATATCTATATTTATGTATTTAATAATTTAATATAAACAGAAAACCTGGGATCAATGCATTTTGTAATTCTAGTGTTAAAAATCATTATAGCAAGAAAATTAATTTGATAATTAAATTGATGATATTTTTCAGACCTTGGAAGTGGGGAAAGTGGCGGGACATTGATATGTGCTGGATGTCTCAATGCAATAGATGAAGATGAATTCATACAGGCACTAAATCAAGAATGGCACATTGATTGTTTTCGGTAAAAACAAGTAAAATAAAGATACAGTGGTTATAAAAAGTATATAAAGTATTGATTTGATCCAAATAATGAAATATAGTAATGAAGTAAAGAAAACATTTCATTGGATAATCCTTTTTTTAGCCACTGTAATTTAATTGTAATATTAATAAGAACATGTCATTGCAAAATTATTACGCTCTAGGTGTTCAGCATGTGATATTGGTCTGTCCACATGGTACTTTGAGAAAGATGGCTTACTTTTCTGTAAGGATGATTATTGGGCTGCCTATGGTGAAGCTTGTCAAGGTTGTGGCCAAATCATTACGGGTCCTGTCATGTTGGCAGGAGATCACAA
Source organism: Frieseomelitta varia (assembly GCF_011392965.1). Classification (NCBI taxonomy): domain Eukaryota; kingdom Metazoa; phylum Arthropoda; class Insecta; order Hymenoptera; family Apidae; genus Frieseomelitta; species Frieseomelitta varia. The sequence goes on along the minus strand of NW_025109977.1, from coordinate 837,125 downwards.
ATTTCACCCAGAATGTTTTGCCTGTAATTCTTGTGGAGCCTTCATTGGAGATGGAGAGAGTTATGCATTGGTCGAGAGATCCAAATTATATTGTGGAAGTTGTTACAAGAGGCAAATGCAGCCGATCAACAGGACAGCTAATTGTCCCTTCACAAGAAAGCCACATAGCATTAGATTGGTTGAAATACCTCCAAATACTTCTGATCCTGAAAAACAGAGAGGAATTAAATTAACATTAGACACAACTCCTAGTCCTCGAAATTGTGGTGCTTTACTTCGTATATCCGAGTATGTATAGCGATATATATTTGTTTTTATTCAGTAGTTAAAAGTTTAAAAATAAAATACAGAGCTATAAAATAATGTTGGCAACTTTTTATAATTTAATATAAAACAAACGTGCAAAACAAGAGAAAATAGGAAATATTCACTTCTAAAATAAATTACCATTGGAGTTATATCATTGTAGCTTTTTATGATATTTAACGCTATGCATGAATGTCGTTTTTTAAAAACAAATAAATAAAATAATAAATAAAATAAAAGATGAGCAGCCTCTAATAACTTTGAACTAAAATACAGGTTAATGAGAAATGTTCGTGGAAAAATCAGTAAGCTGCTGGCCTCTGTGATGGAGGTTCTGTTTAGACTATGCTGCCACTTCTCTAATCATAGGTACAGCATAACAAATAAATAATATGCACTAGATATTGTGTTGTTACAAGTTAGATGTGTGTCTTTTAGTTTCTGCTATTTAACTGCACGCAAAATGTATTTTGTGCAAAATGATTTTTTCGTGTGTATTATAATATTTGTTCGCTCTATTTGTGCTGTATAAATATATGAGCATATAACATTTAGGATGAAGTATAAGTTTAATACAATTAGGAGCACTTAAAATAGTTGCTACATATATATCACTCTATTAATATGATTTTCAATTTTAATATTTTTATATTTATTTTAATGATTTTCATAGCAAATATGTCTTGTTTCTTCCATGTTTCTATATTTTATATTTCTTATGTTCTGTATCTTATATGTTTCTCATAATTAAAAAGAAAAGAAAACAAAACTTGCGTTGGATTACAAATAAACATGCAAATTAGTTTTGCTAGTCAATTTCACTTCTAATCTTTAAATCAATTACGATTTAAATGCACGCAAAGTTTTGCATGTTTTGTTTAAAAGATGTATGTATGATGTTGTATTTATGAACATTGGAGATGTAATGTGAAATATGTTACAGACTGAATATGTCCAGTGATCTCATATCTTTGCACATTGGTGACCGCATACTCGAAGTAAATGGTACTCCAGTTAAGGATCAGCCTATAGAGAATATTGAAAATCTAATACAATATTCTGACACAGTTGTACAGGTAAATTTTATCCTACAACAAGAGTTTTTAACATTGCTCTCTGTTTAAAAAATAATAATGAAAACAAATGCATTGAACATTGCAGCTAACCATTGAGCACGATCCGGACGCAGTGTCTCGAAGACTCACATATTCATCGCCGTCTGCGGCTATGTTGACATCGATTGCCAGTCCAAGAACAAGTCCCGAAAATAAAGAACGTTTATTTAAACGCCGAGATGAAGGTTACATCAGTGGAACGCGCAGCAGACAATTGAGAAGAACCAGGGATCCTATGCACAAAGAGCGTAGTAGTTCCATGTCGCGATTGCTTGATGGGTAGAGCTCAAGTTCCAAAAAGAATGTTTTCATAATGCCGATAATTGAACATACCTGTATTTTAATCTGCACTTTTTATAATGTATTCACAGATCTTCAACTACAAATCCTACATGTGACTTAAGCAGGACTAGATCGTTTCGTGTCGAACCAAAGAATCAAAGAATATTCCGTGCCAGTGATCTAGTAAAAGGTGAACTGCTGGGTACAGGATTTTTCGGGCAGGTGTTTAAAGTCACACACAGAGATACCAATGAAGTGATGGTGCTAAAAGAGTTGTACAGAGTAGACGAGGAGGCGCAAAAAAATTTTTTGAAAGAGGTAAGCCGATCATTTTATTGTTACTAGTTTCCCTATATTAATATTTTATACAAATTTAATAGGTTGCGGTATTACGTTCTTTACATCATAATAACGTTCTCCGATTCATCGGTGTTCTATACAAAGATAAAAAGCTTCATTTAGTCACCGAATACATAGCGGGTGGAACTCTAAGAGCTTTTCTTCACGATACGAATGAAATCTTACCTTGGGAGCAACGAACGTTATTTGCTAAAGATATAGCCGCTGGTATGGCTTACTTACATTCCATGAATATCATTCACCGAGACTTGAACTCGCATAATTGTCTCGTACGCGAGGATAAGACTGTAGTCGTGGCTGATTTTGGCCTAGCGAGGATAATACAGAACGGTAATTCTCCCCATAATCGCAAATATAGCAGACATTCCGACGGAGAGGCAAAAACATCGAAGAAAGAGCGAAAGAAAAGGTACACGGTAGTTGGAAATCCGTATTGGATGGCACCTGAAATGATGAAGGGTAATAAGTACGACGAGAAAGTTGATATATTTAGTTTTGGTATTGTCGTTTGCGAGATCATTGGTCGGGTTCAAGCGGATCCCGACTATTTGCCACGATCGTCAGATTTTGGTTTGAATCAGAACGTATTTAAAGAAAAATTTTGTTCCAATTGTCCAGAGATGTTCTATATGATTGCCTTTCTTTGCTGCGATCTAAATCCTGACAAGAGACCACCTTTCGAAGTGATGCAGTTATGGCTGAAAGCATTAGCAAAGCATTTATCGGTGGGTGCAGAATTACCATCAGATTTGGAGTTCGATATTAGAAATTATACGGGACCGAGCACGAGTACGAGTGAGTCCACGACTCCAGAGACTCTGGCGCCGCAATTGAAGCCCATTAAAGAAGGTCAAGTACATCAGGAGAAAAAACGGTGCAGTGGTTGTGACGACAGCACGCTGGAACGTGAAGAAACTGTGCCTGCTAGTAATATCCTTCAAGTGCCTGACGTGATAAGCCCTCGAGGAAGATATGCAAGACAGAACAGTAAAACGAGCGAATCTTCCGGGAGTTCGGGTCGTTATTCCAGACAGAACTCGAGGTCCAAGGAAGCATCCATCGACAAACCGGACATTGTTATTTCTCCAGACTCTAGTGGATTTACCGGCTGCTTTCCAAGGCAAAGTGTCAGGTCGATCGAATCGCCTGCCCACTTTTCGAACGACAAACAGAATTCGCACGTGAAGAACGAAGTGGAATCGAATTTAAAACGGATACCTACGATCGAAAAGATACGGTACGTGGGTAGAGCGAGCCCGTGCTTTTGTGAGACTTCGAAATCATCCACAGGCTCTTATTTGAGAAGGACGAAGATTTCTCCTACAAAAGAGACGCCAAAGAATGCATTTTCCCCGCAAAAGAACAGTCAATCGGAAGCTGGTATTTCGTTGCGATCGAAAGTAAGCGTAATGCCCGGAGAAGTTAGCGAGGACGAACCTGGCAACAACAAGGTAATCAGGCAGGAAAGTAACGTTTCGGATATCGGTAGTATATTGTCTAGGCAAGGAAGTCTCACAGTATTGGACTGCACGGCCAAACACAAAGATAAGATGTACAAAGATTATTCGCCTTTTAACACCTTGCAGAAGGAGGATCTACGTAAAGGAGCCAGTTTCAGAAACAATACTACGCTTCATTATGCAGACAGCCTCTATTCGAATTCGAGTCTTTCCAAGAACGACGATTTTCTCACGTACAACGCACGAAATGACATTAATGTAGATAACAAAAATGATTGCACCACGTCCGGCCAAGATTGTACGAATTTCGAAACGAACGACTCTAAGAAACCAGTACTCGAAACAACGTCGATGTACGATGAAAAATTGCCTAACTCTTTAACGGATTACACCGGATGTTACAAGAATGTGGATCTATGCAGGCAGGATAGTTTTGGTTCTGACAGCGCGGTTGGCACCATGAGGAGTAACTTCTTCGCAGACTTAGATTTAGTTCAATTAAGAGACGGCAGGCACACACCGGATTTGTGCCACACACCCGAACGATGTTGCACTCCTAATCGGGCTGCATCGCCAATAGAGAGTACAGCTTTGTGAAGTTTCCACACTAACAAAGTAACGTATTACGTTCGTAATGAAACGGATCTTTACTAATCTCATTTTTTTTTTTTTTACGCTTAATCGAAGATCTGGTAATTTAAGTTGTTTAGTTCTCACTCTTATTTCTTTTTTAACGTTCACAATAATAAATAATCATCGCGAAGCGATTATTTTTTTCTTTTTTTTTAATTAAATGTGTTTTGACGCGCGAGAGAAAAAAAAAGTATTATTAACAGTTTGATGTCCAGTATTATAGGGAGTCCCATGATCAGTCTACGTGAGTTTGAAACATTTTGGATGGCAGAGGGAGATGCCATCCAGACGAACTCGTACAAAAAAGGTTCGCATTCCTGCAAGATCTTGTCTTGTGGTTCACATAAGCGGGAGTTTATGTAATTATAAGACTAACGAAAGCATTCCATCCAGAATCGTATTTGATGCATTCAGAATCGATAGAATTAACCGCGTGCTTTTGAGAAGAGTGATGGTCCGTAAACGCACCGATCGTGTTTCAACAATTTTTGAATGGTGTTCCCAAGGGCACTGAACAAAAAGTCTGAATCGGTGCATCTCCAGTTCTTTATTCTTTATGGAAATATGGGATTATATCGAAGAAGTTATAAGCATTATTGTAGAATCAGTTTTGTAGAATAGAGTGTAAAAAAATGATATTCTTTACCGGATATATATGTACATCATACTGTAAAATATTATTCGCATATATATGATGGTGATGTGCATGTACAAATTATCAACATGTATAAATTTTGGATTCGTTAGTTATATCTTTGTTATTCCCATAGCAAATATAATTTCACCGATATGATATTAAATACTTTCTTTTCTTATGTTCTCGACGTTGTTATTTATACTTTCTATTTGTCTTTAATTTGTAAATTGCAAAATTACTTTTTATTTAACTTGAGTAATCCACACGTTACACAACACACTCATACATATGTTGACAAAGGTATAAGTGATGAATAGTATGATGTGTATAATATAAAAGAATGTACATATAGTTTTGTATATATATATTCCAACATTTGTCATGTTCAAAACACTGTTTACAGAACGTGTATTTAACAGTAAAAAGCTTTATATTGATAATGTAGAGACGAAGGTTCTTTTGATACTATTAAAAAAAAAAGTTGTATTTCTATTCTATTACATTCTAATTATAAGCAAAATGTTCCCTAATTTAATCGAGGTAGAGCGGACAGCACATTACAGGATTTAAATGATTTGCAATTGAATTTCAAATGTCACGAAGAAGAAAAACAAAGAAGCACGGTTAATATTTTCTACACAAGTTAGTAAGATGTCTGCACTTTATGCTGCATGCAAAAATTTATTTATTTTGTTACTTATACTTCTTTACCGTTTACTTTTTTAACTCATACAATTGGCTATGTATTAAAACGTTGCTTTTTTTTATTTTGAAAAACCATTTTTGTTTATTCAAACGCTGTTATTAAAAGCACTTCGATTCATTACACCAAATAAATATTTATTATCTGTGATAAAAAATGTTTTGAAGCTATCTATAGTTGAAAAATTTCAAGTGGAAGTGAAGTGAGGAAATGTTACTAAAATAAAGGAACCCCATTTCTCTTACTCTTTAATGTATAAGAAGAAAGAAAAATTACTCGCAGCATTAAACTATGACGACATATTAACGAAAGCAGAAATAACAAAAAAAAAAAAAATAATGGCAAAGATTTTTCACATATTCCATTTTCAATGCATTTCCAATATATTGTAAAACATGTATTTCGAAAATGAATATATCATAATTAAAAAAAAAAAAAAAAAATGGATGTGTGTGAAAAACATGCGAGCATCGAAGACAATGTTCGATTTAAATGTTTAAATGAGGGATACGATGTACACTGTTGAAACATTCGAGTAAATTGTTTGGTAGTTGCAAGTGAAGACTTGATTAATTAATTGATAATAATGTCTTTGATCAATTGAATTCTCTGTTTAAACCATTTAAATGCGAATTTAAATTTTTCAGAACGAACTGATTAAAACAAAAATGAGGTTGGATCGAATGTTTCAAAGTTTTAAATATTACCCGCGCATGTCGCAGTATATTTAGAGACACACCTGTGTAAGAAATAATGGTCGACCGAATAATCACGTATGAATACTCACGCGCATATGTAAAACGGCGAAAGGCGCTCGTAGTACGATTTTCAGCAAACAGTATTAGTCTCGTTATCGTTGCTTACTTATGAATACCGTAGTACACAAATAGGAAACTTTATAGACACGCGACGGGCACAAAAGGAACTCTGTAAACTTCTGTAAAAAAAAAAAAAAAAAAAAGAAAAAAAAGAAAGATCAAGATGGAGATGGAGAAAAAGAAGAAGAAGACAAGACCTTTAGAATGGTAAACACATTATTTTTATAGTTGCTGTAAATTGTTATGCTCCTTTTGTTCGACACGAATTGGGGGACACGAGGAGCATTTACAAATCTTAACCCCTTGCAAATTATTTTTCTTCACTCCGATAAATGGCGTACACGATAGGATCAGAGCATATTTCGTATACTACTTTGTTACGGGAGAGAATAAAAAAAATCACGAATCACAAAAAAAAAAGGAATTCGCTAGGCCTCGTGATAAATTAACGTTAACCTCTTAGGCATGGCTGAATTTTGTGCGGACTGTTTCTCTGTATGGCAGAGTTTGACTCGAATTACATGTAAACAATACAGCACTGCAATGTGACGGAAAGCCACTATAGTGGCGCATCGTGCCTAAAAGGTTAAGCGTGAAACGATTTTATTGCGTGAGAATATTTTCTTGGGAGAAGATTTTCGAATAGAAATTCTCATTTATTTTTTCAACTGGATTCGCTAGATCTCTCTGTGATCTTCGAATGGAAACACTGTGCTAATTACAAACTCGTCACATGTAGTGATTCTTGTGAAAAGTATTAGATCTGCTAGAAATCTGTATTATATATATATATATATATAATCTGTATTATATATATATATATATATATATATATATATATATGTTTAAGTTTCAACATTGGTGTCGCGTTAAATTTGAATTGGAATGTTTTCAAACTGATTCATGTGACGTGATTGATCAGCAATGTGTTGTCAAATTTCATTCCAACGGATCTATAAAGTACAATGAAACTTGAGAATTTCTTTCGAGAAATCTGTATTCCAAAACTACATGACGAAGATTGTTGTATTCGTAACAGCAATAAATGTATTAATGCCGAGAACAAGATATGTATTTGAAGGAGGAGACTGGGCAACGCGCACATTGTTCTTTACATTGCACGATTTGTTGAAAGGAGGACGGTAATTTTTTGTATGAAGCGAGACACACGCATATCGATAGACTGTTTGTCACGTTCTGACACTGTCAAAAATTCGTCCCGACGTTTGCTCAAAATTTTCGATCTACAGAAATTGTGAAATTGTTTCTTTATAAGTCTTTGGTATCTACTTGTTAGTTGTGACATCTCCAAACTATTTTCCGTGCTGAAATTTATGCGACTGGGGAACAAATGGTTTTGTTTAACATTCTAGTAATACAGAGAAAAAAAAAGAGAAAAATAAATGGTTGAGAATATGAGTTGATATTTTTCTATTTTCCAATAATTCAGCATATGTGTATTCGTTAAAAATTTGATAATTTATATTTATATTATATTTGAAATGATTGCACATGTTTAAGTTCAAATGTTCGAAATATTCGAAATTTTTTATTTTTTTAAATTTTGAAATAGATTAGTTATCAACTGTCGGTAATTGATAACTCACTGGATGGTTTCTTATATTTAATGAGAGAGTAATAGATGGCAGCACTTGTCGCTTTAGATTTTTTTTTTTAAATAAAAGATAAATTTCTGTTAAATTCAATTTTTATAAAATCTTCAAACGTTTTCGGTATAAAGAATTATACAAATTATTGTAGAATTCTTTGGATTGCCACGAATACACAATATTTGTATATTTATGTGTTATGAAATAAAAATTGCATATTTTATGATGAAAATATTTGAAAAACTAACAAAAAATATCGCAAATTTTGTTAAAGGAAAATATAATAGATAAAATAATTTAAAATACCTTCAATTTAGTGTTCTAATGTTGATTCGAAGATGTCTCGCATTAGCCAGAAAACAATTTATTCTTTTTTTAGCAATAACGGAAAAAAATATTGTCAAAATGCGTTACGTTTTAAATACGAATACTTTTTCACCAACAATTTGCCTAGACTGCCTTAATTTACGTCCAATTTTTAATTATAGACACAATTAAACCGTAATTTAGCAGGAATTATGACGGTTAAATCGACCGTTATAACCGGAACTACAATTTTGGCGGTTAACAAACGAATAACTGCTAGCGCCACCTATTGCTATTTAAAATCCAAAATTTAATATCCGAAACTTCAAAGAGATTTCAATTATTCTAGTTCTCGATTGAATTGTTAATAAATTTTGTTTTGTAAAGCTTTTCCTAAATTTTTCTCATAATACGATTTCGCAATAATAGAGCGCATCATTTTTCATAATAGAGTTCAGGATCTGGATTGACCAATGACAGCTTTGTTAGCGAAATACGACATTTCCGAGTGAACTACTGGACACATTTTATAAAAATAAAAGCAATTCAAACATTTATTACAATATTACGATATTACGTCACATATATATCACAGCATTACGTCAGTTAGGTAAGAGAGCATTAATTTCTATTATAAATGTTAAAGAAATTATGACAGGACTAAAAATGAAAAGAAAAATGAAATTTCATTAATTGTCACTGAATCATTTTGATCATAAAATATATCGTATGATGAACTCTATAAAAAGATAGAGATGTAGAGAGAACTCTATAAAAAGATACAATCAAACTTTTGCATCTTTTTAAAGTTACTTTCTGAAATATTTATATCCCAGTGAAGACACTATTTGAATATAAATTCAACGTCTAGACATTCGCGAACTCAATATACATCGAGTATGAGAAACAACTAGAATACCTTTCCAAATTTCCTTCTTTAACTTGTACAATTACCTATTATTCTAAAATGCGATTTATATTACATGTTTCTGTCATTCGAATAACATAACCTAACAAAATTGGCAGGTAGGGTAGTACCGATGACAGAAAGCGCCACCGATACGATCGAATTTCAATCGATTTACAATGAAATCGATTTGCATTTGGAAATTGACTAAAAGTCGATTTTTTAATTTTATTAGCGAACTTCTCACTAGACAAAGTTGATTGTGCGAAATATAACGTTTTTTTTTTATAGATGTATCTTTAAGATAATACAGTAGTTCAGCAATTAACAACTATTCTCTAAGATAGGATAAGTTGATCATTGAAGATTATTGAAAATTTAAAAAAAGATAGTATTAATTGTAAATTCTTCAGAAGCAGGTATGTATCGTTATATTCAGCTGTTTTACTCTTGTACATCAATCTTATGTACTTGCTACAATCATTTAAAAAATGATTTTATTGTATTTCAGAGTGTTTGATTAATTAAGGAAGCAAAAAGTGAAACTCAGATATCTATGTAACTCAGTAGAATTTTTCACATCGAATATCAAATGATATTCATATCTATACTTTTTTAATTTTCTATCAGTTTGAAAACCAATAGTATTATAATGATGTAAGTCAACCCACTGCTAGAGTAATACCTTTTCATAAAATGGAATTTAATTGTTACAAAAATTCAATTATGTCTTCTTAGATCATAAATACGCTGCCAAAGAGAATAAAAAGATATATAGCAAAATCTTAGTTAGATTTACATCATTATGATTCTTGTCATTTGTCTTTGATTATTAGTGATCTAATCAATTGATTATTCACTTCCAATAGACATATACCTTGTTCTTTCGGTCGATCTCGAAGAAGGCAAGTGGCAAAGCAATTTCCAGTGGATTTTTCGCGGGGATGCTGCTGGTGTAATTTGTCAAGCGTAGCCGAAGGAAAGAGCGGCGGTTTCGAGCGAGGAAATTTATGGGTCGCAACGTGTCGACGGAAACCTTAAATTTTAACGTCCCTGTCGCGTACTTGGCTGGGCCCTGCCCTGCCTGTTAAGGACTTTGCGAAGGGGGATTACGACTTGACTGCCATGAAGCGAGCGTAGAACACTGAGGGGTGGTCTCTCCTCGCGGTGGGAGAGAATCAGAAGTATGGTGGTGGTTCTATGGTAGGGGAGGGGGAGGCGTTGCGACGGTGGTACAGGAAAAGGTGTAGCGTAGAGGGTGGGTTATGGGGTATAACGCGGCGGAGAACATCCGAATAAAATAATAATAAACCGCGGATACATTTCAGTGCGCGTCGCTCCTTCTTCCTTCCTGATGCTTCGCCAATCTCTCTTTCTGCTTCGGTCTTTCCTGTTTCTGCGTCGCCTGAAATAAATGAGTCGGGTCTAACCGCTTGAATCGAACGAGCATAATGAGTACAGGTTTGTGTCTTTCATTTTTTTCTGCCTTCTCTTTTGCTTTTCAAGCAGCTACGAACAGAATTGGACAATTATTTTTTGCCTGGAAATTCGGTGCCCTTTACCGGTTCTTCCTTTCTGTTGTAGATGAGTGGAGAGACGTATCGATGAATAGAGATAGATGAATCATGTACGATGATGATGCTATCACGCTTAAAATCAAATCTTTGTTCTTTCTCTGTTTGATACTGGGAATAAGAGAAACATCATTTGATATATCGACATCTTTGTTGTTTAGAAGTAAGTCGTGGTGTAATTAATATGATCGATTACTCTTTCATGAATCGTCAGTTTTTATTTCGTGAAATTTTCTTTGTACCACTATCTTCCTTTATCCGTAAAAAGATGATCAAGTTAATTTACACAAAACTGAATAATTCATTCATTTCGCTCAGCTGTTTTGTAAATGCAAGACCACCGACGCTGCCGCCGGTAGACTGACTACATGAGAGTGAAACGCGACATTTTAAGGCTTGCGTGTCACGGATCAATATAATTTTCTGTAGTTTGGATCATTACGAGAGGACGTGAATTCCAGGTACTTGGAGATAGAGAGTTAACAACACTATGGAACAGCAATATTCATATGTGAAGCAATTTGCAAATGAGATAAAAAGAAATGTTGCGACAGGTTCGAAACAAGTATTAAAAATGAGCTAACTTGAATTGAGTGTAACTCATTATGACTTCATTCTGCACAGATCATTGAAATAATAATGATACTGTTTAGTTTTCAATTAGAAGATAGATAAATAGGAAGAAATGTCATCAAATTTTTACTTCGTTCAGAAGTCAAAATGAAATGCATCACTAATTATTTTAAATAATTGTAAAATTATAACATAGAATAACACGATTGAATAATAAATGACTCGAAGGATGTAGCAGGCAGCAGGGCTAATACAGAAAATCGTCAGGCAACGGAGCCGGAGCGATCGACCCTATGTTTCGAGCGACCTGGTATTCCTCGTGGCCGAATCGTTGTGAGTCATAGCGATCACTCGGCGGATTCGCAGATCATATATTTATCGCGGCTGTACGAAAAGCCCGCCGAGATGTTTCTTTTCAGGGACAAATCAATGGGGCTGGCGAGCCGGCGGTGGTCGTTTGATGTCAAGAAAGAGCTCGACCCGCTCGGATTCAGCTATCTCGACGTCGTCGCCGACGGCGGCATCCTACTGCGATAACGCCATTATGCGAATTCGCGATTTGCATATTTCAGAAAGCGCTGCACAGGAAAGCATAAACAACTCCGGCCGCTCCGCGCAACGAGAGCGCCGTGGCTTCCTCGTCAGAAGAGTTACACGCATGGAAGATTTACGGAGAATCCAACGGTTTCCCTTTTCCCTTTCTTCTATCCTTTTTCCACCTTCTTTCGATTCGTCGTTTCTTCACTGTCTCACTTCTTCTCTTTTTCCTTTCTTTCTTTCTTTCTTTCTTTTTTTTTTTCTTTTTAGGGAACCTCCTCTCGCACTTTGTATTCAAGCATAAATGCATGGCGACGCGAAATGGGAATTGGCTGAATACCTCCAGACGATCATCTCGGGGACGAAGGAGGAAAAAACCGGTCCAACAGTTTCACTAGACTGCAGCTCGCGGTTTTCGGACTGAATCCCGCGACCAGATAATCCTTGGATGACCATCTCTCGGCACGATGACTGATGTGCCTTTCAAAATAGACGGAAAATTTGTATATAAACGATTTTGTTATTCAGCACGGCATCCCATACTTCAACGACTTCAGTGTCTGGAGTGTATGGAGAATACAGAATGTTTTCTCTTTTCGTACCTTTCAAAGTAAGTATATCTAAAAATACGTAATAAGATAAGCGTTATTTGAGTTATCTAGGCTTTAGCATCTTAAGCCTATATTATGAGATACTAGTCTTAGTCTTTATAGTAATAAAGGAAGAATAAGGAACATAGTTTTCAATTCTTCATACAATCATGATTCACATTCACATTCACATTGTTGATGTTGTACAGAGATGATAGTTTATCATGACAATTTTTCATTTTCATCCAGCAGCGCTGACAACTGAATAAAACGGCACGAGACAACGAACAGACAAGGATCGACCGCTGTAGATTGCATTTTCCACGCATTTTAATGCGAATGGTCTCTTATCGGGACAGCGTAAAATATTTCAGCGCCAGTTTCGCCACGATAAGTGAAACCCCGCGTGCTCGCTTACATAAGTAATATAATTGATTCGTTACAAGCGCTCCTACACGACAGATAAGTTTATCTGCGACGCGCATCGACGAAACCGGTTAGATAACGAGCACGACTACATCATATAATAAGCTTTAATTATTCAGATAATGAGGCGTGCCGTCCTCTTCTAATGACAAATAGCGTCGCCTCAGCCATAAGCCACTGCACGCCGCCACCGCGAAACCACTACGTCGAAACTTCCGGAGGAAAAGTGACACTAGCTTCCGGCGTCTTCCTCGACCCTACCGTCTTACGGTCCTTTTAATTTGCTACTGTTTGTTTCACTTGTGATTTCAATCTGCTGTTTGTTTGCGCATCAATCAAGACATGAGAAAATATCCTAGAGCAATGTGATTTATAGGCTGAAAGTCAAAGTTGCGTGTGTCAAGATTTTCAGAATGCGGATATAATTATGTATTTCTTGAAGGTATCATTTTATCAATTATCACAGAATTTTCACAATTAATTAAGTGGTGACGTATTATCATTCATTGAAACAAGTAAAAGAATCTGGCTACACTTCAAGGAAATTAAATTTTGACGCTTGGACATACAATAGCAACAGTGATCTGTAATTTTAAATTGTTCGTCTTCAGTTATTTTTATTTTACCCTGTTCCAGTTGTTAACCGAGGAATCCCGAACAACCTGTTAAACCGATCGGACAAAACCTGAAATACATTTTGATCTTGAACGGAAGAAAACCTTGGGTACCAACTTCCACCTGGTGTTTTAACGAGCAACTATTTTAATAAACTTGTCACACCGGTGCACGGGCCAAGATGGAGACCCTTTCCAGATCTTGAATTTCAATTTTCACGCGACACTCCGTAAAGTATCCATGGACAAGAAGGAACGCGGCTGGAAGGGATCGCTGGGAAAGATCTTGAGAAACGAAAAAAACGCGTTTGCCATCAAATACCAGCGATCAGGTGGAAAGAAAAGGAGGCTGGATGATGTACCGGTAGATCCACGTTCCACGCTGGATATTTACGTGTATCCCGATGGCTGAACTCCTGTCGAACATCGGGTTTTACAGCGTCGAGCAACGGCGTATCGTGGACCATCATCGAGGTCTAAGGATCCGGCGACTGGTTACACGCAAGTAGATGGATGAAGGTGGCTGGAACAAGGTGGCGGCTGATGGGTGTAAATTCAAGATACCATCGTCTCCCTTCTGTGTCTCTTGCCAAGCGGATTTACCGACTGCTGCGTATTCTGTCTGTTTTACTCGGTTTTTAATTATACCCGGGATCTCTAAGACAGGGGCATCGCCGCCGTCGTCAGCCAGGTAAACGTTGTTCTATCTTATGGTTAACCTTGAAGAACTTTCTTCGACCGACGAAGAGAATCGGTAAAATCTGACAACCCCTTTGAAGCTGGGATGTGACGTATCGGCGGTGGAAAATTGAAGAATCCTGGGAATGAATCGATTGAATATGCAAATGGCTTTTGGAACTATCTGGAGGAAGTTCAAAAATAGAAAATCGTGGGAGATAATTCTTGAAAGAATTAACAGTCGTGTTTTAAGAAATACACGATAATATTCGACGAAGAATTTTAAAAGATATATTGATTATGGAACATGGAAATGATTTATAGATTCGGTGATTGAAACACTGATATTTAATTGCTGTATGTACTTAGTTTTGAGAAAATTGTTTATAATGTAGATTCTACCAGGAAGGAAAATGGCTAAGAATTAATAATTATACCTTAAGATATGATCTGATACGATCTGGGATGAAGAATTTTGGAAGAGATACAGATTGCGAAATGTGAAGATGATTTATCGACTCGAAACAACCGATATAAATTTAGTTGTTAGATTAGGTATTTGGTTTACGATTTAAATTCCATCATGAAGTTGGCGAATGGTCTTCATAGAGTTCTGCTAGACCGCTAATAAAAGATGTCCTCTCGAGGAAGATGCTGGTCGCATTATCATTTTAATTGCTTCGTTTTGTGTTAAACCTTTTTGCCAGATTCTTATCTCCGCGTCAGGACAAATTAGCACCCCGACTGTGTGTTCGGTTGAAACCTGTTCGCTGGAATCTGCAAATTACCTTTTCTGCCGCCTCGATATAAAGGACGCCGGACATTCAGAATGGCGCGAGCGCACCTTTTACGCCAGCGATCTTGCGCCGAGTGTTGCAAGTACAAATGAGCGAATTTACGTCCCAACGAGCTACGACTTTCGCTCTCGATGAATGTTAAGGAAGAGTAGCATTGGGTTTTGCAATCAGGCGCGTGAATTGAACGCTACTAGACTTGTGCAGGTTATTATTATTAGCAAAGAAGGTAATCACAACCCTTGGTTAGTGAGAAAAGTTTTGTAATTGAGATCTTGAGATAATTGAATTTCTAATAAAGTAGAATTTTTTTTTTTACAGAGAACTCTTGCCTACAAGAGAATGATCATAATTTTGCCATTAACAGTAAAAAGTATTGACTTTTTTTGTTGTTCCTGGAGCAGAAAACGGGACTGATGTGATAAATGGCGGGGATAAATCTTGTCAGAGCGATGATCTCGACCTAGAGGGGTATACGAAAAACACAAAGCGCCGCTATCCGCACCATCAGTGTCCGATACCAGGCTCAGGTGACGCACTTTCCAAAGAGGCACCCATGCTGCTACTACCTTTATTAAAGCGAAGACAGGACTCTGGAGTCAAGACACAAAGCCGACCGATGACAGAAAATATTTGCAGCCTCATCTTGCCTAGACTGGGCGTTTTCCTGGTCATCTTCAACGGCGCCAGTTTCTCCGTTGCATGATTATTACGACCGTCGCTTGTTCTTTCCTTAATTATTACAGGTATCTTTCTGTTACTCTTAGAGTTTGTAAATACGAAACCTTTTGAGGAAAGTTTGCACAGCAAATGTTTTGAATCATCGTTCAAAAGAAACGGCATACGAATAAAAGTTTATTTAAAAAAACATCATTTGATATCCATCAGTTTAATATGCATATAATTGCATTTGTATTAAAGCAAGGTCCACTTCAAAAGAAAAAAAAATTAAGATCCGTATTACAATAACAGTTTTATGACAACGGGACTTGATTCAGTGAAGAGAGATTTAGGATCATTCATCGTAAGTCTAGTTTACTGGGATTACAATGAAAAATGTTTCTATGCAACGCTGGAGGGAGTCCATTCACCAGGCATTAGGAAAATCCTTTGAGGTAACGATAAACTTATTGCGATAATTTTTATCGTAGATGGTAACTATTCTAGTTGAGGACAAGTTTGAAGAGATTATCTACCAATTATCGGTCCATGTAAATCCTGTTTCTCGCGTGACCGAGTCTCGAGTCTCTCTTCTTCGAATAATTTGTTTATCGTGACAATAGATAATCTTTGTGTAGAGATGCACAGAGTCGAGCATAGTTGAGCATATAGCTGGAGATCTAGAAGCGTCTAATATTCATTGAACGATGTTAAGATCGGTTGAACTCGATGAATTCTAAGAAGTTTCAACATCGAAGGAGAAGAGGAGTCTCTGATTCCCTGACAGTGGTTAATTACAACGTTCGCTCGTTAATTCGCCAGAGTCGATTCGCGATAGCGACGGGCAAAGAAAAGTGGGAGACGACAAACAACTCCTACGAGGAATAACTTCTCATTTCCTACTTACTGTCAATTATTTGGTTAGAGAGCCAATTAACTCGGCTCTCCTCGCGAGCCGTAGCCGAGCGACGACGATGCTCGATCAACGAATCGAAGAACGTCTCCTATTCTGCTTACGACTTAATTAATGCGAGCCTCGTCGTTTCATTGTTCTCGATATTTGCATGGAACCCCCGGCCCCTGTTACTAAATTATACGCTGTATCTGCTCAACCATGCCGATGCATACCGTACGTGCAATTTTCTATTGTTCGAAACGACGCAACGTTAGATGCGTTTATTAAAATCTCGATTGCTCGGGCTTTCAACTATGGACTCGATTTGTGAAGTGTTCATTCGCTTTTCAATTTCTCTCCTGTTTCTAACGATTTCAATTGGAATTTTATGTATTTCTTCCTTTTCAGGAATAATGAAATTGAAGATTAGGATCTCCGTAGTAATTCAAAGGACTATTGAATTATGCAGGTACGTGCATTTCTTGTTTTAATTTAAATTTTACAAAGATTTCTCTTTTACAATTCCATTTTTCGTAATTCTTTGACATACAACAATCAGGAACTTGCAATTTGTGAAACTTGTAAAGTTCTTTCAGTTAGCAAATTTATTAATATAATGCAAGGTTGTTTATTAACACTGATAACTTGGAAAATTTCACTACTAATGTTAGTACAATTGCGCAGGAGGAAGCATTTGTGGGCGGCAAATTAACCGCGTTCCTCTGGAGTGGGAGGACGATAACTCACGATCCAAGTGGATTAACGTCTTCAGGATACGGTTGGAACACGGTGTTGTCCCGTCGGTAAATTCAATCGGACATATCCGGCTTCGATTGATCCCTCGATATGAGGTGGATCATCCAAGCTACAGGAGACACGCGTGCCAACGATAATGAACGCGAGAACCTGGGTAAAGGAAAACCGGTGGAATCATTCGTTTGACCGGTCCCTCATCGTTCGTTCTTTCGTTGCCGTTGTCAATCGTTGAAACGAATTTTCGATGGCGGACGCAAAGAGGACCGGTGCTGGGACCCCCGCTGGGGTATCGGTTACGCTTAAACCGCGTTTAGGGCCCTCGAAAGCCAGCTTTTCAGAGACCCGACAGCAGTCTGTATTGTCGTAGTGATGGACTGAAGAGACCATGAATCGCCCGGTAGGATCGCTTTGACTCTTTTTTTTTGTTTTCGACTTCTTGTTTGTTAGTAGAATGTGGAAAATGACCGTTCATGGATGTTACAGACTGCAAAGAAAGGAAGCAAAGAACGTGAAAGTAACAACTTTATAAAGATACTTTTGTTATTGCGAAACGTACAAGAAATTTTAAAAGGATAAATCATAAATTGTACTGTTTTATATAGAAGTAAGTAGTCTTTCAATAACTTTCAAATTTTCTTATTCCATTGCGTTATATTATACAGTAAGTCATTAATTTGAATTTTTTTTGATGAAAATAACATTTTAGAAGAAAGGATCTGAGAATGAAATTACATTTGGATCAAGTTGGCACTGTAAAAAGTTGTAAAAAACGATAAAAGGAATATAATGTCACAAAGATTACTTTATCACTGGTATTAGCAAATAATCAGGAGGCAAGTAATCCAGCCAAGGCGCAATTAAACCGCACAAAAGTTCGCGAGGTCAAAAAATAGAAGAACGGAGTGGTGGCCATCGCTACTTGCGTGGCCCCGTGGCCGTAGCGAAGGGCCCGGGAGACGGTGGCGCCAAGGAGATCCGTATCTTGGCGCGGGGCACTGAGAAAGGGCCTCCGGCTTCCCCCCCACTAGCGGCAGCCCTCGTCAAAGATAACATCTGATTCCGAATCGACCGTTCGCTCGTGTAGGCTTCCATGTAGCCCGACTCGTTTTCTCGGGCCCTGGTACGAATGTCATCGTGTTCGCTTCTTACAAGCGGAACGGGGCCCCGAAAGCGGGCCCCAACTCCTCTGCCTCACTGCCCGTCTAGCCCCACTACTACGTCGGGTGCCTTCGTCAGCACCGAATTAACGACCGTACAGGCCCGCGGCAGCATGCTACGGGAACAAGATCGAGATTAATTGCGAGCCATGAATCGAAAGAAAAGCCACCGATCGACTGGTCTCGTATTCAAGAGCGACTGTCTCTTCGACTTTCGTTAATTTATTAGTTAATTTGGAAACGCTCGACATGCTTCATGAAAGGATTTGATGAAAAGCCAGTCAAGGTATATGATGACAGCTTGGTATTTTTTGGATAATTTGGGTAGGGGAACATTTTTGTATGCTGTGTGTAATTATATAAAATATATATAATTATATTTTCTTAGGTACTCTATTATAGGCTATTCTCTTATAGAGTGGCTATTATTATATAATTGGTGCCATAGTATTTTTGCTAGTTCTAGTGTTAATGATAATTCCATTGATGTGAATTACTTGATAAAATAGATACATTTGATAATATTAGTGACAATGATGTTACCTATTATATTAAAGAGAGTGAATTAATTTTACATTTGAGCCATAACCTGATCTCAATTATCATTATTATCATCGTGTTTTGGAATCACAATCAGTGTGCCATTTGTCGAAGGTGAAACGTTCGACCGGGGGCCGAAAAAAGCTTCGTAGGCGCGGTCGACAAAAAGCGAGCGCCGCCCGAAAAAATCAAGCATTTGTATTCCGCGGAGATTTTTCAACGGCGGCCGGACAGTTTTCTCATTTCGTTTATGGCCAGCCGTAACATAACTCCAGGACCTACTACTGCTGCTCGACAAACACACAGAAATTTCGACCACGGGATCAGACCACGACTTCGCGTAGGTGGAATGGAGTAGCATCCTGGCATCGTTTTGCCATCCAAGAAGACATCGTCGGCCAGTTTTACTTGCTAGATTCTCTAGGTAACTGCTAAATTCAAAGTGACTATGTTAAATAACTGTAATTCACTTGAACAAATTTTTTAATATCAATCCAATTTAAAAAGAATTTTAATATCTGTTTAATAACTGTTGTTGTTATATTCGAATATTTGTTCTTAAAGTACGTAGTTGATTCAATTATGTGCTTCTTCTTTTTTTTCTTATTTACTGAAGTTTTCAATTAATATCGATCCAAGAATATTTTTCTTTTTTTTCAAATACAAAGAATTAATGTATACTTATATCTGATCCAATAATTTAATTACGTATATTTTTCGCGCGTTCGCAATAACGCCATCTGTGGTAGCGTCATATGAAACAATATTTGTAACTGTCGCTCGTCGTAATGGTGCGTTCCTCGTAAAAATTGTGAGTAATATTGAAAAATATGTTCTCTTAACAATAATTGGCTGCATTTTTCGTGTAGAATATTTGAAAAATAGCAATCTAATTCAATTTATATAATAAATAGGTGTTTCACGGAGCAACTATCATTAGTGACTCCTGTTCTAACCAAACAATTTGACGATTTACAAACTTCAACTTTCTTTTGATACCTGCAATGCAGCATTTACAAAAATAGTAAGATCTTAGCAATAATTAATCTATATTAATAAGATATTTAAAAAATGATTATCTAATTGTATGGTTATGTGTATATGTAAGTAGGTATTCAGTGCTTCCCAGTGTCCTTGAAGATTTCGTACGCAAGAATGTGCAATACTTCAATAATATTAACATTTCTACCTTATTCTCCAACATCTGTGGTTGAATATTCTGATATAAATAGTAAGTCCTTTCAATAATTATCAATGTTGATATTAATAAAATATATAAAAAATATATGGCTTAATTTTATCTTTTTACATCATCAGTATCTTCCAGTATTTTCTACACTTATCATCCAAAGAACCTATAAACATCTCAACAACGCCAGTCCTTCCATTTCACCTTTAAATATTCACAACTCAGCACTCTCGCACGAATAGTAAGTTTTGTTGATTAATTATCTTTTAATAACCATCGATTACAATCGAAGGGTTTACAGTCATAAAAAGGTAGCTCCAATATTTAAATTGTACTTGTAAGAAAAAAATATACATAGGTCAGTTCAAAAGTATTCGAATATTCATTAAATAATAATAAATTAATAAATTAATATTAAATTTGGGAAAGCGATGTGACTTTGATTGATTTCGACTCAATTTATCCAAATTACTGTAAAGTAAAGCTGCCTTTTTATTGCGGCAACCTCTTTAATTCCTTGTAAAATATCGAAAAAAATGGTGTCTTAATTTTACAAGAAAGTAAGTATATCTCGTTATTGGCTGTTATCACGAGTTATCTCATTATCTAAAGGATTCACGACATTCTGTAAACACGAACCCTCCTTTTTTACTCGATGTACAATATCTTCACTTTCGCTTCCCATGGCGAAAACTGTTCGTCATCAGACGAAACATTCCGTTTTCGAAAACGAAACGGCCAGTTCCGAGAGTGGAGTGGCTTGCACCGGAGACAGGTTCACGCTAAATGGCGGTCAGACGAGGCATGTCGCGCGCCACGGGGTTCCCGGTCAAAGGCGCCGGCGATCCTGCTAACCCCTTCCATTTCGGTCGGCCCTGTCACCCCTTTTCCCTTGGCTGGCATTCGTTTTCGGGGCCCCGGTATGCAGCCACGATATTCTAATGGCGTCAGCGCATGCGTTACGCGGCTGCTTGTCGCGGAACACCGAGATAACTTGATTTTTATCGGCTGGTCGTGCTTGCATTCGCAGAACAGCATGTTTTGAGAAAATGTATCGAAGCACCTGAGCATTAGTGTTGAATCACGGTGTTGGAGTTACATGGTATTGCAGAAGGTTAACAGGAAATTAAAGTAAACGTACTTATTAAGGATTGCTATGATTGAAATTGGAAGAATTACTTTGGCCTTAAGAAGAGCGGAAATTAATGAAACGAAATTTTGTCCATGAAAAATCTTGAAAATGAATTTGTTTTCGTTGGAATGATGGAGAAGAGAAGGGAACAAGGAATATATAAAAAGGCAGTACGAGTACCAGCAAACTAAAATACAGAAAACCCTATAATTATAAGAAAATGCAATAAAAAAGAGACATAACTATGAGCTAGGAGTTGAGTGAAGAGCCGTTCAGCCACAAATTCAGCATCGGTTTGGTGGTTTATCGAGGCAATTTACAAATTGGCTTCCGTTCCAGCGTTTCTTAGGCGGCCAGAAATGATTAGACCTGGCTGGACGGGGCACCGTTTATTCAAGCCTGCTTCTGCGAACGGCTTCTATTAGTATTTCTGCCCTCACTCCACGCGTCTCTTCCACCCTCGTTGGATAGCATATGGTTAACCGAAATCTCCTGAATGCCTATTAACATAACGTCGATATGCACCTGCTCGACGAAAAACGCAAATCGAACGATGATCAGCGTCCCAATCGATCACTTCTTTTTATTGAATGCATCTTCGCTGTTGTCTTTTTTCGATTTTCACTGGGAATGATGTAAGAGATATTCAGGCTTAATATTTAAATTAACATGGATACAAAATGTCCATGAATGTTTCTGCAAATTTATGTCTTTATAAACATAATAATTTAGAGAGTGAAAACTAAAGAAAGATTTGTCATGTTTTCTAAAGATACTAACGAATAATACATTGCACACGCACAAGTTTTTATAAATGCATCAATATTTTATACTCTTATGGCACTGATGAAAAAAGAAAAGATGTTACACTGCTATAGAAAGAGTTACGTGCAGACTCAATGAATCTATGTAGATATTTAAGGATATCGCAGCTTTCTGGAAAAAGAACTTAATAAATGACCGAAATACCTCAAACTTACATTTCGTCCAGTTATTATTATCAAGGATTATAATTAATTTTCCTTCTTTACTCTGCAAAGTAGCAAATAAAAAGTGCCAGCTGTTCCCGAGCTGAATGCATCAGATAACATCCCTTTGCCACTGAATCGTCCACGGAATACAATATCCAATTCTTCGATCCAACCCCCGCATCAAAGGAGGACCACCAACGAAGGCCAAAAACAAAACTCGTCCAGCAAAGGAGGCCCGATCTAACCAACGCTCTGAACAATCCCCGCTCCTGTCGTTTACCGGGACGAATCCCTTTTTTTCAAGGGTAAGCCTCGATTTTATCTGAAATCGATGCTTTCATCGCGCGCTCACGCTCTCTTCCCCCCGGGCCCCTTGATGATCTGGAGACCGCTTTTTCTCCGGTGGGCCGACACATAAATACAGTAAGATTAATACGCGGCCCACAAATCCCAAACAGGCCGTAGTTTATTGTCTGATACATCTGCGGGCCACCGCTGCACGCGTGTAATAAAACGACGGCGATCACGCGCGCCGCTTGCCTTATCTCGAACGCTGACCGGATCGAATGTGTGACAGACTGCCGACAATATTGCGCATTCCTGGCCGTCTATGAATTCGCCTAGGAAGTCTCCTCACCCTCGAGCTCTACGGGCCAAGCCTCGTCTATTTGTCAGGGACCGTCTGTTAAGGGTGATGGCCTCGATCTTCCGCCGTTTATCGCGACCGTGACGAATTTTGTATATTGTTACTTGCTTGGTTTTATTGTACTCGATAGTCTGGTGCCTCTTACCGTCACGCCCTTGCGGTTATTGGCGCCGGGGGTGAGACTGGAGTGATTAATTTTTTCACGGGGTTTTGGGGCTCGAGGTTACGGTTATGGGTGAGATTTTGTGGCTTTCGAAAATCGAAGATTGGCTTAGGATGATGACTGACACTTGCTGGGTAAAAGAACATTCTTCTAATTACAGAGTTTGAGATTTATGCTATTTGATATAGGGAAATTCGTTATCGTTTTACTTGGTTCTGTTTATTTTGAATCGTCGAGTTTCTCAATTAATTTATTGATACTATTTTGAAAAGATTTTTGGAGGGAAAGGGAAGAAAAGGATCTCCCAATCGTAAGAAATGCCCATGTTAAATATTTTACAATGCTCTAAGCATTTACATTTAAAGTCTGAAAGTTGCTACATTCAACTCTGGAAGTGAATTTGAAGAAAAATTCGGTAAAAATGAAGTTTCTCTCGAGATCGCTGCAACATGGCACCTGATGCAGCGGTCTC
This sequence comes from Frieseomelitta varia, assembly GCF_011392965.1. Lineage (NCBI taxonomy): Eukaryota > Metazoa > Arthropoda > Insecta > Hymenoptera > Apidae > Frieseomelitta > Frieseomelitta varia. The sequence goes on along the minus strand of NW_025109977.1, from coordinate 813,621 downwards.
GTCTCGTCGATCTTTGCACATGTTCGTTTTCTCCCAGCCGTCGTATCTTGAACGCGGACTGATTTACTGTTCACCTTTACTCACCCACGTCGCGTCCGTTCTAATTGCAGGTCCGCGAGAAGAATATTTCCTGGTGCACACCCCTTGATCTTCCCACCTGCCATCGACCCACGCGATGCTTCTGCAAGATAGCAGAGTTGCACCAGAGCAGCTTCGAATCAGAAAAATCGCGAAGAAAAATTTTGGTAGTCCAATGGTCAACCAGTGTCATCAATGTCTCACGATGAATCGTCGGCTGACATCATTGCGGCATGGGTGAGTGGAATATATTTTATACTTGCTTTTAGAGAAATGTGTGTTTGATCGTAATTATATTTATTCTGAATGGAAGCGTTTTTCTGTCTGTCTTAGAAATTTCTATGCTATTTTATGCTAAATATTATTATAAATTTAGCTATTATCATATATTTTATCATATTATATTTACATATATTATTATATTTAGCTATTTTATTATATTTTATATTATATTTAGCTATTTTAGTTTTAGCTATTTAGCTATTTTATAATAATATTTAGCTACTTTTTCTTAGAAATTTCTACTTTGTAATAATATTTATATTATTTTATAATGATATTTATTAATAAATTTAATATTATTAATATATTAATTGTTACATTAGTAATATTTAATATGATATCTCTATTTTACAATTATCAAAGAAAATTACGTTAGTTCCATCACATTTAGGCAGGCTAGGCATTATTTACTAGTAAATGAATATTACACGGAGAAGAGAAAAGCCGTTTGCAAAAGATTCTCCAACAATAAGGAACTAAAGCTTGTCTAGATATTTGGTAATTATAGAACCTACTAGGATTAATTCTTAAATTCCTTTAAATAAAATAAAAGTGACCTTGAACAATCGTTGGGTGCACTCATACGAGGAGTAACGAACAGTTAGCCAGCGCTCGAATCGACATTCCACAATTCCATTAGAATCCACCAGCGAAACTTCTCCAACGCGAGATTCGACATCTTGATACCTCTTTCCGATTACTTTCTTCGTCGTAGGTCTGTCTCTCGTCGACAACCCTAATTACGCGAAATAAAAAACAGCTCGTTGCTCTCGGTTCCGCGAGATCGGCATCGAGAATTTACCTTTTACGATTTTCTGGGACGTGATCTCGCGTCGCTTTCGTCGTCGTTTCCCCGGGTGGAATCCGCTTGGAAGCACGTCCAAGCGGGACGAGCGAGGATAGACGAGCGCTGATGGCGACGGACAGATGAATCGAGTAGAAGTCGAGCGCGGGAAGCCTCGGGAAAATAGCCGAAAGGATGGCCTAATGGATAGCGCCGCGGTCAATTAGCCATCTCGGTCGTACTCGCGGTTATTAATAGCGGATCGTGATCCGGCGAGATTGAGATCTCCGACGCGACGCGACTCTTCGAGAAACATTTCGTGCTTCTGGCCTCGTGAAAACGCCGACACGCGGAGGCCATTATCCAAGGAATCGCGAAGCGAACACGTCTTTCGTTCGGTTACTCCGATCGTTTGAACTCTGTTCAACTTCCGGGAAACACGACGAAACGAACGTTTCGCAGGAGAAGTGTGGGAGTTTGGAAATCATCTGTTTCAGAGATGTAAATTTTTCAATTTTACTCTGAATCTTGTAGATGATTTTTGATACGAGTTAGGATTGTCCAAGTTCTCAGCTTTTGAGCTCGCGACGAGACATGGGATTTCATTGTCAATGGTAGGTTACATTGTTGATTTTGTTGCTGGGTAATGGAGCTTTCAAAATAATAACAAGATTAGACTCTCCGGTCCATATCTCTACGAATGTTATTTACACTTCTGAATATATCACCAAATTTTCAAGTAACTCGAAGCAACCCTACGTACCTGTCGACCTGATAAAACCACGTTATCTTCAAAAGCGATGTCAGAACGGCGCTCAACGACATCAATTGGCAAGGATCCTCAAGATAATTGAATGAAGCCAACTCTTCTTACGTGAACCTGATGTCCAAATATACGAGAAGGATGGTGGAAGACGCGTTCCCCGGGGGTTTCTTCGTTGCCCACGCAAAAGGAACCGGAGGCCAGGCCAGTGATGGACCACCAGGGAGCCGCCACGCCCCCGGCGGGCCGCGTTTTACCCACGCGATCTTTGGCGGAGCGCTCGTGCGTACGCTCCTGCCCGCTCGAACGACTTTAACGCAGAGAGAGGAAAAAAGGTGGTGTGGTCGGCGGCATGGCTTAACTAACGCGCGGAATCGCGCGAACCAGCCACCGGGGGGTGGGAGAACGAGAACAAAAAAGCCTTGAAAATCAAAGGGACAGAGGGAACGGAGGGATGGTTAAGGGGTGAAACAGCGAGAGCGGCAATGGCGGATCGCGACGGTGACTCGTGGCTTCGTCCAAGGATCAAGAGGCGTGTCACCGCCGGCTGAAGAAGCGACGTCGACAGGATAATCGTTGGGTCATCACGGAAGACTGGGAGAAGCCTTGCAGATTGTTCACCGAGCTTCCGGTGAAAGTTGTTTCGCCTACCGAGTGATAATTTCAGGGAATTTCTGCTTTTTTGCTCTTGGAGTTTTTAGCGTCTGGGATTGACCAGCTGAGCTTGTCATTCCGTGTCGGCGTCACGTTACACGTAATTGAACATTGCGTATTAATTGTATGATATTATACAATTTGCAATTTTTCTCTGGATGTTATGTAAAATTGATGTCGATGCTTGACGAGTTATATTTATGTAGACGTCGTTCGCTTAACGCTATCGTTACCAGTCTACCATGTTAAACCATTAGATACAATGTTATAAAATTCGTATTTTATATGTCATTACATAGAATATAATTATTGTTCTTTTCTGTGTGACTATTGAGAGTAGATATCTGATATCTAGTTGACAAATTTCTCTAAATTCGTCATTTTGAATTAATATAACTCAATTATATTCATACAGTTTTTCCTTTTAGTCATTTAACAAATAAGACAAGACAGATAATTATTTTTGAAAAATAATCCTTAGTGAACAACGTCGTTTAGATTGGTTTTAGAGGTTACAAGGCTTCATAGATGTCGATTTTCAATTGTTGTGGTAGGTGTTACAAATCGACTGGAATAGTGGGATAAGAATGAAAGTATTATGAGCAGTTTGACGGTTTCTTTTTTGGCTAATTAACTTGAAACGAACTTGGTCTCCCTTAGAAGCCTGGACGATGGCCAAACTTACCCTTTTTACTGGCCAAGTTTTCCCTCTTTCTTAATTCGTTTCGCAGATTACGTGTACTCGCTGGAAGGAACTGCGATTTTCGCTAATTATGGCGGCTAATTGAACGATCATGGCTTTTTCTGTCCGTCTCTTGAAACTTTTATGGAAAAAGGAAATCCTTCTTAGAATTTCTGCCAGGCGTAATGCGTTTTGAATCTTTATTCCCTCGTCCTTTTCACGGATGAACGCATAAGTTGAAGATTTTCAATCAATATATACGCCTGAATATTTTTTCTCTCACTTTTAAATTGAACAACTAAACAGTTTCTAAATTTATCAATCAAATCTGAAACGTTGAAGTCATCTTTTATCACGCTATTTTTCATTGGGGAGAATCATATGTAAAAATAATACAAGTACTATATTATAATATTTTATAATATTATATATCGTACTATAATATTATATTATATTATAATATTATACAACGATGTAATGTATAATGTAGTTTCTACAATATAAAAATCTGTATAAATATATAAATATAAACTACAAAAATATAAAAATATAATAAAGTGTTGAACCTTAGGACGATGAATAAATAGCTAACTAGATAAAATATTGATGGATGGATATACTTGACGAATTATAAAAAAATCTCACACGCTATGAAGAAAATGTGAAGTTTGATTCTATAAACCTGAAACGAAATGTTACAGTTTAGCTCGCTCCTCCGTGATTACAAACAGTCGTTTTGGTATTTTCTTATCTCCAATGAAAAATAGTACAAAAAGCGGTATTTTAGACAAAATATGAAGATTTACATTCGAGATTCGTACAAGTTTCAAGAAGAAGAAGAAAAATTCACAGACACGAGTATGAAACGAAAGCTGATAATTCTATCGGTTACAGAAGAGGAGAGTCATGGTGTGAGAAAAATGGATGAGAAATCGTGGCACCACGAGCGACGAATTCGTGGCTGAAGGGACCGGGTTATAACCGGCAATTCCGTGCGATTTTTATGCGGCTTCGCTCGAACCCCGGCCCACCTCCTCGTTTCCTAAGGTAGCATTTCTCGGTCATTCCGTGGAAACGGGATAATCGGAGTGGATAATTGCCACGAACCGAACGGTGATCCGATCCTCCTTCTTTGGCCGTTCGCGGTACAACTATCGAACTATCTGTTACAATTTCGTTTCTTCGTTCTCCTTCCATCCGGACAAATGGAAAATCCACGACATTTATTGGCCATCAGTTAAACGTGACGTCTAACAAGTTTACACGATGTTTGACTATTGTAGAAGGTGACGATGATCCTCCTTTTTTTAAATTCGTCGTTCGAACGATAGCTCTTCTTTCTTTTTTTTTCTCCCATTTTCGTTACAATATTCGGAAGAACTAAAAAGATTAATTCGTCGTTCGACGAATTGATAAAATTGACTTGTCTTTGCTGACAGTGTTTAATTTCATAGTTGTAGAAATATGTTTCGATCAAGGGACAATCCAGGTCGATGGCCTGTTTGCAGAATCTTAGAGTAATCCGAATAATTCTAAATTAAATCCTGAATTTCTTTTTCTTTTGAAAGATCAATTGATTTTCCCCTGGAATTTTCCTCTGTCTCTGTCAGAGCGTTTCAAAGGCTATTGTAACGTTCGTTTCTCATGAATATTCCGAGCTGGTGTATTATGGTTAGGGGGGGGGGACGATCGCACGTTCGAGAATGTGGATTTTGATTTAATGGCGGGACGGACCGCGCGCGCGTTCTGAGCCGATGATGTAACTCCAACAGACCATTCACCATTAAAAAAGGAGGAGAGAAGAGACGAAAAAGAAGAGAAAAGAAAAGAAGAAACGTTCTTTTGGAGTGAATGACTTTTCTCTCATTCCCACAGTTTCTCGTTCTCCATAAAATCGAACAGGTATTCCTAAGATTCCTCGACTTCTTTCGTATATGAATCCACATCGAACGCGATGAAGATCCTCTTCTTTAACAAGCTAGACCACCCAACGCGATATATTTCACGTTACACTGTCTTCGATATATCGCAGGAACAATTGGAACGACCACGAGTAATATCAGAGCGATTGGAGTGATTGACCAACTTGGAGATTTCTGTGGAAATTTTATAAATTCACAAATTTGAAAGAAAAATTTTTTTAGTATTACTTGCGAGACAAATTAGACGGAAACAAAATCCTTCGAAAAAGTGCGATAATTGCACGAAATTTCTATACGAGAATCGCATAGAGATCCAGTGTTTTCCAAACGGTCAGGCATCCACTCGGGTTTGATTTTCTGGGTCGTTTGTCACGAGGTTACCACGGACAGAAAGAGAGAGAGAGAAGATCGTGGCGAGCGGAAGGCGCCGCGTTAATTTCACTTCGAAAAATCGTAAAATGCAAATGAAGGATCTCCTCGTGGGTCCGCGGGGTCTCCTCCATTGGCAAATTGCGAGAGAAGGCAGCGCGCGCGCGACGTGGCGCCCAAGGTGGTCGAGTAATTTTGCCTTCCTCTCTGTCTCGTTTCTCCTCTCTGTTCCTCTCTCGTCAACCAGAGAACCAGAAGAAGAAGAAGAAAAAAAAAAAGAGCGAAAAGAGAGAAAGAAAGAAGCAGGCACGAGAGAAAGAGAGAGAGAGAGAAAGAGCGTGCGCTTGGGCCATTCAGTAGAGTGGAGTTTGGCTGCGGGACATAAAAATGTGTTGATTATATGTTGCCGCGGTTCCTCGAGCCCATGGTGTCGTTAAGAAAACACACGACCTGCTGATCCGGCGAGTCGTTAAACGGTGAGATGTTCGAGGCTCTGCCATTAGCCGGATGACGCCGGTCACCGGCCACCATGACGATTATGGCTACGATAACGACGCCGGTGATGACGTTTGCCCCTCTTCGCGCCGCGGCCGTGGTTTTTTCGATTCAGCTTCGTAGGTGGCGAACGAGCCCACGTACTTTTGGGAACTTTTGCGAATCATGCAGGATTAGGTTAGGAAGACTCTTCTCTTTTTTTCTTTTTTCTTTTTCCATTGAGAATGGTTGAAAATCTAATGCTTCCACCTTTGCGAGTATCGCGTAAAGAATTGGTCATTTTCATTCCTATAATGGTAGCCCTGTCATTCTCTCGAATCACGTCATTTTATAGCAAGTGTCTTTGGTCAGTCTTCGAAAATCTTCAACTGTCCGGAATTGGACAATTATTGTTACAGTGATTCAGCCAGAGCAAGCTCGCCCCCAGAATCTTCGTCTTGCCCATCATCACGCGAGCTAGCTCAATTAGCCGAAACCGTATCATCTGTTCATCGGAATTACTTGTCCAGCGAGGAACGTCGGGACGTCGGACGACCCCATAAATCGAGCAGAGTCTCACGTATCGGCCGTTAATCCCGACGTAGCTAATGAATCGCGAGAGGTACGGGTGCACGTCAGCCCCTGGGGCCCGGATGTGGCCCCTCCGACCGTGCCACGTCCGTCCTGAGCGCCCCGTCCGTCTCTCTGTGGCTCTACACGATTCCAAATAAATAAAAGGCAATAAGTGCAGGGCCCCGCGCGCGCGAAACCCGTCATTACGCGAGGCGGGCCCGGCTTGTTAGCCCTCCGGGGCCCGCTGACCATGTTCAGCCGCTCATTCAGCGTCTACCTCTCGTAGGAGAGCTGGCGCCTGCCCCGTTAAAATTGGCCGAAATTCGGGGAATCCTCCACGGCTGTATCCGCGCGGGATCGTTCCTCCGCTGACGTTCCTCGTTCATCCCTCGCGCAATACACACGCCCCTCCACGCGTCCGATTTTTCTCCTCTCAGTCGGTGAGATCGGTTGTGCTGTTGCCTCAACGTTGAGTCCACGTTGGGTCCACGAGTGATGTTCATTGATAATTTGCCGCGCTAACCTGGCACCGGTTCTGCCTCCTCCTACTCTGTCTTTTTTTTCCACTCCTCTCTCGCGCTTTCTTCCTCTCACGCTGCGCTACTCTTCTCCCTTCGCGCTTCGCGTGTTCGCGGGGCTGGTTTTCGGCCCCGAGTAGCTGGTGGCAGCAGAGCTCGTTGAGCAGAAGTTTGTGAATGAAACGGATTACGGTATTCCTCCGGTAGGAGGAATTTATTAGGGTTTCGCGATCATCGGAGGTTATGATTCGGTTGGCGAGGGCCAACATATTCGTTGGAATGTTTGGTCACTGCGAGATTTCGTTGTGCCTGGTTTAAAGTTTTGTTACACTTGTTACACAGCGAGATGTACGTTAACCCATGGCGCTGGCAACTGGCACGCGGACCGTAACGAGTGACCGAACCGTATGCAACAATTCGTTGCTTTCCTTTTCGTTTGAACTTATTAATTATTGAAATTATTAAGAGTACAACAAAGTTATCATTTATTTTACCTGAGCTACAGTTAAATGTACTTAAAACTGAGGAAACGTTGCAATTCGGGGCAAAAAATTCTCATTTTCAGCGCAAGAGGTTAATCGCCTGATGTTTGAAATCTTGAGGAGGTAATCACGATAATGTCAACTCCTAAATGAGGTTGAAAATCATAGTGAAAGTTCCACCAGTGGAGGATAGAGTGACGACTTGGTTAATTATGAAGTTGAAGGAAATGGTTTGAAGAATCGATATACGCGGTCAAAAATCACATTCTTTGAATCTTAATTTATATACTGCTATAATTTTTGTCCAATATACGACGATCAATATACTGTGACACTGCATGGAAATCGGCCCAAGCTACCGGTGTTAACTCACGCTCTCCATAGATTCGAAAGCAGCCGTAAGAATGGCCACGACAAATCGACCGCTTCGCGTGTCCCGACGTCACGTACAAATGAAAAAGTTGTTTGGCACAGCCGTTGTCAAAATAATTACACGAACGTGGTTTATATCGTCCAACAATCCAGTCCATTATCAACAGAGTAGAATGTTAGAGAACTGCGGATATTTCCTAACAAACGCAATTTTGCTCCAACACACAGTTTGTTGTTACTGTTTGAAATTTATTCTTGCGCAAAACGCACAAGGTTTTTATAAACTTAATCGCCACGTCGTCTCTAGAGACACTTACGCTTGAACATTGATCATTGCTTGATCCCTACCCGTCCGTTCCTTCGTACGATCGTTTCGACGATCGCAGCGTGGCTTGATATCCCTGCACATGTGAAACGATCGGGACACGATCACGTTCAGCTTCGCGATCGGGGCGATCGGAGGAAGCTGAACGCGCGCGCGGCGTAGGAGTCTTTGCCGCAGCCTATGGTAATGGCTAATGGCTGGTAATTGGACAAAGCAGCCGCAAATTGGACCACCGGCCAAGAGGTCGCCGGGTCGCCGGACGCTAATCGTCATCCTCGTTATTTGCATCTGCCGATACTCGCCAGAGTTCGGTCCACGTAACAAACATACGTGGACATACGTAACACGCGTGTACGTGACGCGGTGCTCTGGTCGCCGACCAGAAATAGAGATGACCGGACAGAGTCTATTCGAGTCGAGTGGGTCGGCTGTCGCCTCCTCGCGTCACAGACCAGGCCTTCCAGATCCTTTGAGATCCATTTCCTCTTTCCTAGCGATCTCGCGGGTCAATCGACTGACAGCTCCCCTCTGTCGGTCGCGTTTTTCTTTTCGGAACGCGGCTGGTCGGGAGGAGGAAGCTGTTTTTGAAAGCCGGTGTCGCGCGCTTTCTCTGTCGTCGAGTACACAAGGGACGATTGTTTCAACGTTTCACATTGATGTACGATGATGTGGAAGGTTCGAGTAAATATAATGGCACTGTTAAGAGAGATCGTAGGTGTAGACTCGTTGGGAGGTTCCTCCGAGTGCAATTCTCATGTACTTTAAATGATGATGAACCTTGCTCGAAACGATATTCAATAGTCGATCGATATAATTCGAAAGTTAAAAGGGAGAGAGGGAATATCGCGTTTATCTGCGATCGAATTTAATATTAGGTGAACTTAATATTTAAATTTAATATTTAAATTTAATCGAATTTAATATTAGTTGAACTTCTGTTGAATTTTCGATTCGAGTTACAAGTGTCTTATCTGCGTTATTGGTTTGGAGTTTGATGGTATTTGTGAAATTGGATTTGAATTAGGTCAATGATAAAGTAGTTTCAGAATTCGAGATTTTGAAAAATTAAAAAAACACTAAAATTACACAGCACTATGTATAATTTATAATCTTCTAGTCTACGTTCATCGATATTAACGCACATGGTTACTACGTTAATGTATCTGACACAAATATCGCGCATAATGAGATGATATATTAATTATTTATTATAATAAATTAAATTCATTCAATTCTGGATCAACAACAATTATTTCAAATCGTTTGAGTGATAGAGGTTTATTAATAATTATTTCACTTTTGACAATATTTGGAAGATGAAATTTAATTATTTATAAAATAGATAAATTATTAATATTTATATTGTTAATAATAATTTTTACAAAGAGTGCACAATTTTCATTGTCTGTTTGATTACCAATAGCAATAACAGCTTCTACTCCAGTATCATCTTGGAAACAGAATTAAAAATTTACACGATTAGATTTTGAACTGACGATTCTTGATCAAGATGTCTAGAAATCCAGCCATCGCGATTCCAATCGGCCGATCGGCGAGCAATTGCGACGTTAGAATCGACGCGTCATTTATTAATTACGAGCGACGTCCTCGATATTATCACGAATCGTCGTTCGATCAGGATCAGTCGTGAACTTTTCGCAATCCGCGACAATGTTGCTCGGAGATTTCACGTGTACCAGGCTAGTTTTCACGTTGGAGGATCGCTCGATTTGTAAAAAGAAAAAAAAAAAAACTGTGAACTTAAGCGCACACGGCTCTTCCTCTTTGAATTCTTGAGCTGCCAATTCTCTCTCTGTTGGTCCGTCCAGCGAGATGCTGCTTCGAGATCATCGTGCAGGTTCTAATTACGGTAATGAGGCAGAATGGAATCACTAGCTGTTTCGTTGTAGCGATAGCTTCGACGCCAGAGCAAAGTGTCTCTTATAGAGAGTGATAGAGCAATTTAGAGAATTTTCATAGAAATCTTTCGATTTTTGGAGCATTTGAACATTTATAAGAAACGAAAGAAATGAAGAAATAAAAAAAAATAAAGAAATCCGCGAGAATTTGCGACGAATTTATGAACAAAGTTCTAAAAAATTCGACGAATTTATAAAAAAATTGAAAAAGTGTAATTTGAAATTTTACAAAGGAATTCGTGAGAAATTAAACGAAATCCATTCGTGAAAATCGAAAGAAGTCAAGAATGAAGAAATCCGCAAAAATATGCAACGAATTTATGAACAAAGTTCTAAAAAATTCGACGAATTTATAAAAAAAATTGAAAGAGTGTGATTTGAAATTTTACAAAGGAATTCGTGGGAAATTAAACGAAATCCATTCGTGAAAATCGAAAGAAGTCAAGAATGAAGAAATCCGCGAGAATTTGCAAGGAATTTATAAAGTGAGTTCTGTAGAAATTCGACGAACTTGTAAAAAAACACTGGAGAAATCATAAATAGTCGAAACACGAAGTGTCGCAGGTAGAATTATCTCGGAACGAAGTTGGAGACAGTAGCCATCGCTATCTTTAGAGGTTGGTAGTCGTGTCGGTCTGGCTTGGCCTAGCACTTTGAGCTTGCCACGGAAGCCGCTCTCGATCTGATAAGATAAAACCTCGTCACCCTTTCTCCATCCCTTCTGCGAGGAACGTTTTATCCAGTTCCATCGAGTCATCGAGTTACAAGCGCCTCACGACGCAGCTTCTCTACGTCGTCGACGAGACGCCGTCGTCGTCCACCGATTGCAACGAAAGATACGATGATCTATGTCGCGCGGCTTGCTCGACGGTTTTGCGATCCACCGACGATGCCTTTGGTTATTTACTTGGATGGAACGTGGAGAGTTCCGTAGTCACCTATTTTTCGTCGCAGGATTCGAAAGAAATTAACCCGACGTCGTGGAAAAGCTAGAGATGGCTCTTGTCATCTGCGTGGATTTTATTTTGTGCCCTCGATCGTTGAAGTTCCATTTACATTAATTTAATTTTACAAATTCTATCATTCTTATCACAGTCTCGAAGAAATAAATTTTGGAAATCAATTTAAAACACATTGGTGATCTGAAAACTATCATCACTAAAATTTATTAGATTTTGTGTTGCATCAGCCTCGACCATTGAATCTTGCCTAAAATAGTTTAAATTCATCTCCTATTGAGATATATTGCTTTTGTCGTGTATCTCCTCCACCATCAAGGAACTTTCTTTATTCCATGCTCTCCGTCTTCGTGAAGGTGTTGTACGAGTCCTTTAGCGAAAGATCGATCGCAGAATAGATTAGTATGGTTGTGTAACCGGCTTGGGTCTCGCGATCCAAGGTGAAGAGGTATTAGGTCAAGTAAGTAATCTCTTAGCGGTCACGGCAGCCAGAGGACCCCTTGGCCACCACGATGGATGTATATCCTGATTGGTTTCCGTCCCTTCCTTCGATCGTCCCTCGGTTCTTCGTTCCACGGCCCATTTTCGATATTAACGCTAATCGTGCCTGTGCCTCGTTGTCCACCGGTTTCCACCGCCGGAGACGATCCTTTTGTGCCCACGAACGAAAATTCGCTCCGACAGCTTCCACCATTACCAGTGGGAGTTCGAGTTCCTCTTGGTTACAGAGCGGGCAAACTTTGAATTTTCCATCGGAAGTTTGTTCGACGATGTTTCGTTTACTCGAGCATGTTTAGAGTTGTTCAATGTTCAAATTCTTCATTTTTTGACACTTTCCGTAGTTTAAGTTGATACAACGAAACGGTTGAAACACGAGTTTCATAGTATTCATTGCGCGCAGGATGCGAGATTTAACGTCACAAAAGAATTCGAACAACGAGTATAGTTATAATAATATCAAATATTATACGAAGCATACTTGGTAATATTAAAATTACCAACGACTGAAGCACGCTATTTGTATCAAGAAAATTAAAACGCGAAAAAACTTCGTACAATGAGAAACTAACTTAAACCTAATCTGAATTTAAATCTGACCTAACCTAAACCTTTTTTTAATGTAACGACACTTGACCGAAGTTTTTATTCACAGATACGAACATTATTCAAATTTCTAAAAGTTCCAACAAAGAATCATCTTCCAATTGATTGTTTTGACAATCTTAGTTCCAGCGAGTTTAGTTCTAGCGTTAATGCAAAACAATTGCATACCAAAAACTACCAACAATTCAAGTGTACTATATTTGCACGAAGGAAATTAAAATGCGGAAAAACTTATTCGTAATACACCCAACCTAAACTTAATTTAAACCTAACCTAAACTTAAACCTAACCTCGAAGCTTTTATTCGCAGATACGAAAATTCTTCAAATTCCTAAAAGTTCCAACAAAGAATCATCTTCCAATTGATTGTTTTAACAATCTTAGTTTTAGCTAGTTTGTCCTAGCGTTAATGCAAAACATGCATACCCAGTTGTATGCCAAAAACTACCAACAATTGAAGTGTACTATATTTGCACGAAGGAAATTAAAATGCGGAAAAACTTATTCGTAATACACCCAACCAAAACTTAATTTAAACCTAACCTAAACTTAAACCTAACCTCGAAGTTTTTATTCGCAGATACGAAAGTTCTTCAAATTTCTAAAAGTTCCAACAAAGAATCATCTTCCAATTGATTGTTTTGACAATCTTAGTTCCAGCGAGTTTAGTTCTAGCGTTAATGCAAAAGAATTGCATACCAAAAACTACCAACAATTCAAGTGTATTATATTTGCACGAAGGAAATTAAAATGCGGAAAAACTTATTCGTAATACACTTAACCTAAACTTAATTTAAACCTAACCTAAACTTAAACCTAACCTCGAAGCTTTTATTCGCAGATACGAAAATTCTTCAAATTCCTAAAAGTTCCAACAAAGAATCATCTTCCAATTGATTGTTTTAACAATCTTAGTTTTAGCTAGTTTGTTCTAGCGTTAATGCAAAACATGCATACCCAGTTGTATACCAAAAATTACCAACAATTGAAGTGTACTATATTTGCACGAAGGAAATTAAAATGCGGAAAAACTTATTCGTAATACACCCAACCAAAACTTAATTTAAACCTAACCTAAACTTAAACCTAACCTCGAAGCTTTTATTCGCAGATACGAAAGTTATTCAAATTTCTAAAAGTTCCAACAAAGAATCATCTTCCAATTGATTGTTTTGACAATCTTAGTTCCAGCGAGTTTAGTTCTAGCGTTAATGCAAAACAATTGCATACCAAAAACTACCAAAAATTGAAGTGTACTATATTTGCACGAAGGAAATTAAAATGCGGAAAAACTTATTCGTAATACACCCAACCTAAACTTAATTTAAACCTAACCTAAACTTAAACCTAACCTCGAAGCTTTTATTCGCAGATACGAAAGTTATTCAAATTCCTAAAAGTTTCAACAAAGAATTATTTTCCAATTGATTATATCGACAATCTTAGTTCTAGCTAGTTAGTTTTAGCGTTAATGCAAAACATTGCATACCAAAAATTAAAATGCGGAAAAACTTATTCGTAGTACACCTAACCTAAACTTAATTTAAACCTCACCGCAGATACGAAAGTTATTCAAAATTCTAAACGTTTCAACAAAGAATCATCTTTCAATTGATCATATCGACAATTATATCGTTCTAGTTCGTTCAATGCAAAAATATTCATCCAACTTACACGACCGAATCACCTCGAACGGAGCGCAGAAAACACGAATCTGCAGTGTTTCGTCATCGGGACACTTCCTCCCTCACCGGTTCGTCCAAGGAACGAATATTCCGGTGGCCATAATGCAATCGGTGCGATGCCCATCACGAATCAGCGTGAGCCGCGCGGCAGCAGACGCGATGCGACGTGCGTAGGAGCGACGTGATCCTTTGATCGTTCGCCGGCGGTTACGTGCGTCCACCGGCGCGCGCTATTAACCACGCTCGTTCTCTCTTTTACGCGGCGAAATTCGGTGAAAGGTCCCCGCGGTCTATTCGCCGCACGAATAATACCTCTGCCACTCGGAATCCTCTCCGACTCGGACACGATCGGCCGATGGGGGCTCAGGTGACGAGAAACCAGCTCGATGCTAGATGTCGCGCGATCGTGACCGTCATTTCAACAGCGACGATGACGAAACGGGACGCGACGAAACGTGTACTACTCGTGTGTCGTCCGATTCTAACGCGATCGTTCGCGTCGATACCGATACCAAATGATTTTAAACGGGACGCTGGTTGAATACTGGAAAAAAGGTCGAACGCTGACGGTAGCAGAACAGCTGAAAACCGGAGAGAGTTGACTCTCTGAGCTGACGGGCATAATCGCCCGGTTGGCTGTAATCGATGAACGATCGCTAGGGCCGGGTGTCCATATCAAGTGGATCCACCTTTCGAGACGAAGCTATTGGAATTCAGGGACTATTGTCGATGGTTAATTGATGTAGGTGATGAAGGTGTTACGTTGGTAGGCGCTAGGTGGTCTTTAATTGGCCAGGTGGTTTTGTTTGGTGATTTACGGAGGAAGTTGGAAGTTTTTATCCGACGAATCCAAGAGTGTTTGTAGAGTGATATCTAGCAATGGAAACTTTAGTTGATTACAATTGTATAACAACGACGATGAAAAATTGTCGACAATTTAAACTGATACAGAAACGATCGTAGAACGACTCACTTTGTTTAATTTCAAAGCGTGAAATTTTTACTTTGATATTCGTGAGTTTGTTCTTTTCGAGGATGGTCTCACCTACACCACGTAAATTGGTGGATACATTCCTTTCGAGAATTGTAAATATTCAAACGCGTGTGAAGATATTAAAAAATTCTTTTTCGCGACTGAATCTACCATGGTCTTTGAAAACACCAAGTACTTGATTTTAACTACCTGCAATATTTTTCGAAGCGTGATAGAAAATTGAAATACGAAATTGTCAGATAGTGAGAGAGAGATTTCACTTTGGAGATTGTATTATTCTCTCGTTTTGTAATTTAGGTAGAAAATTTCTTAGAAACGAGGATTTTCCAACGTGTGAACGACAAGCTTTTACATACGACTGATTAACGTTTAAGATTTATTATTAACGAAATCCTAATTAACTCTAATTACTTTCTCAACGCTCGAACAAATTTTATAAAATGGTTCCTCCGGGGTAAGATAACTAGCCACCATCGAGAAACGTCGATGATCAGGAGACGGTCACGTTCTGCTCTAGTTTCTCACGAGGCTTGCGCGTTACGATACGTTCCTTACGTACGTATCACGAAAACGAGGCTGATTTATGGCAGGACGGATCAGGAACGAACCGGCGGAGAAAAACCGACGGACAGGCACCGGGCATTGCGAGTGTTTCTTGCGAGTAACGTGGCGCGCACCTGCGAAACGCTCGGGAATTTTGCACGAAATTGGAAATCCACCCGAAAAAGTCGATTCCCTCCCCGCGTGTTCGTGCGAGCGCCGCGTGAGAAATTGCCGGTGGACAGTGAAAGTACTTGGCAAATGTGAGCGTCCCTTTTCCGCGTGCGTGGAATTAGCTACCGGCCTGTTAGACCCAATTTAAAAGCCATCGTTCGCCCGACGATCGTTTTCGGCCGTTTAGAAATCGAGATTACCGATCGCTGGACGTTTTTTTTATCGTTCGTTCGCTTCCATTTACGTCCAGACGGACGCTTGAAAATGACGTTTCAATGTTTGTCGCAATTACTCGACGATCTACTTAATTAATAATAATTAAACTAAATAAACTAAATAATTAAACTAAATGATTAATAATAATAATTAAATCCTTAGCGTTGGAGCTCGCGTTGGCTCGACCGACAGTGTGTTTCTTAACCCTCTGCGCCGGCAACTGGTTCGCGGACCATAACGAGTGACCAAAACCGTATATACAACAATTCGTCGCTTTCTTTTTCTTTCGAACTCGTCGGTACGATGTCACTGGACAGAAATTATTAAGAAGCAATAAATTTATTATCTGTTTTGCCTGAGTTATACTTAAATATACTTAAAACTGAAAAAATATTGCAAATATTCTCGACGTGTGTGGCACGTCATTCCAGCGCAAGAGGTTACCTCCTTGTGCTGGCAACTGGTTCGCGGACCATAACGAGTGACCGAACCGTATATACAACAATTCGTCGCTTTCTTTTTCTTTCGAACTCGTCGGTACGATGTCACTAGACAGAAATTATTAAGAAGCAATAAATCTATTATCTGTTTTGCCTGGGTTATACTTAAATATACTTAAAACTGAAAAAAATATTGCAATTTTGGACCAAATATTCTCGACGTGTGTGGCACGTTATTCCAACGCAAAAGGTTAACCCTTTGCGCTGGCAACTGGTTCGCGTGGACCATAACGAGTGAACCGTATATACGATAATTCGTTGCTTTCTTTTTCTTTCGAACTCGTCGGTACGATGTCACTGGATAGAAATTATTAAGAAGCAATAAATTTATTATTTATCCGGGTTACATTTAAATATATTTGAAACTGAGAAAATGTTGCCATTTGGGACGAAAAATTCTCGACGTGTGTGGATTCATCGGAACGACAAGGATGTAAATTCTCGTGTCGCTTCAACCAATAATTTCTCGTAGTCTACCGATTAATATAACGATTGAGATCGAAGTTTCCAGTTTCCCGAAAATCACGCGAATGGTCTTACCGTCAGATCGAACAGACCGAACAATACTGAAACGAGAAAAAACGATGTTCTCGATGTTCGCCAGGACGACGATGGCCAGATTGACTCGACGACAAAAAGTGTCTCTCTCTCGGTGAGTCCCGTGGCCGGGGCAAAACGCTGCCGGACCCGTCCACCGACTAATTACAACAGCCGTACTCAGCAATCAACGCGCTGCCGTCATGTGTGGTCCCGATGTTATCGTCGGAGTTCCACCGGAGAAACGGTATCATAACTATTCATGAAGGATGACGGACTGGGAGGAGGAGGAGGAGGAGGAGGAGGAGGGGATGGGAGGGAGGGGTGGTGGTTGTTCGAAGGGGGTTAACTTAGGGAAGAAAAGGGGCCCCGGGTATTGAGAGAAAGAGACGATTTCGCGTTTGTACTCGGGCCGCACATCCGGCAGTCGACGATTCTTGCGGATCCGCCAGGACAATGCGGCTCCTTTTAATCCTTCTCTATCTCTCCCTCTCTCTCTCTCTTTCTCTCTCTCTCTCTCTCTCTTTCTGTCTAGCTGTTGTACGTATGTGTGTGAATTTTTTTTTCCCCCTTTCCTTCACTCCTTCTGGAGTTCCCTTGGTTCCCTCGGTCGTACCCTCTCCTCGTGTCTGGCCTTCCTTCTCTTCCTATTCTTGGTCTTTTCGCGTCCGGGTCGTGGCTGGGTCTCTCGCGGGCTCTGTCTCTCGACCGGAGGAGTCCGAAAGGACGCGAGCAACGGGAGGAGGCCCCCGGGGGACAAACAGAAGTATGATCCAACATGAAAGGACGCCGACTGGCCGGCGCAGAACTGTCGTCCCCCGGCGTACTCAAATTTGGGGATTTATGCAGGACCAGGCCCCCGCTCGTTTGCCACGCATGCAAATTCGCCTCTGCCACGCTGCCGACATCCACCGGCGCAGGATATCGCTGATATTGCGCGATTGCCCGCCGTTTCGGCCTGATATCCTCAGCGGAGGGATATCTTCGATCGACTCGACTCGGAGATAGATTTCCCCGGAGGATCGAAAGAATTGCCGTGATCTTCGTAGAGCGTTCGAGGAATTCGAGAGAAATACGTACATACATACATACATACGTCTAGTGGCGAGAAAGAAATTGGAGATTCTTGTTTTTCGTGGAGGCAGCCATTTGTTTAGGTTAGGAGAGAGATGACTATATAAATTTGGGCATTGCAATCGATGTTTTCAGTCGAGCAGTTGCACTGTGATAGCTGTAAGAGATTGATAATTTTGGTGGAGACGAGAGGTTCAAAGTTAGAACTCTTTCTGACGAAAGGAGAAGGAAGAAAAAGTTCAGTCAGTGTTTATATTGTGTGTCTTCATTTACCTACCAACAGATCACAGATATAATAGAAATAGACGAATAAACTTTCAAAATTTCCTTCTGTACAGTTCATATATTTTCAAGCGAACTACCTACACAATATAATACTATCTATCTACCAACAGGTGACGGATATAATAGACGAATAAACTTTAAAAATTTTTTTTTTATATATTTTCAAGTAAACTACCTATACAATGTAATAGTATGTAATGTATTTTTAGTTCGTATAATTATCGACTGCGAATATTCACGCAAGTTCGAATTAAAATTTGGTAAAGTAAGTTCGAATTTCCCGTAAACGCATAAACGGGTCCGCGATCTAGTCACGATACGTCTCCCTCCACTTAGAAACGAATCGAAACATCCAACACGACTCGAAGACTCGAAAGAGCTACCCCGGAATGCTCGTGCCCGAACGACCGTTGCCAAACTGCCCTAAAACATCGGCACCCGGTTCTTCGTTGCACAAACACCATCAACCGCATTTACACTGTCCGTACAAGCCCGCGGGATCTCCCGGAACACGAAACGAGGCCGAACTACGAAAATAGAGAGCCCGAGTCCCACTCGTTCACGTTCCCCGTCAGTGTCCGGTACATATTTGTTCGAATCTGCGGAATCGCGGTCAGTTTACCGGACACCGGGATCATATTCTTCCACGTTTCGCCGGGTCCACGTGATCGCGATACCGATTCCAGCCGCCGGTGGATTCCCGCGGGAGCCAGGTAACGGGTTAAGTGTTTGCTGTGGTTCGGGATCGTTGGTTAGGCGAACGGAACCAGCGCCGCCATTGGCCGATTCGACGGCGGAAAATTAGCTTCGTTAGCTGATCGAGTTAGCTACCACCACCCCCTCCACCCCTCCTCCCCCCTCTGGCTCTCTCGCGGTCACCGCTGATTAGAACAAACTGACCGGCCTACGCTGCTTGATTGCGAAACCTGGGGACAGGGGTGGTCGAAGGATTGGCGACCAGCGGGGCGATACCCGAGGTAAGAGACCTCGTTTCGTGACTCGTGCCACCCCACGTGTTTGCTCCAATGTTTGCTTCTTTGAGTGTGCTCGGATTGATTTCCGCGTTAGGGGTATTCTTTGCGGAGAATTGTGTCCGTCGAGTTGTGAGCGCGATAGATCTACAGAGAGGGAGGGGGTAGGTTAATTCGTTTAGTCGAGGAATTAAGGGTAGGTTCGTACGTTTCACGTATGTATGTAGATCAGGTTGGAACAGTCGAAGTTCACTTTTAACCTCTTGCGCTTGAATGAGCGGTTTTAAGTAAAACAAAACAGGCAAAATAAATAATAAATTTATTAGTTCTCTCAAACAATTTCTATCCAGTGATATCATATCGAAAAGTTGTAAAGGAAAGCGACGAATTATTTTATACAAGTCATTTGGTCACTCGTTATGGTCCGCAATCAGTTGGCCAGCGCAAGTGGTTAACCTTTTGCGCTGTAACGACGTGTCACGCACGTCGAGAATTTTTTCTTCCAAAATTACAATATTTTCTCAGTTTTAAGTATATTTGAAGTAAAACAAAACAGGCAAAACAAATAATAAATTTATTACGTCTTTGTAAAATAATTTCTATCTAGTGATGTCATACCGACGAGTTGAAAAGGAAAGCGACGAATTATTTTATACAATTTGGTCACTCGTTATGGTCCGCAATCAGTTGGCCAGCGCAAGTGGTCAATCTTTAACGAAAAGCTTTCTTACACGATTCCTTACGAATTGTCATGTTCAAGTACGATATATACATGTAGTTTAAATACGTATATCTATACATTTACATGTTATACCAAATAGAAATTACACATCTGAAGTTTAATAAGTAATTACGATCATATCAACACATTTAATTTCGTGTATTAATATTTTTGTTTTTTCTTCGTGCAACGTCCAATATATCTTCAGTTTATCTTGTAATGCGGATCTGATTTCATAGATCTATATTTAGACGTCTAATTATATCAAGTTTAATATTAAATCACGTACAAGTGATAATATAAATGAACACGATATACAAAGTGTTTAATAAAAAATAATTCAATCACTGTCTCGGAAAATCTGTTTCTCGAGTTAATAAGAACGTATCGCTTTTTAGTTGTTTTTTCCACTATGCTGTTGCACGCCGCCATTGTCCTCCGAATTACCAATTCAAAAATTCGATCGACGAATACCCAGGCCTGATAAAAGCAGCAGCGAGCTCTCTCGATCGAATTTTCATTTGCTACGACGACCTAGCCGTCGTCGTTTTACTCGTCGTCTGCGCCTGATGGCGGAATCCCATGAATGGTGCCTCGTCTATTCATGCGATCCGGCAAAGGCCGCATCGCATCGACAGAAGCGTCTTCGAGCGGCTCGACTTGACTAATTGGCAATGCTTGACCGTCGAACGCCGCTATAAACGAGCTCCGTGGCTCGGGGAATTAAAGACGCGACCCTTTTGCCAGACCGTATCGTTCCGTTTCCAAGATCTGCTTGATGGATTTATGATCGAATGCTCATCAACAGGAGGACCTTTGAGGACCTCGTCGTGTCTCACGCGCAAAACTCACCTGTCGTTACGGTTACGCGCGGAAAAGCGTTTCTACTTTCCGGTTCGGTTCATTCTGCCGAATCCATTTACGCGAGACCGTAACGTTGGCGACAGATCGCTCGCCAGCGATCTGTACAGATTCTCCGATCGGTGACACTATTTTGCAAGTTGTCGAAGATTCTAACTTTCGTTCGAGGGAGAGAAACTTCTCTTTAACCTTAATTAGCCAGGCTGGATGGAGAATTTCGATCCTCGAAGTTTCCTTTTGGATTAAGTGGGAAGTTGAGTTAACTATTTTTTTTTTTTTTTCTTTTTTTGGGAATGGGTAACCGTTGGTTCCAGTTCTGTATCTCGTAATTGCAATTTTCGTTTGAGTATGGGAATTCTTTTCAGGGTTTAGTAGGAAGTTGAGATGCGTGAAAATTGCAGTTTTTATTGAAAAAGGAATTTTTTTTAGGTTAAACGACGTTTACCTAAATTTTTGGCAATAACTAGTGATTAATTTTCAATTGAGAGCAACTTCGTACGACAATGTTAGGTTTATTCCGTAGTTGAAGATCACAAGTACATTGAACATCAAAATCACTTTCATTTCTACAATTATCTCATACAGAAACGTAAATGAAACGAACAAGCGTCAAAGTACCAATATTGGTACGCCGAAACGTAAATGAAACGAACAAGCGTCGAAGTACCAATATTGGTACGCCGAAGTATCAAATGTAAATGACCTACGCGGACGAAAATTTTTTTTCCCAATATTTCCAAATTATTCTATCCCACGAATGTTCACGAATGTTCACGAATGTTTCTACAACAAACACGATAAATGCAGATGATCGTCGTAGTTTCCTCGATAGACGTAAGGATCCTGAAACGATCGATGGATCCTGAAACGTTCTACGCTGTGATACGCGACCATAGAGGAGGGGGGACAGGTAATACTTGCCCCTCGAGTGATCATAAATGATCCGCGTTCGCCAGAATGGCAGCTGGAATTAAGGTTGAACGGGTTTGCCCCTGGTGGCCGGGACGGAAGCGAACATTCATCGCACGTTTCCACTCGCTCGGATTCGCAGGTCTCCAGGAGGAAGAAGCATTATGAATCATTGGAGAATCGGCAAAAGTAATTCGATGGATTTATAGTCGATACTTATTAGGAAAATGCGGCTGTGTTGACTGGAAAGACCGTTCAATCAGCACCAGCGGGAAATAATGGCGTCGATCAACGTTCCCACCAGATAGTTTTGCCAGTTTTTTTATTTCATAAATCGTAGCGAGGGTTTCGGCTATATTTTATACAAATACTTCGGTATTTTGAGGAGGTCATCTCTGGTGTTTATTCTCGAGGAAGTTTAAAAGTTGCAGAATTTTTGGTTAGGCTCCAAAATTCTGATATTTTTAGTTTGAAGATTTTAGAGAAGATTTAGTTCTCTATTTTTTATTCCTAAAAATATAATCTATGTATTTTGTCGAGTTGAATTTAAGGAGGGATTTCTAGAGATCTTTATTTCGAGGAAGATTGGATAAAATTTGGATTCGACGAGATCCTAGGATTAATTCTAACACTCGAGGTGCAGAGTTCAAGCATTAATTGTTACAGGCAACTTCGTAATATAATATTTTCTTTATTCTTCATTTTCCTACCACCTTATGTATTCCAAAATCTCCACATTCGACGGAATCTCTCTCCCTCCCCCCCTCTCCCTGTTACAGTAGAATTATTTTCCAATGCAAACCGTGCCTTGCTCGTCGTCATCCGCGGTCGTCGTGAAATTTTCAATCTGCAATTAAGATTTCACCAAGGGAAGAAATTAAAAAGAGAGAAAAGAAAAATGGAAAGAAAGGGGAAAAAAGGACGAGAGTGGTAAGAAGAACAACAGACGAAGAAATTCCCTGGACGGACGTCCACTGGAGCTGATCGAGACTTGGTAGGCGGAGAGTCGATAATGAATTCGATGGCAGAACCTTCCGACTCGTCGTCCTCGTCCTCGTCCTCGTCGTCGGCCATGTTTTTTCATCGCTCGACTTAGGGGATGCAGGCCTCGAGTGCATCACTCTTTGGCGAACCTCTCAGGGCTCGCCTCGTTTCCTAACGAAGGGGGTTGTTCTCCCCCCCGCTCTTCTTCTCAGAGAGAGGGAAAGAGAGAGAGAGAGAGAGAGAGAGCCTCGTCTTTCGCCCTGCTTCGCCCCTCTTTTCTTTCTTTTTTCCTCTCTCTCTCTCTCTCTTTTTTTTCACAGAACCCTCCCGAGGAGTGTAATCCTCCTCTCTCCCTTTTCTTCCTTTCCGTCTTTCGTTCTTTCGTTCTTCCTTCAACCATCTCGCAACCCCTTTTTTCTTTGTGATTTTGACATGGCCAAGCGAAACTCGACGCCGCCGCCGCGAGATAGTTCCTTTTTTTTTTTTTTTTTTTTCTCCTTTAATTAGCCCGCGATCGGCCCCCCTTTCATCTCGCGGATGGTCGAGACAGGTAACAGCCGCTACATAGTTCTTTTTCTCCACCGTGCTCTCTTTATCCTCTTTTCTTCTTTCTTCAAAGGTCTTTTTACGCGGCTGTTTCTGACGTAGGATTTGCGTAGCGAGATTCTTCTTTTTTCTTCTAGTGGACTCTTGGCTCCTTGCCCCCCCCCCCCCTGTCGAAGGTTTTTTTCATTTTAGTTTTCAATCATTTTGAAAGGGGAAATTTGTAAATTGCTGACGACAGAGAAAATGGATTTTTCATTCATCAATTGTCTCAAGAGAGCATATTTTTCTTTGGGAAATGTGGTAATTGTTAACGAGAGAAATTCAGTTTCCAAGTTATTTTTTTGTTTTCTCTTAGAACATATTAAAATTGAAGACCAGCGAATACGAGGAGAACTGTTTCTACAATTCAGTTCCTAAGAAGTGAATCAAATCAATGTTTAATTCAATGAAATCTAAAAACAATCCTCGTGGTTACGTCTTTGTCGGTCCGAGCCGACGACAAATTTCGAAAATTTTGATGATTGGCATTCAACGTGCATCATCTTGGTTCCACATGTTCGAGACTCGCTAATGGAATTTCGCGAAACGAACATTGAGGAGAGAAGTTTCTCTTGGAAAGAGACGAGAAAGGGGGGGGGGCGAGGGGGCACTGCGTTCTTGCGCAGTTCGTTGAATTCACCGCGGTAATGACGATAAATATCCTGGTTGCTGTTTATCCCGAAAAATGCCCGGTTCCATCAGAAAAACCGTCGCATCTGTCCGTTTGTCCGTTTGTCCGTCGCAGCGGTTCTTCGTTATTTTTCATTTATTCTCCCTCTTAATTCCCCAATTCCATTTCTTTGCCCAATTTTTGCTCACTCGATATCAGCTCTCGAGAGCGATCGAAACTTTGAACCTTACCTGAAGAGATCACTGAACAGATGTGATCTTTATTAAGCGAAAATTTTCAATACAAGTGGAATAAATTATTCGAAAATAATTTTACTAATTTCAAACAATTACGAATTTTGGAAAAATATGCATTTACAACAAGTGTACGAAAGTATGCGTTAATTATTGTTGACATTATATGTGTCATTAATTTCTTTTGTACTCGTTTGTCAATTATTTTTGCAAGACGTCGTCGGAGAGAATCAGTGAGATAGTCAAAGAAAAAAAAAAAAAGAAAAAGTATAAATCATCGAACTATACTTGTTCTTTGGCGAGACGAAGTCGAAGCATCGTTAAAGACTCGGTCTCGGACCTCGGACCTTCGCCGAAGCGAAGAACCTCTGCGTTTGAAGGAAGAATTATAAAATTCTTGCGGTTTCGTGCACCTCCCTGCGGGAGCAAGGGAATGAGCAAGGATCGTACGTGTTCCGCGATACGAGAACTTTTTGCAGCCGAAGGAACGAGCGGACCCGCGTATTCGACGTGTAGTCACAGCCACGGCGAATTCTATTTGAATTCAGAGCACACCGCGTTGAAATACGCTAGGAAAAAGAAGGATTCCCACACTTTCGAGGCCGACGTGCTTCATTCACCGGTTTCGCGTGTGTCCCCCTTGACTCACCCGTGCTATCGTTTCGCGTCTCCGCGATCAACGTCCACCTCGAATGTCCTCTCGCACGCACGACGTTTCGGGATTCAAGTTACAAGGTGCTCCTCTTGAGAAAGGAAAAAAGAAGAAAAAAAAAAAAGAAATAGTCGGTGCTTCAGGCGAAAGTCAACTGAAAGATCTGGTGAAAATCAGGAAATCTACTCTTGATCGTGAAATGTTCAGATTGAAAAATTTTAAGCGGACGACGAAATTTCTGTCGGATTGAAAAATCGTCTGTTTTTCCTTGAAACTTCGAGCTTCGCGCTACACTGGAACATCGTTTGTTCGTATTTATTCAACATAAAATATCTAAATTGGTCTCCGAAATTAGTCTACTAGCAACTCGTGGACGACACCTGCACTACTAAAAAGTAATCAAAGTCAAAGAAAAATTCTTCAAACTACTTGATCTACTTAATAATCTCCCTGTCCAATTGAACACGTATTTTACATTTGAAACTGTCCAGGCAACTCTTGGATATCTGCACTAAAAAGTAATCGGAGTCAAAGAAAAATTCTTCAAACTACTTGATCTACTTAATAATCTCCCTGTCCAATTGAACACGTATTTTACATTTGAGACTGTCCAGGCAACTCTTGGATATCTGCACTAAAAAGTAATCGGAGTCAAAGAAAAATTCTTCAAACTACTTGATCTACTTAATAATCTCCCTGTTCAATTGAACACGTATTTTACATTTGAAACTGTCCAGGCAACTCTTGGATATCTGCACTAAAAAGTAATCAGAGTCAAAGAAAAATTCTTCAAACTACTTGATCTACTTAATAATC
This sequence comes from Frieseomelitta varia, assembly GCF_011392965.1. Taxonomy (NCBI): domain Eukaryota; kingdom Metazoa; phylum Arthropoda; class Insecta; order Hymenoptera; family Apidae; genus Frieseomelitta; species Frieseomelitta varia. Next base: position 787,993 of record NW_025109977.1, on the reverse strand, counting down.
TCCCTGTTCAATTGAACACGTATTTTACATTTGAAACTGTCCAGGCAACTCTTGGATATCTGCACTAAAAAGTAATCGGAGTCAAAGAAAAATTCTTCAAACTACTTGATCTACTTAATAATCTCCCTGTCCAATTGAACACGTATTTTACATTTGAGACTGTCCAGGCAACTCTTGGATATCTGCACTAAAAAGTAATCGGAGTCAAAGAAAAATTCTTCAAACTACTTAATCTACAACACGTATTTTACATTTAGAACTGCCCAAGCTCTCCAAGTTACACTGTTTCCAAAATTCCTTTAAAAGTTGACTGTCAAAAAGTCGTCTCCAAATCTTCGTCGATCGCTTCGTTCAGGCGATTCGAAGTCAAAGATCACCGCTTCCTGCCATTACCACCTCTCCCACCAGAGACTCATGCTGCTCGCGCGATAAACTTATCCGAGTCGGTCACGTCCTCGTGCCAGCGAGAGAGCGTGGTTTTGTAGAGAACGCGTCGAATGAGGGGGAAGAAAAAAGGAGAGGGGCCCCCGTGTTCCGTCAAACGATTCGGCCTCACGGGGCACGTATCCAGATACGCATCTTATGGGAACGTTTCGGGCCGGGTCGCGGCCAAAAACGTAAAAAAACGGCTACGGGGCAGCGAGCAAGGTGGAAGAACAAGGACGTGCCAGCCGGCGAAACCACACGAGTTGAAACGGACCGGGAAGACGCGAAGAGAAAAGGAGAAAAGAGAGAGAGAGAGAGAGAGAAGTATATTACGAGCGCGGCACGGACCGACGTAATATTCATCCCGGGTCCTGGTCGAGGTCAACGGGGCCATCAGCGGACTGCAGATGAATGAAAACTAGGCCCACGCCACGCCAGCCGCTCTGGATGGGAATAGTGGCAGAAGCGGAGCTGAATGGGGCCTCATGGCGGAGGGTAATGGGGACCGTCGCTCGTAAACGGCTGCGTAAGCTTCGACGGGGATACGGGGACGAGAGGATAAGGCTAATTCAGCGACAATGAAGCTCGTTGGTCAATGGTGGCGAGTCAAGGGTAACACCGGCTACCGGGCTCCTTCAAGCCTGACGAGGATCCAGAAATATTTTCGTTTCAGCGATCTTATAACGCTCGAGAAAGTATTTATACTATACCTCTGGCGCTGGAACGACGTGCCACGTACGTCGAGAATTTGTTGTTCCAAAATTGCAATATTTTCTCAGTTTTAAATTATACTTCGAAGAAGTACTAAGGCGAAACAGATAATAAATTTATTACTTCTCAATAATTTCTATCCGGTGATATCGTGCCGACGAGTTCAAAAAGAAAGCGACGAGTTATTGCATACGGTGTCGGTCACTCGTTATGGTCCGCAATCAGTTGGCCAGCGCAAGTGGTTAAAAGTGAAGACTCGTCTGTGGATCTCGCTTCGGTCCTTCGAATGATCGAATTTGTTTATCACTAGTATCCGAAAGACTCGTTTTAAGAGATAATTTTTGATACCAATTTTTCGATGATTGCGTTTACTAGGGATAGGACGAAAATTTTGTTGAAAATTTTGCTATATCTCAACGAGAGACTCGAAGAATAACTGGTAACACGCTTCCATACTTTTGTTAATTGATACTTTGTAATTTTGTAAATTTGCAAAAATTGGAGATTTGGTGAGCGAAATTTGCTTTTTTTTCTTCCTCTTTATATATATATATATATATATTCTCCATTTTCGTACTCCAGCCGTTCATAGTCAATTTATAATGTTAATCTGAGATCCAAGAAAGAAGTTTATTTCTCGGTGTCTGAAGGGATTAATTCACCGAAGGAAAACTTGAAATGAAGATTCTGCTCTATCGTTGGGACCTACGTGTCTCAATGAACATGTCATGGTAATGCCTTCCTAATAATACGCGAGGTTTTTCCTCCGATCGCGCGGATTCTCGGTAGTCGGTAGCTTTTTCCCCGAGGATTTCAGCGTTAGACAGGCGAATCACGTACGACAGGTGTGCTATACGGGTCCGTGGAATAGTATTTTATTCCCGGGAATTTCGCGAGGGAATCGCGCGAACGAAGAGAAACGCCCGGCATATCGGAATTTACATTGCGCGTTGAAACGCATTGAAAAAGTGCGTCCCGTTGCTCTCGTCGAGTATTACAGCTTCTGCGGTCATCGATAGTGTATACTATCTTTGTTTGTTAAATATATCCGTTCTCCACTTTCTCACTTTTCTGTCAAGTTCGAACGAATTATTAAAGAAAAAAATTCCATTTAAAAGAAACAACGTGTAGTTTATGCTACGAACTCCTGTTAAATAAATTTAACAATTAAGATACAGGTGTAAACCGTGAAATGTATTCAGGATAAAGGTCATCTTTATTTCAGTATTAGACAAACGTGTACAAGATAGTAACGCGAGTAAAGTATCTTCAGCTTCATTCTCTCGTTTCAGTTACTTCAAAAATTGTAGCGTAAAGATCGCGTCAGTTTAAAATTAACTGTATCGTTTAATTTAAAAACGGAAGTACACTTCTCTGTACTTCATTTGCTAGTACACTTCGATCTTTTTCCTACTGATTATTGTTCAAAGGTAAAAAAGATTCTCCAGCCACTGTGCTCCAAATCAAAGTACATCTCAGCTTACCACGATGTACTCCAAATTTCTACCCACTCACAATCAGTACAGTTAGAGAAATTAACTCCTTGGAAGTTAACCAACATTCAAAACACTCTTCAAGAGGAAAGCCAAAAAGAAAAAAAGAAAACCAGCGGGAGGAGAGAGACGAAAAAGAAGCGTTACGAAGGAGAGGAAGAGAAAAGAAGGCGGCGAGGCGAAAGGGTGGCGAAGGAGGGCCCGAAGGGCGGGGGACGAGAGTATAAACAAGAGACGGTCCCCGGCCACCCAGCTAGTCGCTTCCTCTCGCCCTCCGCCATTCTTTGGCCCATCTCGTCGGTTCTCCTCTCCTCCTCCTCTTCTTTCTTCTCATCCTCCACTTCTTCTTCTTCTTCCTCCACTTCTTCTTCTTCTTTCACCCAACTCTTTCTTTCCTTCTCTTTTTCTTTCTTTCTTTCTCTCTCTCTGCTCGATATTCAAACTAATAAATTAGGAGGCCCTCCGGGTCCGGGGCCGCGTATGAATCATCTAAAACAATGGAATGCAGACTAAGATGGCGCCTCTGTCTCCTCGACTCCAGCCACGGTTCCACAAAACTCTTTTCATCCTCCTCGCGAGGCTACGAACGAACAGAACGGTCGTAGACGATCACTGACAGCGCGACGACAGACAGTCCGTCCGTACTTGGTTATCGGGGGGGGGTCCTTTTGTCTCTGCTACGTCAGGGATTCTCATCCTCGCCCCCTTTCGACCAACCCCCTGTCGCTCGTAAATCATTCCACGACCGAGACCTCTCTCGTTTTGCTCGTCTTTCCTCGGTTTTCGGGCCAGTTGCGCTCGTCTTTCTTTTTCGGGCGGCGAGGGGGGTGGGAGGGGGCTCTCGCGCAGGCCGGTTCGATCTCATCGCTGAAATTTCTCAATCTCAATCTTTCCCGGTCTCTCGCAGCGACGAGAGATTTTGCAATCTCGGAGAGTTCTCGAGTCTCTCGCTGTTCTGTCGGAGAATTTGTTGAGAATTCTCTTTTTCCTTGTAGATTGTCGATTTTGGGGGATTTTCTGTTTTCCATGCGTCAGGATTCCAGAATCTTTTAACGAAGAGAATCCTCAAATTTTCACAGAATTTTCTCGAATTGTTATTTTTTAGAGATAAGAACATCAAATTACCCAAAATAATGATAGCTAGATATCAATGTATGTAATATATATAATAATATATATAAAATATACAATAATATATTTATAATAATATTTATAGAATATATAATAATATATTTATAATAATATTTATAGAATATATAATAATATATTTATAATAATATTTATAAAATATATAATAATATAAAAGTCATATATATAAAAGTTACGAAAATTCCAATTTTTCGAAAGTTCTACCGACCAAATGACAGCTGACTGATTCGTTGTAGATTGTCGATTTTGGGGATTTTCTATTTTCCATGCGTCAGTATTCTAGAATCTTTTAACATTTGAGAGGATTCTCAAATTTTCGCAGAATTCTCTCGAATTTTTCAGAGATAAAAACATCAAGTTATCCAAAATAATGATAGCTAGATATATGTAATATATAATAATATATATAAAATATATAGTAATATATATAAACTCTATAATAATATAAAAGTCATATATATAAAAGTTACATATATAATTATACATATAAAAGTCACGAAAATTCCAATTTTCCGAAAGTTCTAACGACCAAATGACAGCTGACTGATTACGAGTGAAATACCATCCGTGATCATTTCTCCACGAAACACATTTCCGGATTCAAACAGAATTCGACCGTCTGGAACGTCGTTGGTCAACTCGAAACATTCAGTTCTCCTCGAGCGCATCAAGTGAACCATAAGGTCGCCAAGAAACGAACGCTCCAGCACCCCTCGGAGCAGCCGTTAACGCGATGGAAGCACTCGTTCCCAGGGAACAAGGCAACGATAATGGCCGTGTTTTGACAGCGAGATAGCCCGGCTCGTGAAAACAGAAGTACGCCTTCATTGTTGTCGTGCGCGTGGAAGCAGAGCGTGCGGGGGTGGCGCGCGACCACCGAGGAAAAGTAAATCATGTCCGGTCGAATCATCCCCCGTTGAGCGTGTTGGCCAACAATGACCATTGTCCGGCCGATACGCGACCACTCGAAATGATCTCCGGTCACAAGTCATTACCTTTTCATTTTAAACCACCCCCTCTGTACGCTGTGTGCTCGTTCACGTTGGGGAGAACAAGATTCTCTCTCTCTCTCTCTGTCTCTCTTTGTCTCTCTTTGTCTCTCTTTCGGAGGTGAGTTTAGATTGATCGCGCGAGATTCTCAAGCTCGTTGTTCATTGATTCATTGTTCGATGGCCATGTATCTCGTCTAGGAAATTCAGGGACACTTGGGGCTACTAAGTTGTTCGATGATCTCTCGAGTGTGGATTCGAGAACATTTGGCCCAAAATTGCAATGTTTTCTCAGTTTGAAGTATATTGAAATGTAAACCCGGGAAAAAGAAATAATAAATTTATCACTGTCTAGTAATTTTTATCCAGTTTTATTACTGTTTGGTCACTCGTTATGGTCCGCAATCAGTTGCCAGCGCCAGAGGTTAAATCCATAGACTGCCAATTCTTTTTTCTTTTTTTTTTTTTTGAAAGTTGATATATTACAGATTTTTATTAATATTAAAAATATTTTCATTAATATTTTAGAGTCGATTTAGAAAGATGGTCATTTTGGGATCGGTATTAAATACAATAATCTTCGAACGATTAGATGAGAGAATTCAAGTTAAGATTGTATGCCTGTGTTCCTCTTACAATTAGACGAAAAATGAATTCTACTATGGATTTGTTCTGAATTCCAGTTTCGATCGAAACAGTTCCCATTCATTCACGAAATCTTTGAAATTCATTCGAGACAACGTGTCGGTTGATTTCAGGAGGATGAAAGGGCAAGACGTTTTTTTACATCATTTATTTATGAGACGGCGAGATCGTGAATTTACGTACGGCGCTGATAAGCTCGTGAAAGTTTCGTTTGCCTCGTATCGGATCGTATCTGGAGTCGGCGAACAACAGTAACGATTAAACGGTGAATCTTTTAGCACTCGAGGAGATCGCGCGTTAATTAAACCGATACGCCAAAGCGTACCTATGCCGCTGTTAATTACCACCGGTTAATTATTCGTAAACATTCCTCCGTGTGGCGAAAGGGCAGTCGTGGTTAATTGTACTTTCAGCAAAAACCTGTCAATTTACATTATTTACGTTACGTTATTTCGACTCTAACGCTGCCTCGATAGAATTCTCTCTCTATTGTTTTTCAATTTACGTTCAATTCATCGGGCACAGATGTCAGAAATATTTTTGAAATTATAAATATTATTTATAATTATTTTAGAAATATTTTTGTACAGTTCCTAATTTAAATCTGCAATTAACGTAGAATTTACTGTTTTATATTTTTAACGTAGAATTCACTAAATATATTTTTCGTTTTCTACGATTCATTTCAGTCATTTTCAATTCAGGCACGTTTAATGATATAATTCACGACGATACGAAATAGTAAAAGAGTTAGGTAGTCGCCATTATTTAGAAATCAAAAGACACATCTTCGACTGTGATGATAAACGTTACGAAATTATGATGAGTCAACGGTCCAATCGCAATTAGAAAATGCTTCATCTCTCATTTTCTGATCTTCGAGGAGCAGAGTGAACAGAAATAAAAATAAAAAGTATAAAGTGACAAAGCAAATGAAAATAATAATGAAAAGACGCCGATGGAAAGAGTCTCTTGCAAAACTAAATGAAAATTAAAACAATACGAAGCAGTTAGAGCCGATTGGAATTAGAAATCGAAACGAAATAAGTGTTTTCCACCCCTGAAAAAAGAGGTTGTGTGACACAGGTTAAAAAAGGGGTAAAAATAGCGAGGGGGGAAAAAAAAAGAATGAAGTTGAAAACAGCTATCCATCAGGCGCGGTGGACAGGGAACAGCAGAATATCGCGCGACCATTCTGATTCAAATTTTTCGACCACCGTCCATTTCCAACCCCCGAGTTCCACGCTCAGGAACACCAGCTCGTACAACGTTTGCAACGGCGTTTACAAAACACCGTTTACCCGGAACACCCGTTAATCGTCCCGGAAACGCGCGTCCCTCTCGAAATTGTTTGTCGCCCGTTTTCCGGCCCCGAAATGCGAAAATACCCTCCGCAATTATAAACCGTGCGCGGCCGGCGCATTAAACGGAAACGGACGCGGCTGATGAAATTACCATGAAACTACTGGAATAATAACAATACAATATGGGAAATCGTTTCGAGCGTTTATCATATGTTTTCTTTTTGTAATTCACCACGTGATTTCTAGCTGTGTCGTTAGGTTAGAGGGGTGATGAAACTTTGAAGGAATAGAAATTTATTTACTGTGATAAATATTCTGCTTTACGTATTGCAACTTTTGATCTCCCGGAAATGCATAAAAATCAGTCTAGCTATTGTAAAGGTATAGAAATAAAATTGTGGAAAGAAGATGTTTTTCATTTTATAGATTTTATTGTTATTTAATTTAATTTTATCGATCGTTTTGCGAGAAACTGCAGAAATTCTGCTCATTGTACCAATTACTCAGTATAGAGAAGTACAGCTCTGGCGATCTTCGTCTAGACACACGTACACTCTCCCTCAGAAGTCTCAGAACATTTGTTTATTTCTTTTTCAATTTATCATTTATTTTGTCAAATTGCACATTATCTGTCGTTCACTTTTAAAATCTTGGAGCCTAGACGCATTTTATAACACATCTAAATCCACTGCGGATTCGTCGAACTTTTGAAACCAATCTAGTCGATGATCATTCCACGATTTCTGATCACACAAATGGCTTCTTCTCAGCTCGAGCTTCAACCACTTGGCGCTGATTGCGGACCATAACGAGTGACCAATACCGTAATACAGTAATTCGTCGCTTTCTCTTTCTATTGTACTCGTCGGTATGATATCACTGGACAGAAATTATTAAGAACCAATGAATTTATTATTCGTTTCGCCTATTTTGTTTTACTTAAACATAGTTAAAGCTGAGGAAATATTACGATTTTAAACTCGAGAAGAACGAACGAACAATTATTGGTCTCTCGCTGCCAAAGAGAAGAAGGAACGTCGAAATTTCTTGGCGACTCGAGGGAACGAACGAGTAAGGTACAAAAAGGAAGTAGGCATAGGGTGTTCCATGGAAATTACGCGGGGTTGCTTGACCGTAAACTGTGGTCGATCCAACGGCCTTCGCCGTTGGCCAGCACACTGACCAATTTCACTGGAAGCACTATCATCGGCCGGGCAGCGGACCGTGTCGAATAGTCGCTTCTTTTGCCGCGGATGTCGTGAAAATAAGTATGCGGTGCCGATCCGAGCGGTGGCTCTCGTTGCCAGTTAGCCACCGTGAAATTCCGACCGTACGATTCCTAATGAACGTCCTCCGTTCCTTCTTTCGCCCGTGCTTCGTGTCTCTGCCCTCCCTACTTCTTTCTTTTCAGTTTCTGTCATATCCATTCGCGATTGAACATTAAGACTCGAGTTCACGTAGGACGTCATTAGACTACATCGTGACACATGGCAGATTTGTATTTTCTATATTGTACACTCTATTTTAAAATAGATATAGACATATAGTATAATTTTATGGTGTAATATGTAACGTGCAATAGAAATAGAAATAATTTTGTATAGGTATTAATAGGTATAATTTTGTATAGGTATTTTGTATAGAAATAATTTTGTATAGGTATTAATAGGTATAGGTATAGGTATTAATAGGTATAATTTTGTATAAGTATTTTGTATAGAAATAATTTTGTATAGGTATTTATTAAGCACTGTAGGTATGGAATAAAGTGATTTTTATGAACACAATTACTGAAATAATAATACTATGGGCTATTTAATAATAAAATTATTTGTAATAAAATACATTAAAATATAAATATTATAAAACATTAAAATATTTAGTATTAAATATATAGTAAAATTATAAAAAAGAAAATAAAATAATTTGTAATAAAATAATGAAATAATTTTTTTAGTAATAAAATACATTGGGATATTTTAACAGTGATATCACGAGACTTGGCACATTTATATTTTCTGTATTTACACTGTCCAAACGCTTCTATATCTCTATCTATATTTTTGCACATTGTGTAGATACACGATACACGTGTAAAATACTAAAATAAACAAAGATATATGGTATAATCTTAGAAATAATTCTGTATGGGTATCTATACATTGTAGGTAACTTTTGTGAACACAATTACTGACAATTCAGATTGAAATGGTGATATTAAAATGCCAATATTAACGATACCGAGACGCTATAACATTACTAATATTGAATATTAAATAATAAATTGAATATTAAATGTTAAATATTGAAAAATAATACTATGTATTCAATAATTACAGAACGTCAACTGCAGCGGATCTTAAAGAGTACACTCGTTTTATACGACGACTTTTGCGTCACCGAAAGTCGCTGACAGGAAATGGATGGACGACTGGTTGCTTCTGGATGGAAATCGTGCTTCTGCGAAAGGTATTTACGACAAAGACATTTTCAATAGTCCAGCTACACTGATGGCGGATTTTTATGAAGAATACTCGTATGGATTTAATTAAAAAAATACTTGAATGTAATATAACTCAAAAATGTCATAACTTGAATATTTGAATGTATAACTTAAACAACTTAAATGCTTCTTGTGCGCTCTGTACATTTTTTTTTTTTTTTTTATAAGTATACGTATAAAAATCCGCCATCTAACGACGATGGACTTTCAGATAAAAAAACAAACTGCGTGAATACGTTAGGTTCAGTTACGGTTCGAGGGAGGAAAGTGAAGTTTGACGTGGGTTTATCTCGTTTTCTTCGTTATTATTGGAAATTATCGACGGCAGAATGGTTTACAAGTGGAACGCAGGAAACGGAGGCGTGACGGCCAGGTTAGCGTGTCCGCAAACGAGCTTATAATAGTCGGGAAGATTTTTCTTCGTGCGGTTGCCGTAGAGGAGAATTTTAAATTGCAGTTTCACTCTGTTCGATCCTCGTTTCTACCAAATTCCTAAAAAATGTCTAAAAAAAAATGAACACTCCAGGACCGAGATTTTCTTCGTTTACGTAGATCGAAAGTACGCAGCCGTTGGAAAAATTTCAGCTACCGTTTAATTTTATTGTTTAACTTTAATTATTTCCACGCGGCAATAATAATTTTGTTTATTTCCATACGACGAAAATCACACTACCGTTATCGAACCACGTTATTACTGTGTCAGTTATCTAAAATATTATATTTCACGCTGTAATCGACAGTTATAATCGATCTACGTTTGAATACGTAAATATCTAAATTCCATTTGTTGGAAGGGAAAGGAAGGCATATTTAATTCGTAACAAGTTACTATTATAAAAACGATTTAATATTAATATTAGTTTTATATTTAAATATATATATTATATTTCATATATATATTAATATTTAAATATTTATATATATATTTTTTATATAAATATATATATATATATTATAATATTTTAATATTAATTAATATTAATATATATATATTTATATATATTAATATTAAATATTTAAATATTAAATATATATGAAATATACATAATAATATTATATTATTATAATATAATATATATATATTTAAATATAAAATTAATATCAATATTAAATCGTTTTTATAGATATATATAATTTTATTATATATATATATATATATATATATATATATATATAATTTGTTTGGTCAAATATCTGGAAAGTACAATTATCCTCTTTATTCCTACACCGTTTCGTATTCAAATATATCCACTGGGGGAGAGAAGTTGAGTTTCCTCCAAAAATCCTGACTCAGGATCGCGTTTTTCCCCCCGCAAACCGTTTTCCATACGTAGGAGCCACCTCTTCCGGCGCACGGAGTCATCGATCACTGACACAGCCTCTCGTTCTCGATCTTCCTCCAAGGATCTTTCTTGGCTGTTTTCTTCGGGACGCGGAGGATAGGAAAAAATACCGCTGGTTTTCGGCGAAGGAAAAGGGGGATGAATGAGAAGAAGCAGAGCCACGCCAGCATGCCAAAATGTGGCGAGGCTCCAGCGACCCGTGAAACTCTCGTAAATTGTCGATTCATTAGCGGACACCGGGAGAAGAAAAAAGAAAGTCCTTCTAGACGTTGGTACCGCCTTTTTTTTCTTCTCAACTCCATCCCCCTCGAACGTTGAATATCGGGGGATTAAACAAGCCGTGGCTGGTTTACAGCGTGCGTTATGGCACGGTTTAGCGTTGGCTCCATTCGTCTCGACGGAGCGAAGTCGCCGTTGATTGCACATTGTTCGAAATAAAGGAAGAAGCTGCTTTTGGAAGGGCCAGTGGATGGGCCTCTAGAATTTTACTTTTAGCGTTCTGCGTCCTCTGTTCGCGGAATTCTATTTGCGGAGTCGTGCACTGCGAAATTCTGGTGGTTTTTAGAGTTTTACAAATCGGGTTTCGCGATTCTTTGCTTCGTACGAGGGATTTGCGGGGAAGACTGTTCAGAGCTGTTCCGAGCGATTTCTAGGGATTCAGAATGGTTTTCTACGTTTCTCAATCTTTCCCGGATTTTTTTTTTTATTATGATTCTCGAGTTTTTCGAAGAATCCCCTGTTTTCTTCAGTCTTTTCCCCAGATTTTTCTGAATTGTGAATTGACGACTTGAATTTTAAAATTCCACATGTGACTTTTTGTTGGACATTGTCGAAATTGATTATCAAAATTCCTTGGAATTCTTCTAATTTCAACGAACATGCAAAGAACGTTTCAGCCAATATTACCAAAATTTCCTCGATATAATTCTTCTTTCGTTTAGAATTTACAATTAGAAATTTAAAACTTCTAAATTTAGAATTTATAATTCTTCTTCCACTGTATCAACAGTTTCGAAAGACCATCATCATCATCTCCAGAATATTTTTCTTTCTTTTCATTTGTTTGCAAAACGGCCATTTTCAGAAAAATAGAACTCTGAAGAACCTCGAGTTATTCTCGAGCACGATTATTTATTTATTCGAAGTGTTTCGCGAAATTCCTTGGCATTCCAATTTCAACGAACATGCAAAGAACGTTTCAGCCAATATCACCAACTTCCTCGATGTAATTCTTCTTTCGCTCAGAATTTATAATTCTTCTTCCACTGTATCAACATCTTCGAAGTACCATCACCATCTCCAGAACATTTTTTTTTTTTATTTGTTTGCAAAACGGCCATTTTCAGAAAAAAAGAACTCTGGAGAACCTCGAGTTATTCTCGAGCACGATTATTTATTTATTCGAAGTGATTCGCGAAATTCCTTGGCATTCCAATTTCAACGAACATGCAAAGAACGTTTCAGCCAATATTACCAACTTCCTCGATGTAATTCTTCTTTCGCTCAGAATTTATAATTCTTCTTCCACCGTGTATCAACATCTTCGAAGTACCATCACCATCTCCAGAACATTTTTTTTTTTTTTTTTTACAAAACGGCCATTTTCAGAAAGAGTTTTTTTTTTTTCTCAGAAATCGTTGCCTCGTCGAGGAGTTACGATTGTCCGTGAGCATTGAGGACATCGGCCCGCTCTCGCGTAATTAGCGTAAGTGGAAGGAAGTAGTTTCCCCGCGGACGCGTCCAATTGTCGGTTCCGTCGCTTCCGTCAGTCGGGAACGGTGTGAAAGGCTCGGGTCCCCGAGGGAAACGAGGGCTCGGCCCGGAGTTTGAAAATTTCGGGGGCCCTCGCGAAACGTTCGGCCGCAAAACCGCAGAAACGTCATGCCGGCCCTTTGTCCCAACGTCCCAACGTCTGTCGTCCACCCCGGCTTGAAACTAGGACCATTATTACTACATATATTACGTCACGCGAGCAACGGCGCTGCGGTGACCAATTCCTATCAACGTGCAACTGCAGATGGCACCGAATTGCGTGCCGTATCCGGCTCGCAACCTCACTCTCTCTCTCTCTTTTTCTCTCTGTCGCCTTGCGCCATTTACTAAATTGCTCTCCGCGATCCTTAACCTCTAGTTTTTCTTTCCCCTTTTTCTCATCTCGGTGTCTGTAAGAAGGAGTAAAGTCTTCTGTTCAATCTTCTGATGGATAGTTCTTGACACGTTTGAATTAGTGAAGCCTTTGAGCGGAGATGTCTTTCTGTCCTTTTGTGCCTTTTAGAATAGCAAACGTTCAACATACGTACTTTAGCTTCTTAGAAACTTGTCGCTAATTCTCCTCTCTGCCAGTGATTTTTCGCTCGTATATAGGAGTATATAGGAGGTCGAGTAAATAGATTCAACTGTAACCAGTTCAGAATTGAAATTTAATTTGAATTTTCTGATGAATCGAAATAGAGACTGATGGTAGTTCGAAGTTTCGTCAGAGGTTTTCTGTTCAATTTTCCGGTGAATAGCTCTCGGACACGTTTGCATTAAAGAAGTTGCAAAACTTGAAGTTCTTAGATAGGGAAGATTCTTTGTTTTCAATTATGGTCGAGTTGAACGGGAATTGAGCATAATTGTAAAAGTTACAGGGCTAAGATTGTTCAGTGTGCTTTTTTTCTTTGACTCAACTATTATTCTGAAAGAACGGTTGGAGATATTTTAAATATTTCGATGAATTATTCTAAAAAACGATTCGATGGTTAAGCTTTGAAAGAAGGTTCTTTAAAAGAAATATATCTATGATAGTTACATTTTAGAGAAATCTCTTTCGATGATACTCGCGATACTTCTACGAGCACCTTCGCAAATTTGCGAATGTTGAGAAGAAGATTTCCTAAAATATTTCTCGGAAAGTAGCAACTCACTTCGCAATACGAAGAACATCTTAACGTTTTACCTCTTGCGCTGGAATGACGTGCCACGCACGTCGAGAATCTTTTGTCCCAAAATTGCAATATATTCTCGGTATTCTAAGCATATTGAAAATATAATCCCAGGAAACAGCAAATAATAAATTTATTACTTGTTAGTAATTTCTATCCGACGTGGCATACCGGCTGGAATTCAAAAACAAGACGAATTATACAGTATCGGTCGCTCGTTATGGTCCGCAATCGGTTGCCGGCGCAAGTGGTTGAAAAGGAGGGTGGAAGCCGACGTGGAACATCCAGGAAGGAGGCAACAAACACACGCGCTATCAAGCGCAATCTGGTTTACATTTCCCCCGGCGGATAATGAAAACGCTCATTAACCCCTCGTGAAAAATGAAGCTGTCTTTCAGAGATAAATCTGCAGATGGAAATCTTTCGCGGTCGGTTCATCATTAAGTGTCATTATTTAAACAGCGGCAATAAATCTCTCCGGTCGGAGAGCGCGTAATCGGGGATTCTAATTAAAAGGAGGGCCGATGTTGTTCCTATTGTCAGGAGGGGGCTCTTCCTCGCCGTGGTACGCCTCGAACCGTGACTATCTGAAATCGCGCGCGGTGGTCGCGTGGTGCCATTTAGAAAATGACGCACGATGCAACCGCGGCATTAGAGCAATGTAAACGTTCAATTAACGCCCGTGCTCTATCATTAAGGCTGTCTCCGGGCTTAAACAGACCTTAAACACCCTTTTTTTTTCTTTTCCCCACCTCCGTCGGTCCGTTCCATCGTGTTAATTTGTCGAATTGCTCCATTTTTTTTTTTTTTTTTTTTTTTTTATTGACTGAATATACGTTGAACGGCGGAAATTTCATTCGAATTTTGATCTAAATAGTACGTAAAGGTTACGTGATAAATTTTTAATCGCTGTCGTTCTGAATAGACGTATAATTATAGCCGTTTTAGAAACGCGCGAAGTTTAACCTCTTGCGCTGGGACGAGAATATTTTATCCCAAAATTGCTGTATTTTCTCAGTTTTAAGTATATTTAGGTATAACGCAGGCAAAACATAAAATTGAAATATTTTCTAAGTTTTAAGTATATTTAAGTATAACCCAGGTTATCCAGTGATATCATACCGATGAGTTTCAAAATTGATTGCACTATCAAGAATATACAAAATTTCGTATATTACGCAAATTGATTACACTGTCAAGAATATACAAAATTTCGTATATTACGCAAATTGATTACACTATCAAGAATATACGAAATTCGTATATTATGCAAATTGATTACACTGTCAGGAATATACGAAATTTCGTATATTACTCAAATTGATTACACTGTCAAGAATATACAAAATTTCGTATATTACGCAAACTGATTACACTGTCAAGATTATACAAAATTTCGTATATCACGCAAATTGATTACACTATGAAGAATATACAAAATTTCGTATATTACGCAAATTGATTACACTATCAAGAATATACAAAATTTCGTATATTACGCAAACTGATTACACTATCAAGAATATATAAAATTTCGTATATTACGCAAACTGATTACACTATGAAGAATATACAAAATTTCGTGTATTATGCAAATTGATTACACCGTCAAGAATGTACGAAATTTCGTATATTACGCAAACTGATTACACTATGAAGAATATACAAAATTTCGTGTATTACACAAATTGATTACACCGTCAAGAATGTACGAAATTTCGTATATTACGCAAATTGATTACACTATCAAGAATATACGAAATTTCGTATATTACGTATATTGATTACACTGTCAAGAATATACAGAATTTCGTATATTACGCAAACTGATTACACTATGAAGAATATACAAAATTTCGTATATTACAGAATATACAAAATATACAAAAATGCCCCTCGCCAAATTAGCATACATTTCTCTAGAAATGTTGGCAGAAAGAATCACACGTAGAATATGCGAAACGTTGTATTCGGACGCGCGTATACGTACTTCCGGTGTTCAACGCCTCCAACCGTGTTCTCGGTGAAAGAGCGGACAGTCTTCCGGAGCCGGAAGGATACTGCGGTGTTTCTTCCTCGCGGTAGGATCCGCCGACTCGTACACGCACGCTTCTGTAAACTCCCAGATGGATTTCCGGCACGGGTATATCGCGCGTTCCTCGCGGAACATTTGCAGCAGGTACCCGAACGGGCGAACTTCGGCTACGACTTGCGGTCGAGTGAAGGAAGTAGCAGCAGGTGAGGCCTCAAAGGAGACCTGACTCGCCCCTGCGGTTTTCCGAATTGAACGGTCCGCTTCGAATTGATCGAGGTGAGAAACGGTACATCATTCGAAGCGAAGTTGAACAACTTCACCTTTGTGGAAACGGTGTCAAGGCTTTCGCTTGGAGCAAAGAAGCGTCGTTCGCAGGGCGATCGAGGGACATTTGCAACGTTGGACCTTGAGAGAGATACAAACTATTTAAGATCTGGACAAAGGAAATGGAAATTAGTTTCACCGGGGAGATTGGTGATAATTTCTTTGGAAATTGGCGTTACACTTTGTTTGCTTCGTTAAGGATATTTGTGACGAAGTTAATATATGACTCCTCTTTCAAAGGTACATTGTGGACGACGAAATTGTTGAGAATTATTTTCACCAGAGAGATTGCGTTCGTTACTTTGCGGACGGATCGAAAGAATTATTTCTCGAGCAGGGGAAGTCTATAAAACTCTCTTTCTTTCTATACACGGAATGTTAATCAGTCTGTTCGAGGACACCCTCTGTAACAGCAGGGTACATAATTAAACGTTACGCGGCCAGGCCACGTACGTGGCAATCGTACTGTGTCACATATGAGAGTTATATTCCAGCGGAAGCTGGGATCGTTCGTTAGCCTTATACAGGGTGTCCTATAAAAATTAATTAGACAGGAGCTGGTCAAAGTAATTGGACGTGGCGAATCAGAGAAATGTGTTTGATCGTTCCAGTCAACCAAAAGAGGCCTAATCGATTAATGGTCAAGTTGGAGTCTTGCTACGGTGTAGCTAGCAAGCTTTGCTTTTCAGCTGATTCTCAGGTCGAGGCACCTGTTATGGGTCGCGTAGATTTTTAGGAGACGATGTACCCTATAATTTCCGCTGGTTCTTCTGTCGCGAGTCTACCTTTTTTTCTTTTTCTCTCCCTTCCCGACCGCGGGCTAACTGGTGATTATAGTAACTGCTAAACTTCCTCCGAGAGACACCTCCGAGCGTTTGTGTTCCTGTGTGCACCTTGGGTGTTTCATCACTCAGAGACTAAATTCTTTGAAAAGACGCCTGAAGGAGTGGAGTCGTCTCCGCGTTTCGTAAATATTTTAATAACCTCCTGTCTTGCTGCTCGCCAAGTTTGTTACAAGAAGAAACGTAATCGTCGCGATTACCATCAAATACTCACGCAGATAAGGAAACTCGCATCCTCTTTTGCCAGAAGTCCGCGTAATTTGAAAAAGAAAAGTATTCTCACTTAGCGCGTGACTTAATAACGAACTAGAGAACACACTATTGTGTTACTATCGTAAAAGGGCACACAAAGCTGCTTCCCTTCCACATGTTATTTTTAACCTAATGCATCTGAATTACTGATAGATTACTCAAATGTGTCTATTGCAATTTTCTTTATAATAAAAAAAAAAAAACTTACGGACTTGCTTTGTTGGCATCTTTGAATGTCATAAAATCGCAAGAGTTTTATTTTACGTAAGAAACGTAAATGCAAAGAATTTCGATCGTGAAAAAGATACGTTCCCGAAAGAACGCTAAATATCTTTAAAAAAAAGAAAAAGAAAAAAACATCTCGACAGACAAATTTCTGAAAGATCTAGGAAAAACGGAAGAAGTTGAGCAGAAGACTTGTCGAAGATCTTCGGGAGAAAAAGAATACTGAAATCGACCGTGGAGGAACGTTCCGCCCCCTCCCCCTTCGGGCATTTTTCGTTGGTCCTTCGGACAGTGGGTTTTTTTTTCTTTTTTTTACGGCCGTCGAAGGAGAAACAGGACGAAATTAATAGTATCGGGTCACGGGGACACGAGCAGGACACGCAGCGGTTACCCTGTTAACGAGGAAATAAATGCCCGCCAATTTTTCACCAACGACAGCCACCACGCCTCCCACCGCCGCCCCCGATCCGGCGTACCAGGGCCAGATGAATTTTTAATTTCACAGGTCCGACGTTTTCCGGCATCCGGGAACGGAAAAGCGAGACCGTCGCGGGCGAGATTATACTCGGGGTCTCGGGGATATTAATTCTTCATTCCGTTTCCCTTTCCGTGGCCATTCCGACCGAGCGGATTTCATCGAACCACGTCGATGCTTCTTTGAAGTCTCGTTTTCATTTCTTTATTTGTTTTTTTTTTTTTTTGGAGATCTATGTTGTAATTTGGTATTAGATTTTATTTTATGAAACACAGATATATTCGGTTTCTTAAGGTTTTTGTAGCTAACAATCACTTTCCTCTGATTGCGCGATCTATACAACTGTTTCTCTAGATCTTCTTCTTAATGCAGTCCATATACACGTATACACGCGAGGCAAGTAGTTTACTTGCCACCATTAACATGTGTACATATTATACGTGATTTACAGTTATTCCTAACAGTCTATTACAAAATGACATCGCGCTTTACCTTGGTATCTCTTTCGTTTCATTTCGCTGGAAAGGTGTACTCCAAAATGTATCTTCTAAATAATCGAAGATACGCCGACAGATATTCTGAATCTACTTCGAACGAAGTCCACTAAATAAATCGCGACTGTGATAAAAAGAAAATCTTACTTTGAAGGTTATTCGGTTAGTATTTTTAAATCTCAGATCCCAAATTATGGTATCTTTAGTTTTTCAAAGATCTTCCAGCGGGAGGTCGGAATTTCGAATTTCAAATCAGCAGGTACTTGGAAACACGTAATTCCCAGCACCAGTGGAATTTCAGTTACCAGTAATGCTCTCTCTCCCGCGAGGGATCGTATAAATCTTTCGCCACGACTTTCGGTGAAAAACCTCGTCGGGGGATCAACCCTCTTTCGCTGATCGCGAGAAGTCGAGCATCCGCCGACATGTTGGCGCGCGATGGAAGAGAAAAGAAGAGAGGAGAAGCGCGAATTTACGCGAAACCCGGGAGCCCCCTCTCTCCGATCCGGGTGGTTGCAGCGGCGAGAGACTAGAACGAAGTAATTCTCGCATAGGATTTATCCTACGGGTCGTGCATGTGCCAGGCGTTTCGGGACGACGGGACGACGTCGCAAAAACGTAGGCGCCGGCGCTATGCCGGGGAGGCGAACACCGCCAAAGGCCGCCGGTTCCCGGTATTATTCCCCGGCCGTGAGAGAAAACAGCCTCTCCTCCTCCTTCTCCCCCCCCCCCTGCCACCTCTTAATACGGCGAAATCCAAAACGACGAGATTTATCGGCGACAGAGGGGACCAGGCGGCCGACGAAACACCGACGAAAGGAGTCAGCGAGAGCAGGCCTGGAGCCGTGCAGCCACGGCCAAGTGTTGGATCTTTTTGATTGCTTCCGACAGAGAGCAGCCCGGCTGTCGTTGGCCTTTGAAGGCTCGTCGATGAAGGATTATTCATCCGCGATGGATAATTTCGACGGGGGGGGGGGACCGCGGCGCCCTTTCTTTGTCTACGATGCCTGACGGAAAGGTTCCACGGAACGCTACGACGAATGTCAACCCTCTGAGATTTGTGCAACTTCCCTCTTTCTTTCCTCTCTCTCTCTCTATCTCTTTCCATTTTTTTCTTCTTTTGGCCTCTCGTCGTTTTGTTCTTCTGGGCTTCGTGTGGGAGGGTTTTGCGGTTTCTTGCGCTGAATTACTCAGGGTGAGACTGTAACGGTTGGTTGTGGTGCACGAGCGACGCTTGGAGTGGAAAGATGTTTCGTCGAGATACTTGAAATCTCGTTAACTCGTTCGATAGGAATTTGTCTCGTTCTCCAAATTCTCCGCCGCCACCTCTACTTTGGATGCTTTATATATTCTTGCATTTTTCACGCGTGCGTTTCAAAATTTTCTCATGGATGTACAATCCACCCTCGTTAAAGATTAGAAAGAAGGAAGAAAGTAAATTGAAAATTGCGTATGAATGCCTAGTTGTTGGAAAATTGGTGGAACAAAAATTGAGGAACAACCTCCTTGACCATTGTTGCAACTCTCTCGAAAATTCAGTCGCTCCAAAAGTCAAAGAAATTTTAAGTCAAAGATAATTTGAACAAGTACGAAGTTCTACTAGCGAAGCTTCGAAACACATTTAACGATATAATTATATATTATTATTTGTATAAAATTTGTATATAATAATAATATATAATTATATCGTTAAATGTGTTATTATTATTTATTATATTATATATATAATTATATAAATATATAATATACAAATAATAATATATAATTATATCGTTAGATGTGTTATTATTATTATTTATTATATTATTTTTATATATATTATATATAATTATAAATATAATATATTTAACGAGTATTTCAAATTTACAACGCTGCCAATATAACATTCGTACGCTATAAAATTAAAGCTCGTACGAACGGTCGTCTCCGAGAAAAAGGAGTAAAAAAAAAAAAAAAAAAGGAAAGGAAGGACCGAGAAAAAAATCAGTGGTACGAAACGCGGGGAACAATATTTAACGATATATTTCGCGGCAAATCTCGGTCCGGCGGTGGTATAATAATAATGCGGCCGGGGTGCTTCTCTCTCGTTGAGCGTAAATCCATGAAAATAAGAGGGGAAAAGCGGTCTCGTTGGGCGCGCGCGGTGCGTACATATCGCGGCGGTGCACGTTTTCGTACTAGATGAATGCAAATACATATATCAAGAGGGTTGCTCGAGTTCCTTCCGCGACGTCGTCGTCCGTTTGTTTTACTTTATTCGTTTTGCTCGCTGGCTGCCAGGCTGCGCCGGGTTTACCCGCGAATGAAAATTCAACGAAAACCGGGGGTGTTTCAGGGAAAAAGAGGGTGGGTGGTGACGGTTTGAAGAAACTCGCGCTAAATGAGAACGTTATCCATCCGGCGGGTGAATCCGTTTCATTTATAACCGGTTCGGCTCGATGCGACCGTGACAAAACCAAGGAGCGAGATTTATTAATCTCGTAATGACCTTTTCACGCAACCCTCGCGTCACCAGCCTCCGAGGAAGTCCTACTCTTCCCTGGAGAATTGACGAGGCAAGTAAATTGTGGACTTTGACACATGCAACCGTTTCTTGGTCTCGCGAGATTTATCTTGTATGGCAAAGATTTATGAAGGAGGAGGATCTTTTCGAGCAATTCGTTCAGGCTTTCGAGGGAGAAAGGTGCATGGAAGAATCTTTCGCTCTGTACAGTGGATCTGTATGTCAAAAGATGTCCACGAATGTGGAGGAATCTATTCTTTCTGTTTACTGAATCTGTGTAACGAAAGGTGTATAGAATCGCGAGTATGGTTTTCCTTTAGAATCGATTTTTCGTGATGTGAATGGAAAGTTGATGGTTCGTGATTTTTACAAACATTTTACGAATTATTTTGCTGTATTTTTATACAGAGAGATTATCGTTACACGAAGCTCTGAAAAAAAAATATATATATATAAAAATACAGAATACAGAAATTACCATTTAACAATTTTCTCTGATGATTATTTTGCTGTCATCCGGAAATCCTGAGATTTGAAACGTACGGAATCGAAAGTAGAGATCGATCGATAGAGATTCCTCGAATCATTAATAACGTTGGAGAGGTTCGGTTCGGAGATCGATTGAACATGGCGGTTAATTACGAGCGAATCGTCGATGCCTCATAAGTACGTGAAGCGTGGTGTCACTATTAAAAATTCTCGGCACGAGAAATCGGCAAAAAGCGAACGGATCGGTTCGACGGGGTATCAGCCGCGATGCGAGCGACAATTAATGGCTGCTGGACGGAAGTCGCTTTATGTTTTCATCTCGGCCCGTCCACCACGGCGTTAATTACTTGTCTTCTTCTCCCCGATCGTCGAGAATCATTTATGCTCGGCAATCTTCGCCTCTCGATTACCTCTCGAGTACCGTAATAAAACGAAATTTCTACTTAGAAAGTGTTAAAAAGCTACTGTGAAAAATAATCGTATCTTTAATACGATTAATATTAGGGGTATCTGTAATGTTAATGACGTTAATAATGTTAATAATAATAATTTCGCTTGAATATACTTAATATACTTAAAACCGAGGAAATATTGCAATTTTGGAACAAAAAAATTTGGCACGTCGTTTCCAGCGCAAGAGTTTAAAGTTACACTACACTGCGTAATATATAACTTTCAATCGACTATTTCACGCGCACTTGAAAAATGTTCAAATTACGAAACGATTGGAGGGTTTCGGAATTTCGTAAGCCACGCTCGAAGCTGGATCACGCTTGGCGCGAGATCGATGGCAATTTATCGGTTTGGAGAGGGCGATCGAGGCGTCGAATGGGCGTTATTTCGGCGTCGATCAGCTCGCTGGAAGGTCGAAAGAAAGGATGGCAGCCAGCCGTCCTCGAGATGAAAACATAAAACGATTTTCGCCCGGCGGTCGTTAATTGCCGCGGGCCCCGAGACACTTGGCCCCCTTGGTCTCGGCCGGGCCCCCGGGTTTTTGCCGTTTTCCAGGCCTCGGCCGGCCGCGCCGCGTAGACGGCCATCTTTGCGAGCCCATCGGCCCGATGGAAGAATACAATGGACGCGATCCGACGCCGATGCACCGATGCACGCGTGCACGCTCCTCCGTGTGCCGTCTAATTGATGCTGGGAGAGGCGGCCCACACGCACCGAGTCAATCTTCTCCTTCGTTCGGACGTTTCGCCGCCTCTACGCTCCAACGTCTCGTTCTCTGCTCCTCTTCGACTTTCTCCTACATGGTGGCCGCTGTTTCACCTTCGTTTCACGTCGGAGAGACGTCAGATTCTGCGGTGTACAGGGTGTTCTGTAATTGGTATTGATGGCGGATAGAGGGAGGATGGTTTTGATAGGTGGCGAACGTGTCAGAAAGGTAAAGATTGCAGAGCAAGAAGGATCGTTCGACGTCGCGAGGGAGTGATCTTGAAATTTCGTGTATCGTCGGTAATTAGCCTTGTGCTGTCAAAGTTGCGTTTTAGGGTAAATTATATTTTTGATCGTAAAAAATATGACGTTCGTGTCGTTGGTTGTATTTCCAATTTTTATAACACTTCGAGAAACTGACGTGGGTCAGTAGCGTTTATTTCACTCTCTCGTATTTAATATTGGAATATTTCTCTTTAATTACGGAGTGAAATTAGAATTCAAAAATTCAGTAACACGAAAGTTTGCCCCCATCGTTCAATTAACAGGAGATATAAGATTCCACATTGTGTGGGATATTTTGTAATTGAAAGTGAAACGAAAGAGGTATTTTTACGGATATTCACATCTTCATGTATGCAATTTGAGAAACAGAATCTACAAAATGATTTATCTCCTTCACTAAATGTCTGTAACTACATAGTCTACTGTACACTTCTAGTCAATCATGTCATAATTATACAGTTAACTATAGTATAACTATACTGTAGTATATAATATAGTTATATAGTATAGTGTAGTATATAGTTATACTATGGTACTATATAGTATATTCTATAGCACTATGTAGGATACACTATGGTACTATACAGTATATACTGCAGTATTACATAGTATATATATATATATATATACTATAGTTATACTATATTGTTAACTATAGTACAAACTACGTATGATTTGCTATACACTTCTGTTATACTATATCGTTAACTATAGTACAACTATACAACTATAGTACAACTACGTATGATTTGCTATAAACTTCTGTTATACTATATAGTTAACTATAGTACAACTATACAACTATAGTACAACTACGTATGATTTGCTATACACTTCTGTTATACTATATAGTTAACTATAGTACAACTATAGTACAACTACGTATGACTTGCTATACACTTCTGTTATACTATATAGTTAACTATAGTACAACTATACAACTATAGTACAACTACGTATGACTTGCTATACACTTCTAGTCAACTTTCTCAAGATTTGAGAAACAGAATCTACATGATGATTTATCTCCCCCTATATAATCAATTATGGTCTACTACAAACTTCTAGTCAATCATGCCATGACTGTATAGTCAGCTATAGTCTACTATACACTTCTAGTCAACTATACACGCTCAAACGTAGAACAGAACGTTGTCAAAATCTCTCAATTGCCACCTTATATACGCGAGTGCCCCTTTTCATCCTGCAACTTGCCGATGGACTCTTCTCTCTCCCCCCTCCCCCTTCCCCCCCAGGGTGTAAAAGTCACCGTCAAGACTTCCGTCACTCGGCGGGTCTCGTATCAACGTTATTAATTGCCGGTCGATCGAGATATCGGGCCTCGATCGGGCGCATCACCTTTCCAGGAGACGAAATCTCCTGGAGCGGTCTCGGCTCCTCTGGCTCTTCGGTAAAAACCACCGGCCGGCTCCGCCGCGAGTGCTCGCGATGTATTAGGCATAAGGGTGGCTGACGAGCACGATCGAGAGAGAGAGAGAGAGAGAGAGAGAAAGAGAGAGACGATGAACGCAACAGTCTCGGGGACTTTTGTTGCTCATTGGCCGTTGAGGGTTGATCGTAAATTCGCTCGGTTCGCTCGACTCGGTTCCGCGAAGCGACGCGGCCTGGAACGGGGATGCAGTGCCTCTCCCCCCCCTCTCTCTCTCTCTTACTCTCTCCCTCTCTCTTCGATCCGGTACTTGGAATCGAGAAATCAATTTTTTTGCCTGAAGTCCGAGGCGAGTCGGTTCTCGGATCAGCTGTTGATCGAGAGAATGAGGAACGTACTCGCTTCTTACTCGCTTTCGGCCGTTTCTTTACGCTGGTGGAAAGATTTATCCGGAGTGTTGGTGTTTTCTTTTTTTTTTCCCCTCTGCCGTTCGCCTAATTTTATTCGTGTAATGGCTTCCGACCGGTGTAATGGCGGGAGTTAAGGTGTCCGCGCCGTGGATACGTCAGCTCTCGCGAAGCTCCTGCTTTTGCTCCCCTCGAGATGGTCAGATCTCGTGCGTCGATTCCAATCGATTCGTACGAAAGCTTTGATTTCACTCTGGCTAACGCTGGCACAGTCTTTTTATTTTTTCGTTAACCGATTGATCTATAACGCTCTAACGAGAGTTCCTTGCAGGTGAAATTAGCTGCGAGTTCTTTGTCGCAGGTCAACAGCGATGGATTGTTCTTTAATATTTTTTGACTTTGCTTTTATTTCATTTTCTTCCTCTGAATTACCCCTTCAATAAAACAGCGTTAGACACGTTCAGAGTGTAGATGTTTAATTTTATATCAGTACAACGGGGAAATGTGATCTTGTGCGTTTTTCTTTCATGTGACTTTCATACGTCAGACAAGATTACTGTTATAATTACAAATTATTGGAAATTTCTGGATAATATCAGGACTCAAGGATCACACGCGTGATATATTTTCAGTGACTTGTTTAAAAAAACAAGAGCGCATGTTCATAATGTACAGGGCGTCGCGGCGTTGAGTTGTACAAACAAAAGAAAATATCGAGCGGGAGATTAGATCTCTCCAACAATCACAAATACCTTAACTTCATTCCAAAGCTAACCAACTTGAAACTAGACAACCCATTTCTCTCCCATTCGCGAATCATAATCGTCTCGATCCGCGGAGCCGTGCCGCGGCCTCGTTCGAAAAATCGATTGGAAAATTAAGGAAAGCAGGCAGTACTCTCAATCATTCGACAAAATTCGACGCGAAATGGCCGGAGTTCAAACGATCGGGGCGGATGTGCTCGCGGCCGGGCATTACGTGCTTCCTGATACGCGGTGAAATTCACGAGCGGCGATCGCGGAGGATCTGCAAGGACGAAAGGAACTGCGGAGGCGCAGGTAGGAGTTTCTTGGCCCGAGCCGCTCATTATTGCGTCCATTGTCGTCGTTAACGTGGCGGCATTGTGCCGCAAATGGCCTGTGAATATTACCGCGAATGTCCCTTTTCGAAACAGGCCGCGGGAGCCACGCCACACACACACACACACACGCAAATACAGCCGACTTTACGACGATCGTCCCGAAAATTCCGCGCGGCGGTCGCGAGCTTTTCGGCGATTTACGCGTTTCCGACTTCCGGCGAGCGCGACGGATTTACGGGCCAAGAAGGCTCGCGGCCAATCCAATCGCTTTGCACTCTCTCTGTCTCTCTCTCTCTCTCTCTCTCTCGTTTTATACACTCGCCACCGGAAAACATCTCCCCATTCGAAGCGTCAATTTCTACCCGAAACTTTACGACGCACGCTAACGTTATCTAACGAAGGTCCTGAGGTCTCATTTCCTATGACTTACTTTTCACGTGTGAGGTACGTCGATCCTTGATCAAAGACCTATTAGAAGAAATCCTTAGGGAAGACTGTTGCAAGATTTTTCATCTCTTTTATCAAGAGATTTCAATTTCTACGGATCGCAGCGAAATGTTGCAAGATTCGTCTGTCGTCTTCGAAAATCACGCAAAGTATTCTTCTATTTTCAGGTATGTTTAGGCACCCTTTTACGTGTATCTTCTGCTTTGATCCCTTTGGTAGAAATAATCTGCACTTGTAGTTAAGAATTCTTTATTAGAAAATACATTAGAGGTCGACCTAGATACTTGTATATCTGAACTTGCGCAATTAGATAGAGGTTTATTTCTCTAATTTTATGACACAATTTTTCTTATC
Source organism: Frieseomelitta varia (assembly GCF_011392965.1). NCBI lineage: Eukaryota > Metazoa > Arthropoda > Insecta > Hymenoptera > Apidae > Frieseomelitta > Frieseomelitta varia. The sequence continues at coordinate 761,745 of NW_025109977.1, read as the reverse complement.
TGTAGTGTAAATTCTATATCTTGGTCATCGGTAATTCTCTAGGGAGCCTTATAACCTCTTGCGCTGAAATGACGTGCCACGCACGTCGAGAATTTTTCGTCCCAAAATTGCAGTATTCTCTCAGTTTCAAGTATACTTAACTGATAGTGTAAGATTTATTACTTCCCAATAATTTCTGTCGAGTGATATCGTACCGACGAGTTCAAAAAGAAAGCGACAAATTATTGTATACGGTGTCGGTCACTCGTTATGGTCCGCAATCAGTTGGCCAACGCAAGTGTTTAAGAGCGAGGCAATTGTCACCTGCTGAATGTTCCTCGCGATTGTCATAGCGAAAGTCAGAAGCTCTAGAATACTGTTCTAGTCACCTAAGTCTTCAAGACTCAAAATATTAGAGTATGGTTATGTGTGTGTGTGAGAGTCGAAGGTTTCAAGGATGCAAATTGTCAAGGAATCATATAGAGAGTAGCTAGACGTCAGAGAATACAGACTACAACAGAGTAGTGAATCACGAGGAAATTATATAGAGAGTATACAGTCGTGAGAGTGTGTAAATCCAGAGAACATTATAGCGAACTGTGATAGCACAAGTGTCTACTGAGAGATTAATATCGGGGCTTTTCGGTATCTGTCAATTTCCCAAATTAAATTAAAATCAATAAACTTTATTTACATTTATTTCAAACACTGTGATTTGAAAGACTCTTTTGTATTACTTTCATCTACACGGTTGGATTAATGCTACATAGTTGGACTAATTGGTCACAAATGTTCACGAAGCAACGTCCACCACTACGAGACGATCTGAAGCGCTGGGTAGGTTCACTGAACTCTGTTTATCCTCTTGAAGCGCGAACGAGGAAAACACCGCGCGCGGGAATCAGGCGTTGTTTGCGGTGGATGAAAAAGGAGGAAGGCTGAGAGGAAAGGCAGGCAGGCAGGCGCGAGGGCGGTGGGAGCGTGGCGCGTTACGGGGACAGGTAGAAATGACATGGAACGGCGAAGCATGCGGCGTATGACGGGAAAACAGAAGAAGCCAATAATTTCGGGCAATTTGGGGGCAGCGGCGCGAGACCCCGCGCGCCTAGAGGAACTCGCGTGACCGCTTGTCACGGGTCTGCGCGACCGTGCGACTGGCCATCGCGTCCTCGCGCCATCTCCGCGCCTGTGATTTTCCTCGCCCGATTCTCGCCAAACTCTAGCCATTTTTCGAGTTCACTTTTATTCTACAATGTGTAACGTAATCACTTGCGTGTTTTTCTTTCTTTTTTTTCTCTCCGATTGTCAAATTATGGTTTTCACATATGCTAGGACAATCATAATTTGCATAATTTGGGGTGGAAATTGAAATTTTATCGTTATACTGTGATGTTCCTCGCCAATTCTCGCCAAAATCGAGCCATTTTTGAGTTTACCTTTCTTCTACAATGTAACGTACTCACTTGCGTGTTTTTCTTTCTTTTTTTCCTCTCGGATTGTTAAATTATGGTTTTCACATATGCTAGGACAACCATAATTTGCATAATTTGGGGTGAAAATAAAAATTTTATTATTATACTGTGATTTTCCTCGTCGATTCTCGCCAAACTCGGGCCATTTTCGAGTTCACTTTTCTTCTACAATGTAACGCACTCACTTGCGTGTTTTTCTTTCTTTTTTTCCTCTCGGATTGTTAAATTATGGTTTTCACATATGCTAGGACAACCATAATTTGCATAATTTGGGGTGAAAATTAAAATTTTATTATTATACTGTGATTTTCCTCGCCAATTGTCGCCAAACTCGGACCATTTTCGAGTTCACTTTTCTTCTACAATGTAACGTACTCACTTGCGTGTTTTTCTTTTTTTTTTTCCTCTCGGATTATCAAATTATGGTTTTCATGTGTGTCAGGAGAACCATAATTTTGGGTGGAAATTGAAATTTTATCGTTATACTGTGATTTTCTTCGCCAAACTCGGGCCATTTTCGAGTTCACCTTTCTTCTACAATGTAACGCACTCACTTGCGTGCTTTTTTTTCTTTTTTTCCTCTTGGATTGTCAAATTATGGTTTTCACGTATGCTAGGATAACCATAATTTGCATAATTTGGGGTGAAAATTAAAATTTTATCGTTATACTGTGATTTTTCTCGCCGATTCTCGCCAAACTCGGGCCATTTTCGAGTTCACCTTTCTTCTACAATGTAACGTACTTGCGTGCTTTCCTTTCTTTTTTCCCTCTCGGATTGTCTCAAATTATGGTTTTCACGCATGCCAGCAGAACCAGATTCATAAATTTGATTAATTTATTTGACGAAGTGCGAGCAAAACGACGTGAAATTAAGTAATGATACACATGTGTGTTATTTCATCGCCGATTACCATGGGCAGCTAGTTGGTCAACGAAATTTCGCTGAAATTTCGTGGCCACGCGAACGCCTGCGTGGACTAATATTAGCATAATGCGTGGATATTAGCATATTCCTACCCACGTCTGGTTGCCGATATTTATTTGCACACGCGCTCCGTGATCCGACCGAATTTTCGAAATATTTCTGACCGTGTTCCTCTCTCTGTCTCTCTCTGTTTCTCTCTCTCTCTCTCTCTCTCTCTCGCGTTTTTCATTCATTATCTCGAGTATCTTGGCGTCTTCTCGATGTTTCAATTAACGTATCCTGATCTCTCTCTCTCTCTCTCTTGCGTTCGTTGAAAATTAATCCAACACTGTTTTTCAGAATTGGTCGAAAATGAATACCACAATTTTCTCATTTTCTTTAAATTATTTTCATACCTTTTTGAAGAGAAGTTTTTGCATATTCGTAATCGTCAATTTACAACCCGCAAAGTGTTTTTGCCCTGAATAAAAATGCGTTTATTCATTTTTTGCAAGTCAAATATAAAATAAAATTTAAGGAAACTTAAAATTAAATTACAAATTAAAAATAAAATATAGCAAAATAAAGTAAAATGAAGTAAATAAATATAGTAAAATAAATTAAAACGTATTAGCATTCGAGAAATTAAAAAATCCAAAGTTTGATATCTCGTCGATTAAGTAGCTTAAGTATCAAGTAGTTTAAAGAACACAGAAAATAAGGAGTATCGATTTCTTTCCAACGTATTTTATAATCGAGCGAGTTCTTCGCGGAGCAATCCAAGATCAAGGAAGAGAGTTTCGCGATTATCACGAAATAAGAAAACCTGGGATTGATGAAATGGAAAGAGCTTGAAGAATCGAAAGATCGATGAGGTGAAGCTCTCGATGAAAAGTCGCGCGACGCGAAAAAAGAAGAAAAAGAATTTTGAGAAGGAACACGGCGGAAGGATTCGCGTGGAAATAATAATCTTCGCCGGAGGTGATTACCTGGTTCGACGGGCTCGGCTAAACCGTAAATTTCCGTGGGATCACTGTAATCCCGCTTATTGTTAGATTCTCGACTACGTGGGTGTGCTACCGTCGTCACGGGGTACCCAGTTCGCTTTGTATCTCACCGTGGAACGATAGTGTTTTTCTTCCAATCTGCAGAAAAGTATCGACAAAACTGTCGATCGTTTTTTTTTTCCTCCCCTTTTTTGCAAGATTTTCGATATTCTGATGACAAATGACAAACGTTCTATGGGTTTTCGATATTCTGACGAGAGGCAGCGTTTTACGGAGGTAACATCTTTGTTTCTAACAAGATGCAATCTGATTGCGGAATATGTTACTTCGTTGTCGGAAAATGATGAGATAAGTTGTGGCATAATTCTTCGATCGAGTTCCGAAAAAGACTGTCGTTCAAATGATTGGTAATACTTGATAATTTTTTTTGTAGAAAAATAGATTTTTCTGCTTAATATAAACGACGACTAATTTTATATATATATATATATATATATATATATATATATATAAAGTATAAGTAAATTTATTATATGACGTATAATAAAATTAGTCGTCGTAACGACGACTAATTATACATATATATAAGTAAATTTATTATACGACGTATAATAAAATTAGTCGTCGTTACGACGACTAATTATATATATATAAGTAAATTTGAATTAATTGCTCAAAAATTAGTCGTCGTTTATATTAAGTAAAAAAATCTATTTTTCTATTAAAAAATTATCAAGTATTACCGATTTGAACCAACGACAGTCTTTTATATATATGTAGTAGAATTATCGTAGAAGATTCGTAGAATTATCAAGCACAATGATAAATTTCTATTTATAGAAATCATGTGAATGATAATCTTCTGCACGTCGAAGGTTCATAGAATTATCAAATACGATAATACAAATTAAATTCTTTAAAATGAGCCGACTTAAATCTGAATCCAAATCTAATGTTATCGTGTCCACCTTATGATTGGACCATTTAAAGATTAACGAAACGCCAATCTTCCAATTTCCATCTCATCCATCATCAATAATTTTTTCAATAGTCGACCCTTTGAGTTACGATATCGAGTCACGCTCGTGGTAAGAATTACGGATTTCGATTCGAAAGAGAAAAGCAAATTGCAGTCCTGCGGAATTCAATTTCTTCGAACTGAAGATTAACAAGCATAAATTGTGCACAATGCTTTTACAATGTAGCATGTTGCAACAACTAACGTTTACTGAATTTACTGAATGTACTGATTAGAAAAGTCGTAGCAGTTGACAAATGTTCACATGTTTATTTTCAACTTGCATACGTAAATCATATAGGTTCCACCAAAATAAGAAGAATAACGTGAGTGACACGTGCTTGTAATTAACCCTCTATGGGCCGAATTTCTTTCTTAAATATAAAAAAATTTAATCAACAATTATAAACCTATATACGCGGATTAAAAAAAAATCTACCAGTTCGAACAATTTTATTATAATTAATTCACTTTGTAACTTTGAATTAACAACGGTTCACAATTTTTGCACTTCTGTGCATAAAAGCTTAAAAAAAACGTGAAATTCCATAAAACAGTTTGCACTTGGCGTTGCAAACATAGATGTACGTCGCGTCTGGAACATTTTGGTTTTGGAACCAAAGCTCCTTTACACCCCGTCATCGATATTGTTCTTGGTTATCTCAGAGACATGATACAATTAAGACGTACACGTCATCTTGTGAAAAAAGCTAAAATTATTTGGCATGTGATCTGAAAGTTACGCGAGCCCGTAAAGTTAGAGGGTTAGAATGCAAGTCGTGCCAGCGTTTCCAAGGAAGGAGGAGACATTCGTAGGAAACGATCGCGGGCCTGTCTTAATTGTTGAATCGCCAACTGCGCGGACAAACAAACGTGTTTTGAACAGTTTTACAACCGTGAACGGTGCACGGTGTTATTCGCTGTCGGCACCGTTGGATAATAAATAACTCTACGATTCCGCGGGGCCACGGGGGTGAGGCCGCTCCACATCCTGGCGATGCCAGATGAGTATAATACAAGCGTGGCGACGCTTCCGCTCTTTAGCCGCTTATTAAACTCGCTCGGCGATTCGCGCGATGATTCGTGGAATTATCGGCATGGTCTTGACAGCCAGACGCGAACCTACTTGCCTACCGGAAACGTCACTTTTCCACATATTTCCCAGCGGAATTTGTCATCGTTGGTTCTCTTATCATTTTGCAGTTCAGACTATTTTTATTTAAATCTGTCTTATTTGAAGGGAATTAAATGTTCTTATTTAAAATTGACATTATCTTATTTAAAAACGGTGTAATATCTAGTAGTGTGATAGATAATAAATTACTTTCGTTTTAAATTAAGAATCAAAGGAAAGTGTGGTTTATTTAAAGTGGAGACGAATTAGATAAATTTTATTGCGTGGAAGCAAATAACGATACGACCTTTCGATGTTCGACTATTATTTGAAAAAATATGTTTTGATGGAAGTTTCAGAGACTCGACTCCTCTATATTGTTATAGGCGAGTGCAAAAATTGAATTTGAAACTTTCTTTTGTTTGTTCCAATATTTTCTATGGGGAATATTTAAAAATATATAGTACAGAATGGTAATGTTAACTCAGATATATTGATCATTCTTTTACAAGAACAACTGCAAGACAATACTACAGTAGAATATGCTGTAGTGATCAGACGCTGCCAGCGAATTCGTCTAAGACTTTGAGAAACTTTATTCAACTCTGATGAATTTGATCTACGAAATCGTTTCTGGAACCATTTGCATTAAATATTATTTCGATCCCTGTCTGTTTGTATGTGGTCGATTAATTAATAGTACATGTTGTATTACATTCTATTTTCTTTCTTCCAAGGACGTCCAAGGTTCTATTGTAAAATGATGAATGACACGTTCTTGATAAGATATAATTTTGAAAATATCTCGATGTTGGCTCTCAGCGTGACTGCTTGGAACGTGGATCAAAAACAAATATTTCATTTTATAACACACACTAATAACTAACGATATTTACTCATCACCAATATCATTATCCATGATTTTCACTTGATCGGGTACATTACCCCAATTTGTCCTAACTCGACAAAATCACCGTCATGACCAGCTTCTAAAGCCAGCTTTTAAACTCTTGCGCTGGAATGAGAATTTTTTGTCCCAAAATTGCAATATTTCCTCAGTATTGAGTATATATTTAAGTATAACCCAGGCGAAACGAATAATAAGTTTATTAACTTCTCAATAATTTCTATCCAGTGATATCGTACCGGAGTTGAAAAAGGAAAGCGACGAATTATATTGTATACGGTCACTCGTTATGGTCCGCAATCAGACGCCAAGTGGTCAACCTCTCGCGTTGGAATGACGTGCCACGCACGTTGAGAGTTTCTTTTGCCCCTAAATTGCAATATCTTCTCAGTTCTAAGTATATCTAAATATAACCCAGCAAAACGAATGATACATTTATTACTTCTTAGTAATTTCTATCCAGAGTGATATTATTCCAGCCCCGAGTTGGAATAGAAAGCGACGAATTGTTGTACACCGTACATCCGGTCACTCGTTATGGTCCGCAGTCGAAGTTTGGCATTCGCAAATTGATTAAAGACGATCTTCTGAAAAACGGGACGAAAAGTCGTCGGGGCCCCGAAAAAGCAAAGTCGGATGGTCCCCGGCGCGGGTCTCGTAGCGTCGGTGAAACGGAGAACGGAGTGGCGGTGTTCGAAGGGGCACCGGTCGAGCATGCCGGTCTCTCGTGGGTGGCCACTATGATTTCTTCGGGGCTATCTGCCGATCTCAATAGCCGAGTAATTCCGGCGCGCGGCCGTCCCTCGCCTCTCGGCGCGGCCACGACTGGGCCAGGCCGAGTGAGGCGCATTCTGACACCTACGACTGGCCATGAGACACGGACGCGGGCAAAAACCGGCGAAAGAAGGGAAGCTCGGGTCCGGTTCTCGCTGGTTAAGCCTCCCGTCGGCCGTGGAGCCAACCAGAAACCAGAAGAACCACTCTGCAACACTCGGCTAGCCACACCTCTGCTCAGCTGCCTCCGTTTCTTCCTCTTCTCTCCCTCTCGTGTTCACTGCCATCCCCCTCGGTGAACGGTTGTTCCCCGTGGTGGTTCCCGGCCCCCTTTCGCGTTTTTGCTTTCCTCTTCTTCTTCTTCTTCTTCTCTTTCTTTTTTTTTTCGTGCCCCGGCGCGACGGCGAGAGCTGGGGCCCTCTGCCGGAGCGAGCAGTCGACGATCGTTGGTTTTTATCACCGGACTTTCCCTCGATCGTGTCCTGGAAACGCGAGTTTTCGACCTTGCTCCCGCGTGGAAAACCGCGGAGCGAAAGCTTGAGAACGTGTACGCACAAAGTTTAGGCTCTTTTGTGTCGTTTTAATCGTAAATGTAACTTGTGCCCTACTTGAACACAATACTGTTTTAGAGAAAGAGGAACATGGTTTTTTATCTGTAATTAGCAGGGTTCAAATTTTTGGAGCGTGCAGTCTCGAAGGCAACTTTTTGCTCAGTTCTTAGAGACGTTATTTTTTTTTTTTTTTTAATAGTCGACCTGCAAAGATTTATAATAAGATGAATGTTGAAACTCTTTGCAGAGGTTTTGGAGACTTTATTGAGAGGATAAACTCGATAGACTAGATTTATGACGAAGATGATTTTCAAGCGTTTTTCAGAGGAAGTTTTAGAGACGCGAGTCTTTCATTTTGATTGTGGAGTAGACAAATAGTACATATACTGATATTATACAAAAATCAATGTTCTTCCTATCAAAGAAGGTTTCATCACGTTTTAATTGCAATCATTTATATACTGGTTCGTTCAAATATTGACTCCGACGTATTAAGACTGCAAAGTAATTCTTCACGTAGTAGATTATACTTATGGTGATCAGACACTAGAACAAGGAGTTTGTATGAATGAAATTGGGATGTTGGAATGAATTGGAAATGAAAACAGATGCCACAAGATGTTTGTGCCTTTTGTTAGAAGACAGTCTATTGAAAATTTAACGTTTGTTGTTGAAAGTTTCTTGTATGAAAGTTGGACAAACTAGTTTAGTATTATTTTTAATATTTTTATATCAGATGTATTGAATGATCATTTGGTATTGTTTATGGAATTGACACGTGTTCTTCATGCTCTGCTTAACTACGAGCAGTTTAGAAGTTTGTAATTCTATCGACTCGTTATATCGTGGATAAAATATCAGGAAAATAAATTGGTAGGAGGTAAAACATGTAACTTGAACATTATTCTAACAACAAGTACAGTTTTTTCGATTCAAAAACACTAGTCTTCATAAAAACTAATAAAATCTTGACCAATTTTTCTATTAGTCTTTTTAACGATATTACAAATTACCTTCAGAGAGATAATGGTACCTGTAAATATGAGATGTTGAAAATTAAAATACCGAAAATCTCTGAACCACAGGTTCAGAGTCTCAAAACAAAACAGTGTCGAGACTCTCGTTAGTTTCTTAACACTAAAGCTGCCAAAGTGGTCAAAATGACCAATTTCTAATTTTTCTCAGACATTTTGTTAGACGTGAATTTTTAAATATTTAAATCTTTCGTAAAACGTACGAATAGAAGCTTGTATAGTCCATAGTACTTCAATGTCTCGGATGTCATTAGAACCAGCAAAAAAAAAAAAAAATGGTCAAAATGACCAATTTATAATTTTTGTTATTTGGACATTTTATAAACGCAACTAAAATGTATTTTTATTGAAATAATTCGTTGTAAAATATATAAATGAAAGCTTGTGTACCTCCTATATATTGTATCATAAAGTTTCTCCATCATTGATGGAAATCCTACGCTTTAGTCGTTCAGTGTTAAGTTGTCTCGACGAATCGAAATGGTCTCAACGCGCAGCCATCTATTCCCCGAAAGTGTATAGAGATTCCTCGGCTCTCTTAACACCGAGCGAGGTTTTCCAGGTCTAAGAATCCGGCCGATTAAAAGCCGGCTCGGCGGATTTGTCGGGCGGAACGACGTTCCGCGTCAAAGGGTACGCGCGCAATATTCTAATTAGCGAACGTCCCAATTATCCGGCTCGCGTTTCGCGCCGATAATTGCGAGGCCGAAGCGACGATCGCGCGGATGAAACACCGCGGCGCCGGTTTCTCGCCCTGAGCCGGCACAATGGGGGGAAACTAATAAGTGGCTGGCTATTTAGCGTCCTCGCCTTTGTCGTCAGCCAGCTCGTTAACGATCTCACTCTCTTTGCTCCTCGCCGTGGAATTATCTTGGCAGAATGCTCCTTGGCTGCGATCACGCTCTTTCGAGGCTCCTAAGTCTTCCAGATATGCTTCTCCCGCTTGCGTCGATTTCACCTGGTTCATGTGTTGCAAAGAAGTGTGAAAGAGCAGCCAGGATGCGTGAGTTGACTTTCGTTTTATTCGATTACGCGACACTGTTGCTTGGTCTTCATCTCGAAGATAGGGAAACTAACAGATTCTGGCAAATGAAGAATGTGCGACTGCGGCCCGGCTTTATTATCGTCGAATTTATTTCTATAAAGAAAGTAACTTTTAAACGCAATTAGACGTTGTTTTTTTCGTTAATCGAATTCAAAATAATACACGTTTACATGCGTCTTATAAACAAGTACTATATTTAGAACAATGAGCGGGATAAGATGCACTTACAAAATATAGAACAGTGTTGTTGCATGAGTGAAGAATGGCTCTCTGCTAGCCAAGTACCGAAGAGATTAAGTGAATAAGAATTTTACAATTGCCGTAGGATTATCTCGAAATCAAGTTTTTTGAATCTGTCTTCTACTCCTTTTGCAATATTTGATTCATCAATTTTATTAATAATTTATTTCATTAATTTCTACTACGTCATTCAGGCACGTTTAATTTCTTACCCTGGAACGACGTGCCACGCATTTTTTTTCTCCCAAAATTGCAATATTCTCTCAGTTTTAAGTATATTTAAGTAAAACAAAATAGGCAAAAGGGATAATAAATTTGTTACTACTCAATAATTTCTATCCAGTGATATCATACCGACGAGTTCAAAAGGAAAACGACGAATTATATAGTATACGGTATTGGTCACTCGTTATGGTCCGCAATCAGTTGCCAAGTGCTTAACCTCTTGCTCTGGAACGACGTGCCACGCATTTTTTTTCTCCCAAAATTGCAATATTCTCTCAGTTTTAAGTATATTCAAATAAAACAAAATAGGCAAAAGGGATAATAAATTTGTTACTACTCAATAATTTCTATCCAGTGATATCATGCCGACGAGTTCAAAAGGAAAGCGACGAATTATATTGTATATACGGTATTGGTCACTCGTTATGGTCCGCAATCAGTTGCCAAGTGGTTAACCTCTTGCCCTGCCACGCACGTTGAGAATTCTTTTGCCTCGAAATTGCAATATCTTTTCAGTTTTAAGTATATTTAAGTATAGCCCAGTGAAATAAATAATAAATTTATTACTTCTTAGTTATTTCTATCCAGCGTGTGATATTATTCCAGCCCCGAGTTGAAAATGAAATGTGATTGGTCACTCGTTATGGTCCGCAGTCAGTTGCCAGCGCAAGTGGTTAACAATCAAGATGTCAGAAATTCATAAATCACGTCAGCCAGACGAGATCGTCAGAAATATTTCGTTTGAAGGAAAATGTTGCGAGACAATCGTTATTCCTCTGTGAATTTTCACTCGTTTTCAACACGATGATCAACACGAAGTCTGAACGACAGACGCGTAATTGATTTATACGTCGTACGCGTGTATAAAATTGAATAATCGATTTCGATTGAGGGATCCGTGATGCGAGACCACCGTGGGACGTGGGTCGAGGGAAGAAAACAGTTGCGTATACGCGTTGAATATGCGAGTATGGTAGCGGTGTCGGCCGGCGGGCCGCGAATCGCTCGGGGAAAAAAACTCGTCCTCGTGCCCCTCGTTATCTCGCACAATTTTTTCCCCCCTCACATTAATTAGTAATTATAGAGCGACTTCATTAGCCGTGGCTTTCGCGACTTAATTAAAGACGGGTCGTCGCTTTTCCATTTACCGACACCAGCCTCGCCCTGTTTCCACCGATCTTTCCATTCTCGCGATGCCGTTTTTGCGTCACGCGATCGAGATCCGCTCAATCGAGTCCTGTCGTTCGCGAATTTACGGACAACCCAATACATGGAGCGTCTCACGACTAACATACAGGCGTACACTGTGTGATAACAATAATTATTAAATGTAACATTTAACTCTGTATAATTAGAGTTTCATTTTACCTGCACGAGAGAAAGGTTATTCAATTTTTCGGCTACTCCAACTTCAACTTGTTCTAAAAAATAAGCAAAATTTTTAGAACGTCGTGGAAAACGTTCTCGAGATGTAGCGACGGTTGCAGATTCGCTTTAAAATTCAATTTTAAAAGAAGCCTCGTCCACGAGAGTCGCCGACCATTCCCCGATCCCTTCGGACGAACGAAAGAACGAAATCCGTCGGGCGACGAAGAAATTCTAGAGAGAAGAAGAATCTACGGGGAGGGAGAGAAAAAAAATTTCGCGGACATCGTATGAAGAACAGCGGCGCGGTGATCCTCCGTGTGAGTCTCGGTGGAAACGAGGCCCCGTTTCCTTCGTGCTGCCCCTCGTTTCTTCACCCTCTTTCTCGAATCTCCGTCCCTCCCGGTTGGAGGCACTCGCCGCCAGCGAAAATAAACGGCGAAGGAGACGCGTCTACGGAGGGTTGGCCTCTCTCTCTCTCTCTCTCTCTCTCTTGGTGGTGGGGGACGAGAAAGAAGGAAGGAGAGAAATTAATTAGCTCTTTTGCGTTCCCGAAAAAGGAAAGGGAAAGGAAAAAAAAGAGTGACAGAGAGAGAGAGAAAGAGAGAGAGAGGGTTCAAAGGAAGTGGCGCAGACTAGCGAGGTCCGACTTCCGACCTGTCGACGGTGTGTGTAATCCCCTTTCCATCTCTTCTACACCCCCGCCGGTTCCTACTACCCCCTTGTTCCATCGCCCTTCGTCACTCGATCTATATACGTGCGACCGGTTGAGAGAAAGCTTGGGCGAGATGCTTGGCCACGATCGCGAGAAGAAACGCCGGCGTTTCCTTTGTAGGGCCGCGAGTTCAACCCTTTCGACGCGATCTCGGAACGCCATCTCTCACCCTCCGCCCTTTTCTCTTCTTTCTTTTCCTCGTCTCGGTCATTGTTCCTTCCCCATTTTTTCCACTTCTTCCTCTTCCCGGCGGCGGGGCGAATTTTCGAAGAGATAGAGAGTTAGTGGCAATCTTTCTTACAATTAGTCCTCGGGCGTGTGTTATTTATTTTTTTAATGGAAGACTTCGGAGAAATGGGAAACTTCTGGTATCACCGGCATTTTCTGTAATTAGCGGGGTTCATATTTTTGGAGCGTGCAGTCTCGAAGGCAACTTTTTGCTCAGGTCTTAGAGACGTTATTATTTTTTTTTTTTTTTTAATAGGCGACCTGCAAAGATTTATAATAAGATGAATGTTGAAACTCTTTGCAGAGGTTTTGGAGACTTTATTGAGAGGATAAACTCGATAGACTAGATTTATGACGAAGATGATTTTCAGAGGAAGTTTTAGAGACGTGAGTCTTTCATTTTGATTGTGGAGTAGACAAATAGTACAATACTGATATTATACAAAAATCAATGTTCTTCCTATCAAAGAAGGTTTCATCACGTTTTAATTGCAATCATTTATATATCGTCATACTACAGACTGGTTCGTTCAAATATTGACTCCGACGTATTTATAATTCTTTCGAACAAGAAAGACTGCAAAGTAATTCTTCACGCAGTAGATTATACCCATGATGATCATACACTGGAACAAGGAGTTTGTGTGAATGAAATTGAGATGTTGAAATGAAAACAGATGCCACAAGATGTTTGTGCCTTTTGTTAGAAGACAGTTTATTGAAAATTTAACGTTTGTTACTTGTATGAAAGTTAGACAAACTTATTTGGTATTACTTTTAATATTTTTATATCAGATGTATTGAATGATCATTTGGTGTTGTTTATGGAAATTGATTACACGCTTAACTACGAAACGTTTACACGTCTTTCGGAGCCTTAGCAAGTCTTTCATTTTGATTACGAAGTAGACATATACCGATATTATACAAAAATCTTTTCATTTTAAGAAAGTTTCACTTTTTTTTTTCAAGATGGTAATAATTTTTCTCTAATGGAAGTGTTCTAGTTATTCTCTCGTGGAGAATAAAATGACGATAACCACTTCTGGTTTTTCAAATAAAAGGACATATTCCCGCTGCGAAATTCCAAGCATATGCGCTGCAACGCACGATGCTTATCTTCCGCGAGTTCTCTCGCTGCGCGTACGAACGCCGAGCGTAAACGCGCTAATTAAGCCATCGGCTACAAACAACACTCGGCGGCACACACACACACACACACACACACACACACACACACGCCAAACATTCATTATTTCATCGGCGATAATTCTACCAATTTTGTTAACACAATATTTATACGAAATAAACGTGGCCGTTTTGCATAAAACGGTCCCACTTCGCTCGACCGGTGTCGCGATTTCAAATTGGTCCGTAGGATTCGACAAACAAGCCGTCTGCGCGTTACCATGTCAAACAACGGCGATTATTGTTGTCCCTAGACGGGGAACGAAAATTGAATATCGATGAATAAATCAGGTTGATAGTGTATCGAGGAGAAGTCGGCGAGGCCGAGTCTCGGCTGTCTCCTAATTCGCGACAGGTCAAGTGTGTTTCGTCGTACGATTTCACTGATAACAATAACCTTCGACGATCGAGAAACGGTTTGTTTCTCTGCTTTCTCGCGGGAACAGTGGAAACTGGTGTCCCTCCTGTGTTTACAGTTGTACTTATTCGAGCAACAGAGATCGGTGGAAATATTTCCATGCATTGAGATCATTTTACGGCGTAGGTATAAATATTTTTTACGGCGACGTCGTTAATAGACGTTGTTTGCAAGTAAAATTTAATCGGAGATAGCGATCTTAATTGGGCTTGTACATGTTGGTAAAGTAGGTATCCGCCGGTCGTTATTCTATTTGGATAATAACTGTGTAATTATGACATTGTCCAGTGTATTCTAAAGGCAAGGTTTGATCGTTTTCTCGCGAAGTGGGGGAAAGAATTTCGATGCGAGTCGAGTAATGCTCGGTTTTATAATCGTTCTCTACTGATTTCGAGTTTGATCTAATTTAGCCTCCTTCACCGTGATTGAGTTCTTTAAACAACTCAACCCAATTTACCCTACTTTCAGTTCCACTTGACCTATTCGCAAGTGAAAACATCACAAGCCATCCGCTTAAAACAGAAGGAAACAAAGAGTTGTAGTTTGCAAGAACGCGCAGCTCTAAAAATTAATTTTCTGTCGTAAAAATCAATTTAATCTGACCTGTCCTAATCTCAATACTACCTAACCTATCACGAGTGAAACCCATCATGAGTAATCCGCTCAGAGTCGTATTTTCCAAGAATGCGCAGTTCTAGAAATTAATTTTCTATCGTAAAAATTAAATTAATCTTACTTATCCTAATCTCAGTTCCATCTATTACAAGTAAAACCATCAAGAGCCATCTGCTTAAAACAGAAAGAAACAAAGAATCGTATGTTCCAAGAATGCGCAGTTCTACAAATTAATTTTTCTATCGTAAAAATCAATTTAATCTAACTTATCTTAATCTCAATTCCACCTAACCTAACAAGTAAAACCGTCATGAGCCATCTGCTTAAAACAGAAAGAAACAAAGAGTCGTATTTTCCGCAGTTCTAGAAATTAATTTTCTATCGTAAAAATTAAATTAATCTTACTTATCCTAATCTTAATTCCACCTAACCTATCACAAGTAAAACCATCATGAGCCATCTGCTTAAAACAGAAAGAAACAAAGAGTCGTATTTTCCGAGAATGCGCAGTTCTAGAAATTAATTTTCTATCGTAAAAATCAATTTAATCTAACTTATCCTAATCTCAGTTCCACCTAACCGATCACAAGTAAAACCGTTATGAGCCATCTGCTTGAAACAGAAAGAGAACACAAAGAGTCGTATTAATTTCCTGTCATAAGAATCAATTTAATCTAAGCTACCCTAATTTCAGTGCCACCTATTCTCTCACAGTCCAAAAAAAGAAGGCGGATTACTGTCAAGAAAAAAAAAAAAAAAAAAAAAAACGAGGAAGAAACATTGGAAACTTGGAAGTCGCGAGCCATCTGTCCGATGTAGAACACCGCGGAAATTCCTAGAAATTCTTAAAAGCCAATTAAAAGCGCCCGTTTCCTTTTCTCCCTACGCGTATAGAGAATCTTCGCGGTAACGAGCAAACGTGTCAGCTGAAAATACGGGAGGAATCGCGGAAGAAGGCGAGCATATTCGGCAGCTCTCGGCTGGCAAACGAGAGAGGGTTGGTTGGAGAGAAGGGAGGCAGGGCAGCGAACAAATTGAAATCTGTATCTCTAATCCGATCCACTTTGTCTCCAAATAAGAGGCAGAGTCCAACCCCCTCGCTTAAACTCGACGACTGCCGCCCTGCGGCAGGCTTCTACCTATGTTCGCGTTTACGTCGCCACCGCTGCGCCAACCCCCGGCTTCGCAAACCGCCCCCGCGGCCGTCGGACGCGTCCGTGTGAAGCGACGACTCCACGCCAAACGTTTGCTTGTGTGCGAGCCCTGTACTTACATAAAGGGGTGTGCAGAGAGGGGGCGAACAGAGAGAAGCTTTTCGTGGGTGTGGGGATTGGGAAGCAAAGTCAGAGAGAGAGAGAGAGAGAGAGGTCTCCCCCGTTGCCGAGGCCAGGGCGAAGTTGAACGCCGGAGCCAGTTTCATCCCCTTTCGCGTTCCACGATGTCATCGTCAGAGGGCACTGTGGTTGACACAGAATGACACCCACCCCCAGACAACCCCGCCGCCGAGATACTCGTCACTGCCAGGGCCGAACACGTACGGGAAATCGTACCAGACTCTGCTCTAAGTCCCTCGCCAGGAATTGCCTTCGGATGGTAATCGGAATCTCCTCGCACTTTCCTTTCCTCTTTCCTTTTTTCTTTCTGTTTTTTCTTTTTTTTTTTTTTTGTATCGAAGGACAATAGTTTTGAAAGCAGTAACGTGTTGTTGGATCTTTTGAATTTTTTTTTTTTTTTATTTGGATTGAATTTAAGGATTTTTTTTGAAAACGTTAACTTCTGTTAGTGTCTCAGTGATTTCTTTCCTTTCTTTGAATTCAAACCATGCTCGCGCGTTGTCAATTCGGTGGCGTAAGTTTCAGAAAGAATCATCCCTCTGTTTTATGCGATTATGTATCCCCCATTCCCTATCGTTACCATCGAACGTTCTCTAATACCATCTGCACCTCGTGTTAGATTCACTCACGCACAAGTACAGAAACAAAAAAAAAAAAAGAAAAGCGCCTGCGTAGAAAGTCGTGAGATCGTGCAAACCACCCCGCCATACTTTCTCAGGGGGGAGGGATGGACGAGTAACGAAATTAAATTCAAATATAATCAAATAAAATTTAAATTTTAAATCCGTCTTGGCTCGGTGTGTGCACGAATCGGGCGAAATTTAGTGGCCTCCTTCTTCTTCCACTTGCCTACCCTTTTCCAAACTCACCCTCGCTCTCGCAATTTCGAGTCGAGATTTAACGGGTCAAACCCGGGGCCAGGATTCGGGGGGGTGGTTAACTCGAAATGAGAGAGGGTGCCTGATTGAGAACACTGTTTTGTTTGTTCGTCCAACACCGACACCAGAGGGGGTGGCCACGAGTGGATTAATCGGCGAGGATCTGTGTCTTCTTCGTCTCTCGGCGAATATTATTTCTTCTGGCAAGCGAAGAATTGGTATAATGGGATTGATTGAGTTTGAGCAGGGAAGTTAACTGACAAGTACACGCTGGTTCACGGATTGACAGCGTTTTTCTCTTGTAAACTATTAAAAGAATTATTTTTTGTACGGAACATAATGGAAGCATAAAAGTTTTTGGAAACATAGACATACTGTTTTTTTTTTTTTTTTTTTTTTTTTTTTGAGAATTGAGGGTGACTTTTAACTTTTTTCAAATGGAACGTTGTATCTTTTCTTTTTTTTTTTTATATGTATAATTGAATGTATGATATATTGTGGATGATATATTGTGGATTTTCGTGCATTTATGAGAAAGTGTGTAGAAGCAGATAATTAATCAATTGTGATTAATCTCGTTCCGAAAGGGAACAATTCCTCTCTAAAATAATTCTAATAAATATCTCTCGTTAATAATTTTGTTCGGTTTTCTTCGATAAAATCTCGCTCGTGTGCCCTAACAATTCTAATATCATTTTAAAGGAGTCTCAAATCTCAGAGAACTTTTCAGCAATCAGTTCTCACTGTCCTGGAATCCGGCAATTTACTCAGAGAAACGCTCTGAAATGTCAGGACACTAACATTTCAAACATCCGTTCACGCCAAAAGAAAAAGAAGAAGAAAAAGAAAAACACATCTCGGCGAAATTGGCGTACTTTCGCGCGGTGGAAGAATTTGTGCAAGTGTCGAAATTGTGTCGCGGTAAATATCACATGCGACAGATGAAAAATTGGTTGTATGCAGAGAGAAAGAGAGAGAGAGAGAGACCTGAGCTGGCAACACCGTGACGCAATAATCCGGCGGCAATTAACCCCGGTGGACCGATGCCGGTGGCAGCGCGAGCTCGCGCGTAATACGCGCGCATTAATCAACGCT
The DNA here is from genome assembly GCF_011392965.1 of Frieseomelitta varia. Taxonomy (NCBI): domain Eukaryota; kingdom Metazoa; phylum Arthropoda; class Insecta; order Hymenoptera; family Apidae; genus Frieseomelitta; species Frieseomelitta varia. The sequence continues at coordinate 743,637 of NW_025109977.1, read as the reverse complement.
GGCCGGCCCGTTTTCCATAAATTTTCAGCGGCAATAACTGCTGCACGGCGGCCAGGTGTTACGCCAACGCTCCACTCCCAAGCCACCGTTCGCTTCCACGGAGACATCCCGGCTAATTGCGGCATCGTTCACCCCGGACCGCCTCCGTTCTGCCCTTTTTGCCTTCCGGCAAGCCTTATCGCCACAGTGCCTCGCGATCCTGTATTAGGTTAACCGCGTTCTTCTTTCTTTTTTTTTTTTTTTTTTCTTTTTCTTTTGGCGTGCAAATGAACGCGGAACATGTTGCCGAGTTTGCTCGATTTTGCTTCTTTAAAGTTGCAACATCTCGTGTTTCGAAAAATTCGCATTCCTATCTGTCCAGCTCCACGAACGACTTGATATTCTCATCAGTTGGCAAACCGATAGACTTGTTACGTAATTTTTTTGTGCGAGCTTGTTTTTTCTTTCTTTCTTTCCTTTTGAAAAGTAGCACGGCGAATGTTCCATTTTTCGAGTCGGCGCCAGACACAAACGATTGTCAAGGAGACGGGTGCGTTTCCCTCTTTTTTGTTTAAACCACTTGCGCTGGCAGCTGATTTGCGGACCGTAACGAGCGACCAATATACCGTATACAATAATTCGTCGCTTTCTTTTCGAACTCGGGGAATAATATCGCTGTAGGATGGCAATTACTAAGAAATAATAAATTTATTATATATCTTGCTACGTTATATTTAAATATACTTGAGATAACTATACTTAATATACTGAGTAACTATACTGAGTTAATATACTAAATATACTTAATATACTGAGAAAACGTTGCAATTTTGGAAAGAAAAAAATTCTTGACGTGTGTAGCAAAACGAACTTGAACAATCAGATTGCACGATGAAATTTGCAGTATGAAACGAAGTTAGTTGCACGCAGTATGTCCATCTGTTAGAAAAAAGACTCGGTTAGTTTTTGGCCAACCTAGTCGCTGGATTTTCTGTGGAACAGGCTTGATTACCAAACCGCGGTTGGATAGTGGTTATCGAGCTGATGTGAACAAGTATGCGTCCTCTTTGAAGCGTATCGGAGCACTTTGCCTCGTGGTTTTGTGCTAATTGTTAATCGCGGCGAGTTTTGGTTCTTTGGAATGTTAGTTTCCGGAACGATATTAGGCTAGGTTAGTTAATGAGAGGTCGGTACGAATTTATTTATGAAATTATCAACAGATTCGACGAAATTGCTTCGATTATATTTAGATTGAATTAAGATAATCCAGTCTCATTTACATTTTCTTATATATTATCCCGTGAAATAGAATTAGATCGGTGATTAATAATTATTAGATTCATTGGGAATTCGTTTAATTCGAACTTGAATCTGTAATAGTTCATAGTTTATGGAGACGTTTTACGATGACGTAAATTGTACCGCGGAACAGCGAGGACATACTCACTTTCTACCACTCTGTGGATCTTCTATTTCAAGCAGTTTAACGACCGTGTAAAACATCAAATGAAACAGCTTCATTCTAAATCATTGTGACTGTCTGGAAGCCCGACGATCAGTAAAGATTAACACTGAAACTCTACTACGAAAATTATGTTGATAAATTCTTCACATTCTTTCTAGATTCAGATCCCTGTCCCAAAAATTGCAATTTTATCTTTGAAAAGATACCACAATAACTGTACCATCGCGTAAGACTAATTATACACATTAATATCTTTTTGTCGTCACGCGCAAATTCAAACAGGACCAAGATGCTCAATTTATAATTACTTGAAGTAACTATATTATTAATATAGTACAAATTATTTTATACTATAATATATTTAATAATAATGTATTATAATATAATATAATGTATTTAATTATAATTAATATAGTATTAGATTAGATTATAGTGTAAATTATTTTATATTATTAATATAATATAAAATTAGATTATTAAATTATTAACATTATATTATTTATATACGTATATATATAATATTATATTATATTAGTATAATATATATATTAATAACTTGAAGTAACTATATTATTAATATAGTACTAATTATTTTATACTATAATATATTTAATAATAATGTATTATAATATAATATAATGTATTTAATTATAATTAGTATTAGAGTAGATTATAGTATAAATTATTTTATATTATTAATATAGTATAAAATTAGATTATTAACATTATATTATTTATATATCTATATATATAATATTATATTATATTAGTATAACATATATATTAATATATAATATATTATATAATTATATAATATATATAATATTAATAATTTAATTAATTTACTATATATATATCAATAATATAATACTATATATACATAGTATATAGATAGATATAGACAGTGGTTTCATATATACATGTGAATAATCGTATTTAATTATACGAGTGGAAGCGAGTCTGGGATCGGCGGGCGAGTTCAGGGATCGGTCAGGTTTTGGAATTAGGTTTCCCGAGAAAATTCGGCGGTAATACAGGCTTTGAGAGACACTGGTCCAGCTTCATCCCCAACCGGACCGTGAAATACCATAAAATTAAACAGACGTAAATCCTGCGGAGGACGCTGGCCCACCGCCAAAACTCGCCCGGGTGAACGTCGTCGCCGACGCCGCTCCCACCGTCGCGAACAATGTGAAAGGGGGCGACTCGGCAATTGGCTGTGAATTTTCGAACGCCGTCTTCAATCTCGCCTTAATAAACCTTACCACCTACCGGCACCAGCCGGACGATTCCTCGAATCCTCGGCGAGCATCACTGGACTCCGTAGTATACTTTTGATGAAATATTTATATCATGGAAGCTAGAAGTTCTAGAAATGTTCGATGCATTTTATGATTCGTCGTAATTCTCTAAATTGTACAGGGTGGCAAGGAAAGTTTAATGATTAATTCATTGATGAATTCGACACCTTCGATTTGAAACAGGTGTAAAGAATCTTGACCTTGTAACTTGAAGATCAAAAAATTTTTTTGACCTTGCGTTATATTCTACTTGTCGCGAAGGTAAGACCCTTTCAAGAAATTCCATAACCATAGGTTATAACTTATAATAGTTTTCTCTTAGAAAATGGCAAAAATTTTGTTTCTCCATCATTTGCGGACACGTGCAACAGCGACTTTATGGTTCTGCACACGTGGACGTAATGTTTATACTTTAAACAATGTTAACAGTTAGTTTTATCAATTGATGTTCTAGACTTGACTAGCACTGACGCTATAATATAAATCAAATGTTAATGAAACCTCATACGAAAATTACGTAAAATAGGCCACGCGTCCGGACAACCATAAAGTCGCTGTTAGAACTAGAAACTAGAAGAATTATCAAGAATCGGGAAGCAAACTGATACATCTCGTGTATTCGCAGCAGTTTCGCAGCTAACTCAACTGCAAACAAATTAATAAATTAATCATGGACGAGATCAAAAGCCTAAAAGTCTCTAGAAAAGAGAAGGATCTCCTCCTCCGCTTCAGAAATCAATTTTCTTCAACGCACGAGGGTGTCCTACGTTCTCAGCAGAATTTTCTCGATTTGGCTGCAAGTCGGAGACGGGTTTTGCCCTTGCGCTTACCTCGCAAAGGTGGAGAGGCTATCGTCTCGATTTTTATCTAAACTCGGGGGATCCCCACCTCGAACAGGCCGGGCCGATTCGTTGGTGGTGGTGGTGATGGTGCTCGCACAAACATCCGGCAGATTGCCGGCGTGTGCGCGACTTTAATCTATGCTAAGTCGAGTCGTGGGGGTCTGGCGGACGCTGATGGCGGCGGTGGTTTCTCTCTCTCTCTCTCTCTCTCTCTCTTTTTCTTTCTCGCTCTCTCTATCTAGCAGCCCCGGGACATGGAAATCCCGTGGCTGGCTAGCCTAGGAATCAGCGATAATGCAGAGTCATCCGGCGATCCTCGTGCGCCCGGGTTTTCGAGGTTCCACGTCCTTGTCGGAGGCGCCTTTCGAGATTATTTCTCCCTCTTCCACGTTCTACAGCTTCGGCACGCGTCCTTCTCTTTTGATTCAATTTCATTCGCCGTCGCGTCTCTTCGCTGATCGCTGTAATGTCGATGAACGAGGGGTGTTTCTGGAATTTTCTTGAGGGAAGTAGAATGGTTAAACGTTGTTGTAACTGGCTCGCGGACCGTAACGAGTGACCGAACCGATAATTCGCCTCCATCTTTGAATTCATCGATATATCACTGGATTGCCAAGAAATTACTAAGAAGTAATAAATTTATTATTTGTTTTGCCCGCGTTATATTTCAGTGTGCTAAATATACTTGAAACTGAGAAAATACTGCAATTTCGGGTCAGACATTCTCGACGCGCGTGGCACGTCATTTCAGCGCAAGATGTTAAGGGTTTGTTTTTAGAAACGTTTTAAACTGTCTTAAAGAGAAACACTAATAATATTGTTTAAACAAAAAGTGTTTACTGAAATTACATATTCTGTGTATTGATAAGAAGTGATGAGGATTGAACATACACTATGCAAAGAGTTGAGTAAATCAAATTTCTAAAGTCAAATGTTAGTGACCTACAAACTCTCCCTCTCCGAAAAGATCTTTCACTCTAACAGAAACAGGTCCGAAATCACTCTGCAATTAAAAATTAACGTGATCACGTACGCTCGAGATCGAGATCGAGATCGACGTACATCGGTACATCCGGAAATCGATGTGCTAGAAAAACTTTAAAGAGACACGCGATTTTCACGGATCAACCCAGTTTCGCCGACTCGGCGATGTATTTTCGTGCTCTCGGTATTTCGCGAGAGTGGCTGGCGAAAAAGAAGCAGTCGGAGGAGAAGAAGAAAACGGAGAAGTCCATTTGACAAATTAGTACTAGCCGGCTTCAGGTAATTTCCCCGGAACTTTTAGTGGCCGTTGCCCTTCCGAAACTGTCTTTCTCGATTTCCGCTCGGCGGGATCGGCGTCGCGCGGCCAAATTCCCGTGTGCCAGACGCCGCTAAATGGCCCTGCGTATGCGCAGCGTGAAATTTCACCCCGGAGCCACCCTCATCTTCCTCCTCCACCTTCTCCTCCACTTTTTCCTTCTTTCTGTCGCCGAACGACGCACCGTCTCGCCGAAGAAACTCCAAGTGTCGCACACGGGGGTGGTTATCTCGCTGCAGTTTCGTCGTTCGCTGCCCTCCTTTTTCTCGCCGAGGATGCATTCCAATATCGCGGATAATTAACTCTGTCCCATGATGTTTATGTCGTCTCGTAAACAATTGGCAAATTTACTTCATTCACCGACTTGTTACCTCGGCAGATGTTACCTGGACAACTTTTCGATCATCAGTTTCGAGGAAATTTCTAGGAGATGAGAGCCTGATCGTCAAATCGATCGAAAGGATCACTCTGTGTCTGCCATCGATTCCAATCTCGTCGGTCGTCTGGCAAGCGGTACTCGCTCGCTCGCGCAAAAAGGAGGGGAGAGTGGAGAGGGGTGAACTAGGAGGATGGGACGAGGACCGCGACGGATCGAACCGTGGATCGTCCTTGGAAACGGGCGGAATTCTCGCGATCGAAGCCGGCCGGCACCGCTTTCTTACTTACTGGCTCGTGTGCGTCACCGGCCAAATAATTCAGTCTTAATTGGGATTTACGCGGCGGCGGAGAACAATTAAAACATAAGACACACTCGAGGGAGAAGGACGCGCCGTCCTGGCGGTGGAAGCATTGTCGCGGCCCCCGGGCCCTGCGGAATTTCATTTCGAACCGAGAGAGCCGCCTGGCTCTCCTCTCCCCTCCCTCCCTCCCATCCCCTCTGTCAAACGTTGAAAGGCACGCCACGGCGCCATCAGAGACACATCGATCCGCGGGGCTGGCTAATAAATACGTCGCCGGTCACCGTCGCGGACCCAACATTAATTCCGCGACGTGACAATTGCGTCTTTTAATTACCCGGGGCCCGGCTGTGCGCCACGCCGGCACATAAAGTTCCCTCGTGGTTTTTGCTAAACCCTCCCCCTCCCCGAGCACAGGGGACTGTTCACTCTGCTCGATCCAAGCTCGTCAATGTTTCCTGAGAGTTTTGCTCATTGGATTTTCTATCCAAGTGCTGGAGAAGGTTTCTTCTGCTTTGTTCTTCGATTTCTAGTAATTTTTTTTTTTTTTTTTTGGGTAATTACTTTGTTTTACTTTGAAGTACTCGATTTATTTATTTATTTTTGGTAATTACTTTGTTTTACTTTCAAGTGCTCGATTTATTTATTTATTTTTTTTTTGGTAATTACTTTGTTTTACTTTCAAGTGCTCGATTTATTTATTTATTTATTTTTTGGTAATTACTTTGTTTTACTTTCAAGTGCTCAATTTATTTATTTATTTATTTTTTGGTAATTACTTTGTTTTACTTTCAAGTGCTCGATTTATTTATTTATTTATTTATTTTTGGTAATTACTTTGTTTTACTTTCAAGTGCTCGATTTATTTTTCTTTTATTTTGGTAATTACTTTGTTTTACTTTCAAGTGCTCGATTTATTTTTTTTTGTAATTAATTTTAAGTGCTCAATTTATTTGTTTTTTTTTGGTAATTACTTTGTTTTACTTTCAAGTGCTCGATTTATTTACTTATTTTTTGGTAATTACTTTGTTTTACTTTCAAGTGCTCGATTTATTTATTTATTTGGTAATTACTTTGTTTTACTTTCAAGTGCTCGATTTATTTATTTATTTATTTTTTTTGGTAATTACTTTGTTTTACTTTTAAGTGCTCGATTTATTATTTTAATTTCTTGGATTTCATGAGTGAGGAGAGTTTAGAGTAGTGGTTTTTTTTTATGGATTATTCACTAAAATAATTGTATTGCATATTATAATTATTATTGTAATAATTGTAGATAATTATATCAATAATTTCAAGACTGACTAATTAAAATCGTTAATCACTAATTAATCAGAATTATTAATCATTTTAAGTGATTAGTCATCACTCATTAGTTATATTAATAATTTAGTCATCAGTCGTTGGTCATATTTTACTGATTAGTAGTTAATGGTTAGTCGTCAGTCGTTAATTATATCAATAGCTTAATTATCAGTCACGATTGATTATAATTAATCATATTAACCGATTAATTACCAATCGTTAATCAGAATTATTGTTCGCATTAAGCGATTAGTCATCGATCACTGATTAATCATTATTTTTCATCCGAAACCGAGACGAGACATCCTTCGAGCAACAAAAATTCCGCGTAATTTTTTCATTCTTTTTTGACCAATTTGCAGAGGCCTGTTTTTCGCGGTACAACGTTGTGACAACGAAATACGAAAGTTCTTTCTTGTAAATGGAAAGATTGACGGGAGGAGAACTAGCCCGAGATCCTCTAAAGGTTAATAATCATCGCGTTCAGGGGCTGAATTCGTGGAGCACCTGTTAAGCAGGTGCAATCGCTACCCGGCGTACTCTATTAAACCAGTTTCTCCTCTGACAGAATCTCGATTGACTCCAGTTGAATCAAATTCACGGCTTCCAACCCCAGGCAACCGTACGATGTCTGAAACACGTCCGTTTTACGTCCATTTCGTGTCGTTACGACCCGCAGTCTTACAGTCTAATTTGGCTGTCTGCAAAACGTCCGGCGCAAGACGTTATAACCTTCAATTTAAAAATGTCTTGTTAAACGCGATACCATCACCGTCGATTACGTTAATTTTTTGTCAACTACGTCAGTGGGTCAAGCAGCTGAAACAGATGTCTGTCTTTGAAGTAATTGGAAAAAAATCTTCAAAATTCTCTCGCGCTGGAACGAGAACGTCGGGGATATTTTGTAACATTTTCTCACCGTTTTAACTAACATTTAAATGTAACCGAGGCAAAACAACAAATGATAAGTTTATTAAAAGCGACGAATTATTGCATACGGTGTTCGGTCACTCGTTATGGTCCGCGAACCAGCTGCCAGCGCAAGGGGTTAACAAGTTGAAAGATCAGTTTTTCGATCCTTTGGAAATCTTCGTAATGATGTCGTGCTGTCTGACGATCCTTTTCCATCGCAACTTTGCAACTCTCCCTTGCCTGAAATAAATTTTCAGCTTCTTTGAACTACAAACTACGACGGCGCTGTCCGCTCTTCGAGGGAACTGCTCCGCAAACCCTCCGTCGCAAACAATCTCTCAACCTGCAACTTTGTCAGCCTTTCACCTACTGCCGGCAAACTCTCGAAAATTGAGTTTTTCATTCTCGGGAACGGGGGCTTTCTGTGTTACCGGGGTCTCTCGCGCTGGCGGGAGCTGGTCGGCCATTTTCTCCTGGGCTGGAGATCTAACGATCCCTGTCCGTGCGGTGGTGCGCGCAGGGTGGCGGCCGAACTGACATTTCCCCCGCAATAAATTCCACCTGGTTAGGCGGGCCGTGGGGCAAAAAATCGACGGGTAATGCGTATGGTAGGCGCTGTAGGAAATTACGTGTTCGCGGTTATTGGCAGGCCGGGGCTGTAAACCCGAGGAAACTCGCTTTCGTCGGCTGAGAATCGAGCGGACGGCCGGCCCGTGAGGCAAAACCGGCAAAAAAGACCGATCGCCGAAGAGTAGAAAGAGTGAGGGGATAGCGGAGGAGATATTTCAAAGAGAGAGAAAGGGAGAGAGAGAGAAACGAGGAGGAGCTGTCGAGGTCCAGAGTGTACTCCCTTCTTTCACGGTGGTCCCCGGCTCCGAATGGCTCTGCTCGTCTCTATCCGTGGGCCCCGTTTGACGAGAGGGGGGCCCCGCGGCTAATATCCGACGCAAGCCAGCCCGTTTCGGGGCCACGTCGCGCCACTCTTCCCAGGGCATAATAATATAGACGTCTCGTTAGCCGTCGCGCAACCACCGATCTCTCTCCCATCCGTAGAATTGGTTTTAGGAGCGAGCGCGTGCATCGGTAATGAGCTTGCTCGGTGATCTTTCGTTTCGTTTCGTTTCGTTTCGTTTCGAATCGATGCCGACTCGATCTCACTATTTGTTTGCTCTTCGTTTTGAAGAGTTTGCTTACTGCTAATTGGTCGCTCGACGGTGTCTTGAATGCTAATGGATGCTGAGTTTAGAATAGGGGAACGTCGTGCGAGGGTCGCGAAAGTTGGAAATTATAACATTTTGGGTTGTATTAACACATTGCGTACCGCGATCGGCAAACTTTGCACAATGCATATGTGCATATACCTTTTTAATTCACATTGATTAAATATTACTGTATAGTTTTTATAGTAATATTTAAGAATATTATATTTAATATTACTATATATTTTTCTTAATATAAATCATAAATTATATTTAATATTACTATATATTTTTTATAGTAATATTTAAGAATCTATTTATTATGTATTTCAGACTTTAGATTTCAATTATTATATATTATTATTTACATATTATTATATATTATATTTATATGTTATTATTATATATTATTATTTATTTTATATATATTTTATATTTATTATTTATTTTAGATTTTAAATTTTAACTATTATTTATTTTGTATTTATATTAAGTTATTTGGATCACTTTGTATGCGAGTGTCTAACAGAAATAGCAATGGATGTTCTACTGATGTGATACGGTAGTTGTCTTTTGAAATATGAAACGAGTACCTATCGAGTTTATATATACTGGTTAGAAGGAGTGACTCACGCGATTAGAAAAAGGGATAAAAGATTGAAAGTGACTAGGTTGAAGCCTGTCAATTTAACAGATCTATAAAAGATTCTATACGATCATTCTAAACGTATTTGGAAAGAAGCATCTGGCCAATAGAGATCTTTAAAATTACGTCGATCGAGCAACTTCCAGGCCAATTTCCCCTAAACAGCGTCTCAAAACTGACGCATCCCAGGTGTCCCTGCCACAGACTCTTTTTTCAAAATCCCTACAATCATCATCGTTCACGTTAACCTTCAAACTCAACCCACCCCTATCTGTCCTCTCAGTCTCGTCAAACTTCATCAGAGACAACCTTCTGTTACCAAGAAGAAGGAAGAACAGTCTGTCGAACCCATTTTACAAATATACAAATCGTGGAAAATTATACCGCCAGTGTATATAACCTCTGCGGCAAAGCTAGAATTAGAGAAACTCTTGACCATCGTCACTCTAGCGTTCATCTTAGGCGAACGTTGCGAGGAAGAAGTCGCCCAGCAAAGTGAAGAAGAAACAGTCACCCAGTGTACACGCGGAAAAGGTGGAGGAACGAGCGTAGGGAGAAAGTATGGCGCGGAGGGGCGGGAGGGGGGAGGGGAGGGGGCAGCATGAGCGAGAACAAGAGCAAGAACAAGAGAAGCAGGTAGGTCGTAACGTGGCGCACGGAGCGTCTGGGGCCCACGCTCCGCCGCGCCGCGACAAGGTGGTCCTGGGGCCGAACGGGCCCTCGACTCGCGGACGTGGGGCCCGCACGAATGCCCTCGATTTATGAACCACGAATTAAATACTATGATCCTAGTCGGCCGTGTGTCCGTGGTGCTCGGGTCATCCCGTGTGCACGCCGGCCAATGGAAATTGAATTCCTCTCGATCGAAATCTCGTCTTCTGGCTACCGGTGAATTCCCGATAAAGATATAAGTAATAATCGATGAAACGAAGCCGTAGAACTGAGATTTAGCTTGGAATGATTGAGCGTTGAACGCGTAGGGATAATACCTAGAAGGAACGAGGAAGCGTTTGCTTGAAATCTTCGTGTTTGCGGCTTAACTTATTGTGCTGGAATGACGTGCCACGTTTTTTTTTTTTTGTCCGAAAATTGCAATATCTTCTCAGCTGTAAGTATATTTAAGTATAACTCAGGCAGTGCGATAAATTTATTGCCTCTCGGTAATTTCTGTCCAGTGATAATCGTACCGGACGAGTTCAAAGTGTAAGCGACGAATTATTGTATACAGTGTCTGGTCACTCGTTATGGTCCGCAATCAGTTGCAACCGGTGCAAGCGGTTGAGCTTAAGCTTCTGTTTAGGACGATTTTCACCGAAAGTGAAATAAATTACTTTCAAAATCGTCCAGTGTGTTCATCACCAGCTCGAAGAAGCAACCTCGAGGATGCAGATTTTTACTAAAACACGATCACACAAAATTCTGTGAATTTCTCAAATTCAGTCTCACAGTCAGAATTGTCGAAATGTTCGTACATACGCGTAAATTTTCCACGGCGAGGCGAACAAAACGCGGCTCCAAGTGAAACGAAAGCCACCCTGTATACAGAGGAGCCTCTCACGGGTAGATGCATTCAGGCTCTCTCCTCTCGTTACCCGGTCGCGGCCACGATTATGATTTGTTGACCTGGACCACCGTGCCGGAGTCAACCTCCGCGGGGTACAACACCAAGCCCTCCTCCTTCCTACGAGTCAACGAGAGCCCTCTACATCGCTTCCCTGGCCTCGCACAGCTTCCCTGGCCGTGGACGGTTTCTCACAATCGGGGAAACTACCGGATCCCCGGTCTCTCTCTCTCTCTCTCTACTCTCGGTTCTTACAAGACCGGAGGAGTTCGTCGAGGGTGGTCTCTTTCTCCTCGCACCCCCCCACCCCTCCCCACTTGCCTCTTATCAGTTGCTCGCGTCGCTCGTCTGATTGATTCCGACTTGAACGCGCGATTAATAATTCGCCAGCGAGCTCCTCGATCAACGGACGACGCGTGCTCTCTCTTTCTCTCTCTCTCTCTCTTTTTCTGTCGTGGGGTTAATGACTGCTCCACTTCATCGACCGCACGATGAATTTGGTACCGCGTGTCGTTTGTCCAAAGATCGTTCGCTTCTCGTTTCGAATATTTCGACGATGCTGTTTCGCGTGACTCGCTGGAGAGAAATCGTGAGTTGTTGATGGAAAATTTCTTTGGATTGATTTAGGTATTTTGGAGATCGTGACTTTTTGGAAACTTGTCTCTCAGGGGGGAATTGCGCGTTGCGGATTTTTTTGTTATGTCCTTGATTAAATTCTGTGGACATTACGTTTGATTACATTTTGTGAGGCTTGTTATATATATATTTATAAATTAAATGTTTATCGTATTTATTAATATCTAGTTTTTTTTAGACAAATTTAATTTAGATATAATAATTAATTAATTAATACTATCATTTAATTACTATAATACAATTAATAATATCATTTTTTTATATAAAAAATTATGGGCCGAACTATAAATTTATTCATATAATATTATAATTTTTTTTTATTTTCAAAATTTTAGTATTGATCAATAATGGAAAAAATTTGATAATTTATTAACATTTTTACAGATTATTACAAACTTATAAAATTTATCATATATATTGCCGCGAGATCGAGCCAGTGCCTCGTATAAAATTAATCTCGAAATTTGAACGTCTTCAGCGGTGATTTACAATTGTTTTCGAAAAATTCTGTCGTTGCACCCTTTGCTCGATCCGAAATTAACAGCGTGAAATCGAGAAGAATCTCCGCTGGCCTCCCACCCCTCCTCGGACGTATTTATTCAACTACGATCTGTTTAGACAAGCCGCGGCCGTTTCCATTCTATCGATTTTCCCGTTCCCACAAGCAGGCGACGTTGAATTTCTGCGGCGTCGTCGCCGTCGCCGTCGCCGGCTCCCCTGGTCGCCACCTTCCCCGGTCGCTTCGGCGATGGTTTTAGTGGTTACAGTGGCTACACACCCCCGCGATAAACTCGAGGATTCGCCACGCTGGTACAGCCCGCCAGAATAGACGAGCAGAGCAGAACCGTCGTGCTATTAACATAAGAACACCGTGACCGATCGCTTCGACTCACCACTCTCTCTCTCTCTCTCCCCCCCCTCTGATCTCTCTATTACGCTGATTCCACCACCCTCCTAACCGTTTTTTTCCCCTCTTCTCTCCCTTTTCTTTTTCTTTTTAGTGGGGGGGGAGGGGAGGGAGGGGATGGAGGAGACGTACGTGTCCGAAATGAGAATGAGCTGGGAAATTCGTGGTCCCAGCGAGTCGCAGGATTAAGAGATTGCTTCTTTTCCATGTGAAACGCTTCGAGGAGATGGAGTTAATGTTCCGTTAACAACCCTTCTCTGGACTGGATCCACCCCTGGATATGGATTTTCGTTACGTCCGGCCAAGGGACCCCCTTTGCGTGGATTTGTCGGTTTACTGGTTGTGTAGTGAAGTTTTTCCGTCGTTGGACACGATTCCTCGGTTTCTTCTATCGGATCGCATCTCTCGGTTAAGTTGGCCAGAATTTTGGAAAATTTCTCTAAGTTGACTCTCCTCGCTCCTCCCCCGTGACCGAATTGCAAACGTTGAACTAATTTTCTTGAAGCGTGATTTTGGAGAATTATAAATTCACTGTTAATTTACTATTTTGGGAATATATAGGAATAATATTGATTTATTAATAAAATTAAATTTTAGAAAATTGTATATTATATTTAATCTTAAATTTTTACATTGTGAATATTAATTTATTCAACGTTACTATGAATATTAATTTACCAACGTTATTAGTTAGATTTATATTAAAATGAAATTTTTTATATGGATTAATTAAATTTAACAAATTTTTGTCTTATTTATATTTATTATCTAGATTATTGTTACTGTGAAAATATTTAATTATTTTTGAAAAATTTATATACATAAATAATATTTATATTTATTCAAAAATTAGTAAACGAATAAATTTATTAATTTTTATTCTTATAATTATATTTTTATTTTTATTTGTCATATTTAATTTTATTAATAATTTTAATTATAGTTTATAATGAAACATTAAATTGTAAATTTGAAAAAAATTTAATATTAATTAATATTACTAAAAATTTTAAGTTAAACAAACTATTAATCTTCAAAATTGAAAGAAATATTGTATATATATATATATATATATATATATATATGTAAATTTTAATCTATAATAATATTAAATCTTTATAGAATTTAAATCTTTATAAATAAATTTACAATTTATTTCTTTTTCATAATATTAAATTTCAAGTATTAAACTATTAATATTAAAATTCACCGTAAAATCAAATTTATATAATTACTTCTCGTTGGAAAATCTCTCCGACGCCTCGTATCACGTAATAATAATAATAAAATACGCGACAATCTACTAATCACCGCGCGCAACGTCGAGTATAACCGAGGCAAATACTATCGAATCGAGGGACCAGCCCGATACCCAATTGCTCTCGCAGGATCCAATGCCCTCGACCTCTTAACGCAACCCCAGCGTGGACAGAAAGGGGGTTGTCCCGCAGCGATCGCTACGGATCCTACTATAAATCAGCGTGCGCTAGCTAGACAGAGAACTATTACGTTCTCCACGAAGACATACACACACACACACACACACACACACACAGAGAGAGAGAGTCTAGGGGCTTTATTATGCCGGACACAATGTCCCGTGCGTCGCCCCGGCCACGTGACCACCGACTTCCGGCCGTAGTTTGGGTTCCGCTCGGTGACGTTTCCTCCCCATCTTCGCGTGGCATTTTTCCACGGATGCAACCGGTGACGACGATCGCGTGTTGTCAGGTCGACGCGTGATTCCCTCGAATCGCTCTTCCTCCGCCGCCGTTTCATCCGCGATTGTCACAACATCCATGGAGCATCGGGGTGGAAATTGATTCTTTGTGAATCTGTTGTTGGCGATTCTGGCGAACGTGGGATCCGTTTCGAGTTTCGAGTTTCGGGTTTGGCAGATGACACAGATGCAGGATTTGTAAGTTTTTTTTTTTTTTTTTAATAGAGAATCGAATTGAATTAAATTGGAATAAAAATTTTGAATGAAAGAACATTAAAAATTCATCTTTCTGAACGTTTCACTGGCTAGAAGAGTCGGAGTGTCCCAATTCATAAATTTAGTTTTTATCGTGAACTTTCTGTTCTTTCTTCTTGCAAAGTTTCATGGATCAGTGTCAGCTTTAATAAACGTCAAATTCTGTTTATTAAATTTTAAATTTTTTATTATTTTGATATTAATATTATTTATTTTAATTTAAATTTTATTCCATTTATTAAATTTTTATGTTCCATTGAAACGACAGACAGAGGAACCAGTTCCTGGAAACAATTTTTTTTATAAAAACTTGCTAGATTTACAACACTATGCTTCTACGTATTTTAAAGTTTCTTTATTGAGATGCACAAATTTCACACGTCAGTCACGTTAGTTTCAACTTTGTCGATTAGTTTTACCATTGACGAGTGTACTAGAGAACCTTTCTACATCTTCGTTTCATTAGAACGGCATTGGAATTCGTGGAAATAATTTTCCACAGAAATAGATTTACGACGCTACGTATAATACATATTTTGAAGCTTCTTTATCGAACTCAATAAATTTCACATAACAGTCACCGGTTAGTTTCAATGTTAGTTGACGAGCGTCAAATATCGTTCTAAATCCTCGTCTCGTTGGAATTAATTTGCAGATAATATCATATCGACGAGTTAAAAAAGAAAGCGACGAATTATTGTGTACGGTTCGGTCACTCGTTACGGTCCGCGGTCAGTTGCCAAGTGGTTTAACCTCTTGCGACGCGCGTTGAGAATTTTTTCCCCCAAAATTGCGATATTTTCTCAGTTTTAAGTATATTTAAATATAACCCAGCAAAATAAACAATAAATTCATTACTTCTTAGTAATATCTATCCAGTGATATTATTCCAGGTTATCCCGAGTTAAAAAAGAATCCAACAAATTATTGTACACGGTTGCTCGTGTACGGTCCGTGAATCAGTTGCCAGCGCAAGGGGGTTGAAGCTTCCTTATCGAGCGCCACAAATTCCGTACATCAGTTATCACCGGTTAGTTGCGACGTTGACGAGCGTCGAGTAGCGTTCGAAATCCTTGTCCCATTGGAATTAATTCGCAGAACGAATTTCTCACCGAGACTTCCCTAGATCCCTGAACGCTGTATGTCTACGATACATATTTCGATGGTTCCTTTTTTTATCGAGAGCCGCACGAACTCCATCGTACATCAGTCACCGATTAGTTTCAACGTTGACGAGCGTTCGAATCGTTCGAAATCGTCGAAACGGACAGAGACGAGAGACGTTCGAGCGCGTCTGGTGGGACACGAAACGGCCGAGGCTGGTTCGCGCGAGCGCAACCGGACGTTCCCCCGGTACAAATTACCAGCTCGCGGGCGGTCGCGCGTGCACATTGTCCTGTCAGCGTGCGAAACGGCCACGATATCGACAGTTACGCATTACTCGACCTGCAGTCCCGTTCCACTGCCACTCCACTCGCTCGCTTGCTCGCTTGCCGCGCGCGTACAACCATCGCCATTTGCATACGTGATTACACGTCGTGGAACCGGCCGAATTGCAACGCCTGCACTTGTATATCTTTATGTACCTGTTCTGGTTCAAAGGGCTACGTGTCAGCCGGCGCTCGTTTCTTTTCGCGCTGCTTTTACGCTTCGCGATCCGCGCGCGATCTACCGGGTGGGCACCTGTCAGCTGCCTGATCCAATAAATTCCATGGTGCGGTTGTGTTATTGTAATTGAGGGCTCGCGGTATCGAAACGGGCGAAATATCTCACGACGCGTGTAACAGTTGAAAATAACTCGAGTCTCTCTCTCTCTCTCTCTCTCCCTCCCCCCTCCCTCCCTTCTTTTTCAGAAATTTACTACTTGTTCTCGTATTTGTTTGATTCATGTGGAATTGACGAAGCTTGGTCGATAAATTGATATATGGAATCTGTATCTGTGTCTATGGATGGTATCTGTTAGCATGTCGTGGATTCATTAGTTCATTGTAATTATTACAAATCACAAACTTTTATTAGGACATTCGGCTGTCAAGAAATCACGTGACGTCATTATATTGCATATTGCCAATTGCGTTTGTCTCCTTAAAATGTAAATAAAAAAGAAAACTCTGACGTATAATCAATACATATATATATATATATATATAGTTCAACAGTTTATATAATTGAAATTGGACTACTAATTTTCCATTCATGCAATAAGAGCTCAAACGAGTGGAGTTAATCGGCGAGAGATTTATTTAATTGCTAGTCAATGACTAAAATTCATTTCATTTTATATTATATACTATAGTTATAATATAATATAATATCACTTTATATTATATGCTATAATTGTAATATAATGTCACTTTATATTACATACTATAATTATAATATAATATCACTTTATATTATATATTATAATTGTAATTATAATATAATTATAATGTATATACTATAACAGTTCACTTTATATTATATACTATAATTATAATATATACTATAACAGTTCATTTTATATTATATACCATAATTATAATTATAATATGTACTATAGCAGTTCACTTTATACTGTATACTATAATCATAATTATATACTATAGCAGTTCACTTTATATTATATACTATAATTATAATTATATACTATAACAGTTCGCTTTATATTATATACTATAATTACAATTATAATATATACCATAACAGTTCACTTTATACTACATACTATAATTATAATTAGAATATATAACAGTTCTGAACTATAACAGTTCACTTTATATTATATACTATATTTATAATTATATTATATACTATAGCAGTTCACTTTATACTATGTACTATAATCATAATTATATACTATAACAGTTCTCTTTATATTATATACTATAACAGTTTATATTATACACTATAATTATGATGTATACTGTAACAGTTCACTTTATATTATATACTATAATTGTAATTATAATATGTACTATAGCAGTTCACTTTATACTATTTACTATAATTACAATTATATACTATAACAGTTCACTTTATATTATATACTATAACAGTTTATATTATACTCTATAATTATGATGTATACTATAACAATTCACTTTATGTTATATACTATACTATTTTATATTATAAGCTGTACGTAACTTATAATACCCATGTAATTCGTTAAAGTTCGCACGAACGCAGTCGTAGAAATTTTTCGCAACAGTGTCCGGAGGAAAGGGGTGTCTCACGGGCGATTATGCGCGAAAGGATGCACACACCGGCTGGATCTCTGGAGCGTTGGGGTCGCAGGAAGACAACGACACCCCGGTATCGTATCGCCGTCTCCCCCCCGGTGGTTGCATTATTTGTTAGCAATTTTCCGAGCTGTCGGCCGTCCCCTTCTACCCATCCGATCCGGCTCGATCGTTATTGCGGTCATTGTCATTGTAATCCGGCCGGGAATAATGCATAATTCGAGCGAGTGTGCCGCGTGTGCGTACCATCCAGTCACGCCGATGCAACATCACGTCCGCGAATCGATCGTGTCACGGATCTCGGCCTTATCCGTTCGATTAATCACCTACTACGTGTATGGTGACATTGTCTTTCTCTTCATTGTATTCCGAGTGTTTCGTCAGGTGAGAGTGCCATCCCTTTTGATTTTTCTTGTTCGTTGTTGCGTAAGTATCCCGAGTGAACTTTCGAATTTCGAAAAGAGAAAAAGTCAGTTCAATGTCTCGAATGATTATTTGATTTTTCTCAATTGGCTTTAATATTGCACTTGGTTAATAAGAGAATAACTACTAAAGTAGTCTTTTTGTTTCAAAAATTACGTGTTTTTTGAAATTTCAAGATTCTTAAACATACAGAGTTCCAAAAGTCGACACGAATGACAAAATTACTTTAAGATTGCAAAACAGCAGTAATTTTTCCAAAAATTACGTATTTTTTGGAACTTGAAGATTCTTAAAAACACAGAGTCCCAAAAGTAGCTTTCGTGATCCATTGAAACTCGACACGATTGACAAAGTTACTTTAAAAATTACAAAATAGCAATCTTCCAAAAATTACGTATTTTTTTGAAATTCAATGATTCTTAAAAATACAGAGTCCCAAAAGTAGCGATCCATTGAAACTCGACACGAGTGACAAAGTTACTTTAAAACTACAAAATAGCAGTCTTCCAAAAATTACGTATTTTTTCGAAATTCGAAGATTCTTAAAAATACAGAGTCCCAAAAGTAGCGATCCATTGAAACTCGACACGAGTGACAAAGTTACTTTAAAACTACAAAATAGCAGTCTTCCAAAAATTACGTATTTTTTCGAAATTCGAAGATTCTTAAAAATACAGAGTCCCAAAAGTAGCGATCCATTGAAACTCGACACGAGTGACAAAGTTACTTTAAAACTACAAAATAGCAGTCTTCCAAAAATTACGTATTTTTTCGAAATTCGAAGATTCTTAAAAATACAGAGTCCCAAAAGTAACCTTCGCGATCCATTGAAACTCGACACGANAAAATTACGTATTTTTTCGAAATTCGAAGATTCTTAAAAATACAGAGTCCCAAAAGTAACCTTCGCGATCCATTGAAACTCGACGCGAGTGACAAAGTTACTTTAAAAACTACAAAATAGCAGTTTTCCAAAAATTACGTGTTTTTTTTGAAATTCAATGATTCTTAAGAATACCGAGTACCAAAAATAGTTTCCCATTGAAATTCATCCGCAGAACAGGCAGCTAATAAAGTCGGCCACCCTTCTACGAGGTATTAATGGAGCTGGTTGGAAAAAGGGGGTGGTCACCTGGCTGCAGGTTCTTGCTGGCCACGTGAACCGGTCGATGCCGAAATCCGATTACGCAACAGAGATTCGCGAGGGAGTAAAGGGGAGAGGCAGAGTTTTGCTGCGGTCGAGGCGTGTTCTGCGGCCCGTTTATCCCGCCACGGATCGTAATTTGTAATACAGCGACGTCCGCCGGATGAAAAATAACGCGCTCGAACGGCGAATAACGCGTCGACGTGGTCGGCCTGTCGAACGGTGCGCCTCGATGAGCCACGAAGACGTATACCGGGTGAGACAGCCGGCGTTCGCTTCGCGGAACCGCTCGACTGATTGATGAGACCGCTTAAGTAACCCGGGATTTGCGTAATTTTCAATTTGCGAAACCGGCGGGGAGGTATGGCGGTATTTGCCTGACGTTTTATCGCCGGAATGTGCAAGTAATTTCGTGCAACATTTTGATTAGCAAAGATTAGTCAGTCTGGTGTCTGAATTAATTTTCCAATGTGACTTTGATCATCCTTTGTGTCGATTCTTTGCTCAGAATGTCCTCTGGATCTATCTTACAGTTCTATTTTTCTGTTATTAATTAATACCATAATCAAAATTTAAAAAATACTTGCAATATCATACAAACAAATTTATAGTTTATTATAATTTATAGTTTATCCCATAAATTTTTTATACAATAAAATTAATTAGATAATAATATTTAATTAATTATTATTGCGTATGAATTAAATTTATTTTAAAGAGAACTGGATATTAATAAATGCGACAGACATTTAATTTCTAAATATATATTTATCTTTTCTATTTTACAAAAAAAATAATATATACATATTTAGATTATTTACTTTCGAGATAATTAATAAATTATTAAAATAAATTAATTAACCCTGATACAGGACTGGAGACTAATTGGATTTCTCTCACGCTCGTTATTCACGCCGAATAGAAATGAGCGAATAACCAAATTAAAGCATGAATAAAATAAAGTAGATTGTATTACTAAATTAATATATTATTAAATCACCAAGTTAAAACAATAAATCACCAAATTGAATAATATTATAAATCTACAACATCTAAGATAGACAAGCATCCATGCACATCTCGCAACGCATCGACCCTTAATTGTAACTTACCTACGTGAAAAGGGCAGAAACTCAGCCTCGTTCGCTCGTAGCTCTGACGTTAGTTAAAAGTCACTCCACGTCAAAAAAAAAAAAAAAAAAAAAAAAAAAAAAAAATGAAAATGAAAAAGAAAAAGAGAAAAGGAAAAGCTGACAAAAATCAGGGACAAGATTCCATTAGCTGCTATTTCACTTAACCGGCCCGTGTTCCATCCTCCCCCACGCGAGCGCAGACACGGTCCAATCGAGAAGCGGCTCACCCTCGAGTAGAACGGGGCTCACCCTCGATTACGTGGTAACGAAGGTCTCTGTCCGCCGGTATCGCGGTCGAAAGAAGGAAAGAGGACTGTAAAATTCAGGAAGGAACATTAGGGCGAGGAAGGGGTGGCGCCGGTTCGTTGATCACCCCCTGGGTGCCTGGTTGAATTAGGGGGATCGGGGTGAGCCGTGTTTATTGACACAGGAAGCGATTGCTGCGCCTATGGTGCGCTTCCACGGTCCACGGAGGAGACACGAGGAGAGACGAGAGAGAGACCGACTTCCATGGGGGAAGAGGGGTGGACTGGTTGGTCCCTTCGTTGACGTATTTGCACCGTAATCCCATGATAAATTGCCAGGGATAAGCTCTATTAATTTTGCGTTATAAAGTCGCGAGGCAGAGGGAGCGTGGGGCCAGATACCGGCGCGTTATGGAGACGTAAAAGTATCTTCGACGAGGGGGTCCCGCAGCCCTCGCTTCGTTTACGGGCCAGTTAAAATTTAATCTTCCTACGTTCCTTCGTCTCGCGCGAGTGTTTTGATTTTTTTCAATGGGCTTCGGGGTTGATTAGTTCGTTCACTTGCGGGTTTCAGACGGAAGGGATCCTTTCTTTAACCTCTTGCGCTGGAATGACGTGCAACGCGCGTCGACAAAATTGCAACGTTTTCTCAGTTTCATGTTGTATTCAAAGGTAACCCAGGCAAAACGAACGACAAGTTTATTACTTCTTAACAATTTCTGTCCAGCGATATCATATTGACGAGTTCAATAGAAAAAGAAAGCGACCAATTGTTGTATACGGTCCACAATCAGTTGCCAGCGCAATTGGTTCAGTTATAACCTGTGGTTGTAATTATTATATCGTTAGTTGCGTTTAATTATGATACTAGACGGCTTGTAATGTGCCGATCGTAGAAATGCGTGAAAAGAAAGAGAGTATGGCGCGAGGCATTATTATTATTTTCTTTCCTTTTTTTTTTTTTGAAAAGGGAGAGAATCGAGCGAGTATGAAACAGAGTCGATTCGAGTTACGAAAAGGAGTTGATTGAGTTGTTCAGAAAAGAGTTTGTTCGAGTCCTGACCGCGTATATTAATATCAATCTGTGTTCATTGCCTTGTTTAATTACCTACCGTTTAATCACCAGCATCATGCTGTCAAATAAATATTATTTATTACCTACACAAAGAATAAACAAAGTGCCACCAAGTGCTGGAATGACGTGCCACGCACGTCGAGAACTTTTTGTCCCAATATTGCAACATTTCCTCAGCTTTAAGTATATTTAAGTATAACGCAGGCAAAACAAATAATAAATTTGTTACTTCTCAATGAGTTTCTATCCAGCAATTCTATCACACCGGCGAGTTCAACAGAAAAAGAAAGCGAATTGTTG
The DNA here is from genome assembly GCF_011392965.1 of Frieseomelitta varia. NCBI lineage: Eukaryota > Metazoa > Arthropoda > Insecta > Hymenoptera > Apidae > Frieseomelitta > Frieseomelitta varia. Next base: position 721,388 of record NW_025109977.1, on the reverse strand, counting down.
TATAATGGTTCGGTCACTCGTTATGGTCCGCGAACCAGTTGCCAGCGCAAGCGGTTAACTTTGTTCGATTTTCGTTTTTGCATATATATATATATATACAAATGTCTTTTTCTTTCTTCTAATTTGTTATTTGTAAAATTTCACTAACGCGCGAGACTGAATACCGAATAACCTGATCAATGGTAATTATTAAAACCATTCACGCGTCACCTCTTTGAGACATCAAAAAAAAAAAAAAAAAAAAAATACTTCGTGCCGATCGTGCCGTTTTAAACCTGGAAATCACTACCAGGGGACACACGACCGAAAATCCTGCTGCACGACCTTCGGACGCGGCTTCAGATACACCGGCAGATAGGCTTATTGATGATGTCACGGTGGTTAGACGATCTGTCGTGGAACGAGTTCCAGACCTCGGCGTCTTCGGTACTGCCGTGCACGTCATCTCGATTCCTGATCTGGCGAACAGTGTTGGCGTTATGTCCTCTAATGCAGATTAATTTATCAATCGGGGACAAGATAAGCTGGCCCAACTCGTTGTTCTTCGCGCGATATCTGTTGGAGACACGTGAAAGAAAAATAATCGCCTACTATGTAACATGCATTATATATGTATGTGTGTATACTATAATACGATTGGATTCGTGGGAAGAAGACGTTTGTCTTTGGTATTTTGGATGTACGAGTGGACGATGACCCTAAAGGCATTTGTCATTCGCACCAACGCTGATCCAACGATAGGGCCCCGGTCAAATGGGGTAACCACCGATCTTCGGTCGTGTTTTACGTTTGTCGTTGTTAAATGGGGCCTGAGGTGATTCCGATTGCGATCGTGTTGCTCTTTCGTGTTGCTCCTTCTTTACGGTCGCTCGTCTGTTATCCTTGCGCATCGCCGCTTGGAATTCTGCCGGCGAAAATTAGCGCGGCCCTCTGCGTCAGATCGATCTCAAGTTGAGAGATGTTAATACAAATTTATCAAGCGAGCGCGATTCGTTTATCGAAAGTTAGAGACATTGGCTCGCGATTGTCCAAAATCTTCGTCGCACTTTATCTTTCGATTCAATTTTTTCTCTTTGCTTTAAATCGAACGAACGTTAACGAAGATCGCGAGGATTTCAGCTAGAAAATCGAAAAGTCGATTCTCTGTCACTCGACGAAACCAAGATTAGTTATTTAGGATTTCTTTATCCCACGATATTGCAATTCTCGTTCATTTCTGACCAAATTGTAATCGTCAGTTGCAAGTTTTAAAAATCTGTGATCCCTAATAAACCGATAAAATAATCGTGCCTAATTTGCCGATTGCGCTGCATGCCCGCGAGAAATCAAGCTCCAAAGTATTTCTCGTTCCTTTATCGGCGTCGTGCCGTTTCATGGAAACGACTCGAAGAAGGAAATCTTATCCCAACTTTCTCTTTTTTTTAAATCACCGATTTCAAGAGCGCTGTGCCGCGCTCTCGGCCGGCAATTTACGGTAACACGAACGTTACGTGCGTTTCGCGCCAGCCATAATTATCGTCCTTTCCACGAGACGGCACGCGAATATCAGTAGAACTGCGGCGCACGCCTCGCCCGTTCATTAATTGCCGAACGACCGTCCGTTCCACCAGCATTCTCGACTCTGGGAAACAAAGTTTGTGTACAACGTATCGCCGTGAATTTCGACTGCATGATACGCGTGTATGTACGTACCTAATATTATATTATAATAAACAAATAATTACTAATAATATATAATAATAATATATAATATGAATTTAATTTATATAATAAGGACAGGTAATAAAATATATTATAATATATATATATATAATATTATAATAAACATATAATTATCAATAATATATAATATAAATTTAATTTATATAATAAGGACAGGTAATAAAATATATTATAATATATATAATATTATATTATAATAAACATATAATTATTAATAATATATAATATAAATTTAATTTATATTATAAGGACAGGTAATAAAATATATTATAATATATATATATATATATAATATTATATTATAATAAACATATAATTACCTCCATTCTCTCGGGGTCTTTGTTTGAAATTTATTATTACAACGCCGACAATTTTGGCGAGGAGAAATTTATTTTGACAGACTTGGAGATTTTGCGTTTGTTTACGAATTTACTTGGAATTTAGAAATATTTAGACGATTTCGTGTTGTAGTAAATTTAGAAATTTTGATAGCTTCCTAGGTTTTACGTTGTTTTAAATCTAGAAATTTTGACAGCTTTGGAGATTTCGCGTTTCGTTGGGAATTTATTGAAAATTTAAAAACATCGACAGCTTCGAACATTTTGTGTTTCGAATTTAGAAATTCTGCTTTCAAATTTAGCTTTGGTGAGTTTACGTTTGTTGGAAATTTGTCTCAAATTTAAACACTTGGAAACTTTGGAAATTTCATTTTTGATTTGAATGTTTTTAAACTGCGCTAGCTCTCCTTGGAGAATTTCTTTTATAATAGTAGGATTTTAATATTTCTGAATCCTCGGAAAGGATTTTGGCAGAGACTGATTGGAACTAGATTGTTAGAAACCTGAATTTTTGACTTTCACAGCTCAAAATAATTCACATAACAATATATTAAAAGCATTTGCAATCCTTAAAGAGAACTGGAAACCCTAAAATTTATTACTATCCAGTTCAAAGCTTCCGAATCACTTTCTCCCTCGCAAAATAATATTTCAACCCCCTAGTATCAAAACTATTATCTTCGTTCGAATCAAATTGCCTTTCAATTATCGACGAAACTACCAGAAAGAGAGAAATAAAAAAAAAAAAAAAGCAACAATGAATTTTCACTTGACGAGACGCAGTTTGTTTTATTCATTCTATAAAGAAAAAAAAAAAAAAAAGAAACTAAAATAAAAAGTAAGAAATATATATATATATGTGTGTTATGTATTTATAGAGAGAAGAAACAGAATTGCAAGATCTGCTTTCTTTCAAGGGAGTGAACGTCGAGTGAGGATGGTGGAAGGGGGAGGAGGAATATCGAGGATCAGGCGCAGAACAAAGTCCTTTGAGAGGAGCGGAATAAATTTGCATGGATTACGATAAAGTTGCGCGAGAGTGCATCGCTTATTGCGCCAGGCTCCACTCTCTTTCTCTCTCTCCTCTTCGCGACATTGTGCAAAATAAAAAGCTGGCGACGTGAACGCCCGGCCAGCTCGAGCGGAAAAGGCGTCCACCGATATTGTTGCTGCAACAATGTCCTCCGATCCTATCGGTGAGGTGTGACTGTCATGAAAAATGGCCCGCTCCTCGTGCCAGCGACGACGCGGCTTGTTACGCGGCACAATTTTTCAAAGGATTTCGTACACGTCGTTACGTACGAGGTAAGTGCTTTTCGACGAATCACTTTTGCTTTATTTGTTCCGCCGAGTGTTTAGGATCGCCGAAAGTTAAGAAAATTAAGAATTTTCGTCTTTATATATTTTATTTTCTTTGAATCTCTGTATAATATTTTATTATATTTTATATATTATTTAATTTTATTTTTGTTATTTAATCTATTTTTTATTTTCTATATATTATATATTATATTCTATATTCTATATATTCTGTATATTCTATATTATATTCTATATTCTATATATTATTTAATATTATTTTCTATATATATTATATTCTATATAACATTTTATTGCTGGTCAGATTATTTGCAATGTATACTTAATGAACTAAACACTTAAAGGGTTAACTGTATAAAATGTCACGTAACTTGAACGTTGGTCATATCTACGTTCTGAAGATTTTGCTTATCGTACTTATTGTTTTGTTGTTGCATTTCATTGATACCGAACGAATTTTTAACAATTGTTTCCTTGAATTTATAATTGATGGATTAACAGTTTATTAGCCATCATTTTCAACTGCAGGTAAGCGAAATTTTGATTATCGTGTGTCAAGAATTTGATGTTAATTAGAATTTTATATAAAGCGACGTATTGAGACGCGTTTAAGGTTCAGCTTGACTTTGTTGTCACTTTGTAAATTATTCTGCATTTACGCACGTACATGTTCAGATTATATTTATATAAGTCCAAAGATTTCGTATAATTATTACATTCGGTTAAATCATTAAATATTTTCTACTATATATAATATAATATTTTTTACTATAATTTATATTATACTTTACCATCACTCTGCCGATTCTCAATTTTAACCTTGCTGTTCTAAATGAAATGTTCATTCAGATTATACTTATGTAATTTTTTACATTAATTTTCATGTAACAATTACATTCGGATAAATCATATATTTTTTTCTACTATAATATTTTATTCTACCATCACTCTGCTGATTCCCAATTTTAACATTGCTGTTCGAAATTCAATTTCACTTCCACTCCCAACAAACCTCATTCTCACCTCCAAAGTTACAACATTCCCCGTCATCCCCAATTCGAACGTCCCGGCCGAGCCACCAAAAACCATCCTCCGTCCTTCTCTGGAGGGAGGCAAAGAGAGATCGATGACGTATCCTCTCGGCCCTAAGTAGGACTCGCGTCCTAAAGCAATTAACAGTTATGGTAATAATCGTTAACGATCGGCGGAACGAGCGGGCTAAACAAGGATGGAACGAGCCCGTAGAAAAGAGGGAAAGGAAGGGCGAGGAAGGTGAGGGACTGTGGAAGGAAGCCGAAAAAGGAGTGGCCTGAGTGGCTTTGGTAGCAGCAGGCACAAGAGGCGGCGGCTTAACGTCGAAGAAGACGAAGAAGAAGAGGACGAAGAAGAAGAAGAAGAAGAAGAAGAAGAAGAAGAAGAGAAGGATGACGATGACGATGACGAAGAGGAAAGGGAAGGTCGATCGAGCGAAGATTATACGACTGGACATTTCGGGCATTTTTACGAAAGGGACGCGCAGGAACGCGTGTTCTATTAGCTAAGACAAAAGAGCGGCGCCTAGACGGGAGGGAGAGGGGGAGGGGGACGGGACCCTGAAACTGTCCGACAGCGTTTATTTATGCGGCGAACCGCGGAAAAAGATGTAAGTCCCTCGGAGGGGGCCCGTTCCTCGGTGCATTCCGAGGGCCGGGCTCCGGCACCCACCGACAGGGGATATTATCTGCCGCAAGGATATAATCGACGTGTCCTCCGACTCGTGAGGACACATTTTTGCCGGCCGTTCCGACGAGGAACCGTCGTCGCCGCCCGACACGCGTCCTTCGCGCCGCCTGTTTTTCGCCAGGTCCCTAAAATAGGGCCCCTGGGAGACAGCGATAGAAAAATTACCATTTCCTCGGGTTTGCCGGATATTTAATTGCTTGCACTGCGAACGTTTTTCTTCTTCTTCTTCTTCTTCGTGTCTTTTTCTTTTTACGTCGCATCGACAGCGACGACGGTAGAATTAGAGATGTGCGTGTAGTAGTTTGTGTTTTTGAGATGTTTCAAGGGGTCAGGACAGCGTGAAATTTTCAAAAAGAAACTAGTTTTTTGTTCGTTTCGTTTCAAACGGTAGTTTGAAGTTCTTAGAAGCAAGGTGTAAAAAGTCCTTTAAAACGACTTATTTTAGGGTATAAATTCGCGGAATAATCGAATTTGTATCACTGTTTACAACTTTAAGCAGTATTATAAAGTGTAAATATACTTGAAACTGAGGAAATATTACAAGTTTGGGACAAACAATTCTCGACGTGCGTGACACGTCATTCCAGCGCAAGAGGTTAACCACTTGACAACTGATTGCGGACCATAACGAGTGACCAAAACCGTATACAATAAATCGTCGCTTTCTTCTTGAATTCGTCGGTATGATATCGCTGGATAGAAAAATGATCGAGAAGTAAGAAATTTATTATTTGTTTTGCCTATTTTGTTTTACGTACAGCTGAGAAAATATTGCAATTTTGGAACAAAAAATTCTCGACGTGCGTGACACGTCATTCCAGCGCAAGAGGTTAACCACTTGACAACTGATTGCGGACTATAAGGAGTGACCAAAACCGTACACAATAAATCGTCGCTTTCTTCTTGAATTCGTCGGTATGATATCGCTGGATAGAAAAATGATCGAGAAGAAAGAAATTTATTATTTGTTTTGCCTATTTTGTTTTACGTACCATTGAGAAAATATTACAATTTTGGAACAAAAAATTCTCGACGTGCGTGACACGTCATTCCAGCGCAAGAGGTTGATACAGTATTTGTATTTGGTGGTCGACAAAATTCTTCGACGACATTTTCGACCGTTTCTTCAGATTCGTAAACGATTTTTTCGCCGATGAGAAAAGTTTCAGATGTTTGGAAAGACGCCAATGTTGTAAAACGATGGTCAAAAGGTGAAGTAAGGACAACGTGTACGAAACAAGCGAAGGCTAAACGTGTAAAAAGAAAATCTACACGTCTCTCAATATTCGTTTCATTCACCACGATCAAACCGTACAAAATTGTCCCGCCAATTCTGTATAATTTCTACGTCGAACAATTTTTCGACTCGCGCAAATCGACCACTCAGTCCAATGAATAATAGCCGGATGAATTATTAAGAACATCGTAAGAACTTGCACTCCACGTGCATGCGCGATAAAATGCCATCCTCTCGCTCTGTCGCGGCGAAAGAAAGAGAAGAAAAAAAGGGGAAAAGAAAATAATCGACAGTGTGACCAAATTGCGAGTCGCACGAGCATCATCGGCGAAGCACTCGGTGTATTAACATAATGGTGGAAGAAGTTCGAGCCGAAGAAGCGCCATTATCCGCAGTTACGAGTGAAATCGGTCCCATTACGGGAATGCCTTATGAGCACTGGCGGGCGCGTAAAAGTGCCAAGTAACTAACAGGTTCTATAGAACGCCAGCGGAGGGTATAGCAAGCAATAAATTGCGTACAACAGCCGTCTACGGACGACTGAGGCCGAGGAGACGACTTGGAATCGGCTGTCTCTCGTCGAACTGCATAATTTAACCGGACTCCATTAAAACTTCGAAGGAAACCGTGGAACGGTAACCGTGGAGCGAAGAAATTGCAAGAGCTGCGGCTTCTTATCAGCTTGTGTTCTTGAAATGAAAGAAAAAGAAAAAAAAAAAAAAAGAAAAAAGAAATATGACGGTGTCACGTTGTGATTTTCGTGATTGGCGTAAATCACGACGCGTCAAATCATTTTTTTTTTTTTGGATTTCTGTACTGTTTCGTTTTGTTAACAACCTCGCTAGATCGTTTCGTTGCTTTCTATTTCTCCATGGACGATTCCGTGTTTCATTGCCATTGAATCAACAAATATTCTCGTTCCCCCAGAGTTTTCACTATTATTTTGTTATTACTTCGCGTGATTTGAAAATCTCATCTTTGTTTCTCGAATGCAGTTCTGTTTTTATTACGTGAAAATTCTGGAGCTCCACTTTTGTTTATTGCAATTATTTCAGTAATTATTATTAATCTACCAGGAGACTTGGATTCATTTCTCATTCAAGTAAATAAAAGTTATGAAGTCTTTCCACCGATGACTTTTCTAATCATTCCAGCAGTTCCAAGTTTCAACTTCAGTATTTTCCAAAATCATTTCTTCCGACGTTTGATTGAAGATCGTGCGTACAGAAAACGTGTTTCGTCAAGTCGGCGAGATCTTTGTCATGCCATCTCTGACATTCGTGCATTCCCTAAATTAAAACTGTCAACTGCATTTTTGTTTTTGCAGTAATTGTCACAATTGACACTGTGTCCATTACGATTAATTTCGTTCGCTAGATGTTCATTCATTCATGAACAATTGAATCTTTATGAATTAAAGTTGATGCTATTCCTGGTCGAATTAATCAATTAAATTTATTTTCAATTCGCCCTAGATTATTTTTTGGTCAGTGTTCAGAAATTTGTGGAATTAATCATAGATTTATACCAATTATATTGGAAAGAACAGATTATTCGAATTTTATTAATTGAATGAATAACAGTAATAATTTTTAATATATGAAAATTTAGTTAATATCATGACATTAATATCATAAAATGTCGTTTCAAAATAAACTAAATAAATTGATCTTCTATTTCACAAATAATACCAATTAATTGATTAATAATTTATTTATTGTGTTTATTAATTTTGACAACAACTCTGTTTATTTTTATTATTAGTATAATTCATTACAAATTAAATAAATTTAAATTTAAAAATTTATATTAAAATGAAATTATTAATTTTAATAAATTTATTCTTAATAAAGATTTGATCTTTATGTTTCTTTATCGATTCTTCTTTGAAAAATCGCTTACGACCAACGAGACAAATGTAGTACTTCCTCCGAAAGTCGAAAGTCGAGCAGAATCCAGCGACTCTTTATTCGTTACAATTATATTCGACAATTCCAAGCACACCTCCCGTCACCAAAATCATCCAACGCTGGCTAAGCGCCGCACGCGATCCTCCTGAATGCCTCCCCCAAGAGAATGGAAAAGCATGCCGCTTCTCTAGGTGGTCCAATAATAAGACAATAAGTTAGGCCCCGGGTCTCGGTTGATATCAGTGCGGGATCGAGGTTGGAACAACGGAGAAAGACGCGAGCGAGCGAGTCCGAGGCAAGTCGTGAGCGAAGGGATCCGAGAGAAAGAAAGAAGAGGAAGAAGAAGAAGAAGAAGAAGAAGAGGTGGAGGAGGAGGAGAAGAAAGAAATAAGAGAGAGACAGGACGAAGAGCGAGTGGTATGCCCGGAGTGGCGCCAGAAGTCTTTCCTCGTCCTTCGTGCTCCCTTGTCCGGCGTTGGTCGCGCGATGCTGAGCCATTATCCTCCGGACCGTAGGACCTCTCTCTTCGTCTCTCTTCGGCCAACGTGTTACCGTGTCGATCCAATTCTCTCGGGCACGCGGTATTCACAACGGGAATTAATAATCTTTCTCTCTCGCCGGTGCGGTAGCGGAGGCAAGCATTTCCTCTCCCGCGATTTTTTTTTTTTTTCTACCCCTGTCTACTGTCGTGTGTTTCTTTGTATTTTCAATGAGAGAAATTTGAAATTTGCCAGCATAGCAGATTCTCTAATTTTTGTGAATTTTATTTATTGTAGAAAACCTGGAAATAAGGAACTTGCAGATAATTCCTATTTTCATTAAGTAATCCCTTTTTCTGAAACGTGGAAATTTGCAAGTTTCCCGGAGTAGTGGATTTTTTTGTATTTTTAATGAGCGAAATTTGAAATTTGCTAGCATAGCAGATTCTCTAATTTTTGCGAATTTTATTTATTTTAGAAAATCTGAAATAAGGAACGCGCAGATAATTTCTATTTTCACTAATAATAAGTAATCTTTTTTTCTGAAACGTGAAATTTGCAAGTTTCACCGGGCAGTGTGTTTTTTTGTATTTTCAATGAGAGAAATTTGAAATTTGCCAGCATAGCAGATTCTCTAATTTTTGCGAATTTTATTTATTTTAGGAAACCTGAAATAAGGAACTTGCAGATAATTCCTATTTTCATTAAGTAATCCCTTTTTCTGAAACGTGGAAATTTGCAAGTTTCCCGGAGCAGTGGGTTTTTTTGTATTTTAAATGAGCGAAATTTGAAATTTGCCAGCATATCAGATTCTCTAATTTTTGCGAATTTTATTTATTTTAGAGAATCTGAAATAAGGATAGAAATTGCAGATAATGGTGTGTATTACAAATTCTAAGTCCTAGAATGTTACTTCGTAGATAGGAACAGTCTGTCCGTAGGTATCTTGGAAAAGTAAAAAGATAATGTCAGATGGAAATGTCTTATTTTCACTAATTGTAAGTAATTTTCTACCCACGTGAAAGTCATACCACTACCACGTCTGAGTAATTTTTTTTCTAAGCACGTCTGTACAATTCAGTCTCTCCCGTTACTCGAAATTTCGTGACTTGAAGCTCACTCTGATCAGTTTTCAAGAAACACCCAAAGAGATTCACTAAAGTCCACACTTCGGCAACTACCACCACACTCCGCAACCATAAATAGAAAAACCTGGTTCCGTAAAAACGGTGGAGTGCCCGGAAGTCGTTGGAGTCAGCACGATGGAACACAAATATTCTCGATTGCACGTTATTCCTAACCAATCCGAGCTTATCACTATGCATGAGACAGGAGGTAAGAGGGGTTGGTTCGATAGAAATCGTCCAGGGCATAAAGACCCGGATCCATTATTCCATTAATACTCCTCTCATCTAGCTGGTCCTTGTGCCTCCTTCAGCTTGCAAGAACGACGAGGTATCCTCGCGCCTTGAGCCCCCTTTAATTAGTCAGGCTCGAAGGGAGGACAGACTCCGGCGTCTATGCATAAGAATCGGACAGAGAATCGCGCCGATTCCCTCGCTTACTTAACTTTAGAAGAGGAATACCTGGCTCGCCTCCGCGAGAGAGAAAGAATATTAATTTCTGTTGTGAACCGAGGGAATTGGATCGACACGGTTATATATATATATATATATATATATATATATATTAGTACAGTATATTATATTATATTAGTATATATTAGTATAGTATATTATAATATATTATATTAGTATATATTAGTACAGTATATTATAATATATTAGTATATAAGTAATTATATATAAATATATTAGTGAGGCGAGGATGGTTCCACGGTTAGGAAGATAACGGTCTTGCCGATCTATTCAATTGTTTCAAATTATGTTTTTTTGAAAAAATTTGGTAGTTTAAGAGAGATAGATTTTTGCTTCGAAGCATAAATTTTCGTAGAGTGAGAAATTTGTGAAAATTGGGGATGGATGGATGAATGATACGAGTAGAAAGTTGTAAATTTGGAGGTTGGGAAAATTAGGAAAAATCGTGATTCAGGATTTTTCAATAACAATATCAGCATAATATAAGTGGTAGTTCCGAAATTTGTCAATTTGTCAACATTATAAATTCCAGAAAATTCCTCAAAAACCATCTACCACGAAATTAACCAATTTTCAACAATATAAATTCCAGAAAATTCCTCAAAAACCATTTACCACGAAATTAACCAATTTTCAACAATATAAATTCCAAAAGATTCCTCAAAAACCATTTACCACGAAATTAACCAATTTCCAGCAATATAAATTCCAGAAAATTCCTCAAAAACCATTTACCACGAAATTAACCAATTTCCAGCAATATAAATTCCAGAAAATTCCTAAAAAACCATTTACCACGGTAAATTAACCAATTTCCAGCAATACAAATTCCAGAAAATTCCTCAAAAACTATTTACCACGGTAAATTGACCAATTTTCAACAATATAAATTCCAGAAAATTCCTCAGAAACCATTTTTTTTTCCACTTGGAACGTCCAAAAGAATCGAAATCGTCCTCGGGGAAAGTTGTTGGAGAGAACGTTTCTCTCGCAGCGCACGGTTCTTCCCGATTCCCCTGACGGGTAGTGAGGAAGGATAGAGGGAAGAGGGGGAAGGAGGAATTCCCCCCGGATCGAGGCTGATCCTCTTTCGCGGCTCATCAGCGTAACTCGCGCTGTCAACGGCTGGACAACGGTGGCGGCCCGGGGTTGAAGTGTTTATCGGCGCTGGCGGAACACGCCGGCGTTACAAGCGGCGCTTCGTGTCCGGCGTGTCGCGGCGGCAAATCACCGAATCGGCCGCCGGGACGCCGTGGAATCCGCAGCATTCGCCGGCTGGTCTCCGGCATTCGGGAATCGTCGCGGCCAGCGGCCGTTGAAAACGATGGAATTGCGGTCGTGCCCGTCCGAGACCAGCGGCGAGCAACCCGCCTCCCCATCGATCTCTCTCTCTCTCTCTCTCTCTCTCTCTGTCTCTCCTCGGCTATTTCCATCGAGAGAATCGTCGTCCCGCCGAATTCTATCGTATCGTGGCTCGATCGCTCGTCTGTTTGTGACTCGTCCGTCGTTGCTCGTCGTTGTATTTTCACTGTTGCAGCCGATTGTCACTGCATCGAACGACGAAGGATTCTTCTTTTTCCGGTTCCAGGTGTTAGTTAATACAGTTTTGCAAAATGTTCGAAGCTCAGCCAACTCACCAATTGATCTGAATTGGTCTGTTAATATTTGCAGCCATGTTCGTTATTCCATTCGTTTTTATATACTGTATGCGCGCGAGACCGCCGCGTAACCGTTGATCGTCACTTTTCGTATTCCTTGTATGGTGAACGCGTGCCCCAAACGATTGTGAATAATGTTAAATGTTTAATACGGTATATAGATATTAAAAGGATTCGTTTAAACCAAACACAAAGTCATCTCTTTTTGTCTCGTCACGTTCTCGATTTTGTACTCTGTTAGCTGTAACATGATAGCTATCAGTTGGTAATGTTATAGTATTATTATAGCTTGTAATATTACAAGCTACTGTTCGTCGTAAAGTCACGTCAAGTCTGTCGTGTGTTTGGAATTCTTTTAACTCTTGAGTGGTTGAGTGGTTAACTTTGACGCGTTATTAAAGTTATTCTTAAAGTTCTTAGAAATATGATATAAAAAGTCCTAGCCTTTAAAACGACTTATTTTGAGATATAGATTCGCGGATTAATCAGAATAATCGAATTTTTATCACTGTTTACAACTTTAAGCAGTATTATAAAGTGTAAATATACTTGAAACTGAGAAAATATTACAATTTTGGGACAAACAACTCTCGACGTGCGTGGCATGTCATTACAGCGCAAGAGATTCACCACTTGGCGATTGATTGCGGACCATAACGAGCGACCGAACCGTAATACAATAAACCGTCGCTTTCTTCTTGAACTCGTCGGTATGATATCACTGGATAGAAATGATCGAGAAGTAAGAAATTTATTATTTGTTTTGTCTATTTTGTTTTACGTAAAACTGAGAAAATATTACAATTTTGGAACAAACAATTCTCGACGTGCGTGACACGTCATTTCAGAGGTTAACCACTTGGCAGCTGATTGCGGACCATAACGAGCGACCGAACCGTAATACAATAATTCGTCGCTTTCTTTTTCTTTTGAACTCGTCGGCACGATATCACTGGATAGAAATTGTTGAGAAGTAATAAGTTTGTCATTCGTTTTGCCTGCGTTATACTTGAATGTACTTAAAACTGAGAAGATATTGCAATATTGGGACAAAAAGATTCACGACGTGCGTGGCACAAGAGGTTAACAATGGTTCAGTTACTCTTGAATAATTCCAAGTCCAAATTTCTGATTCTCCACGAATCATCCTCTCTCTCCTTTTCTCTTTCGCTCTCTGAGCACCAGAGAAGTGTTTCGTGCAGAATAATACGACGGAGAAATCATTTGGAGATGAAAAATGGCGACGATTTTTCAATGGTAGTTTAATTAATAAAAACCGGACGTTTATTGTCATATCCACGCTCTGAGAAATTGATTTTCGGGAAACTTCCTCTTGAGATCTCGAGAAATCTCGAAAGATCGTAACACGCGCGACGTGCACGTTTATTAAATCACTCTGTAAGTGTTGGAGCGGTTTCCTGTGCCGCTCTGTGTTCACAGAGAGAACAATTGAACAATCGGCGAATCCTGGAAACCGAAACGTTTGGAACTCTTTGCACCGTACGCGCGTGATTCGATATCTCGCGATGTTTGTGTTTTTGTTTGCACGTGATCGTGGACGTTCGGTTGGCAAAACTGCTGGCAAATATTTCTGTCGAACTACCACCGACACTTTCGTATTATGTTCTCTCTCCTCTCTCCCCTCTCCACCCTCTTTATTTCTCCTTTTATTTCAATTAGAAATTAGCGGTTTCAGCGAGACGTTTTCACGTTTTCAGCTCGCTGGGATTTAATCAAGTAAGGAAACACAAACCATTACACCTTTCGCCGCTTTCAACCCCGTTCAACCCCCCCCCCCCCTTCTTTGTTGATCGATACTGTTTGCACTACAAATAGTCGGCCAACTGGTTGAATACATGTACGCATGTACATCTGTGTCTGTGTGCGTGTTCTTTTTTTGTTTCTCTTTTATTTTTACCGGCGCAGCGTTGTTAGTTTGTCAGTAGTTCCGCGTGTATATCTTTTTTTTTCTCCTTTTTTTTTTTCGACCACCGTGAAACGGCAATTAGCACGGTGCCTAGGCAGCGAACAATGCGTCCGTGCGTCGCTGACAGCTGATTTGGCGGAAAAAGAAAAAAAAAAGAGAGAGAGAGAAATTCCCGCGAGGACGCAAGCGAGCGTGAATTTGACAAAAACAAGAGGGAATTAGTGTTTCTAGTCTGAGATCGATATTTCTAATAGCTCTACGTAGATATAGATATCGACTCGCTGACCGAGAGAGAGATACTTGAAAATTAGAAGGTTAAGGATTCAAAGATGGTCGGAAGGTGTTTGGAAGAGGTTACTCGGCCACTATCTCGCGTGAACATCTACGGCCGTTTGCCCCCGAAAGGGAAAGCTACCGCTCTAGAGATTTGCTGAAAGTTAGGACAGTTTGTCCTGCGTAACGATCGCTCAACGACTTTTAAAAGTTCGTCAACTTTTCCGCCGTCACGAATTATTTCGAAAGCTTCCACGGCCTTGGCTCCTCTAAAATCCATCAGGTTCAATTTATCTTGCAAATCGTTGATCGATCTCTCTCGTTCGAGGAAGTAATTTCACAGACAAGATTCGTATTCGAGGCTCGCGCAGGAAATACGAAGCGTAGATCTTTGGAGAACAGGGAACAGGATATACACTGGGTGTATCTTTTCGAATTCGTGACGATGAAAAATAAAAGATTTATCTTTTCGATAACGCGAGTGGTATCAAGAGGCCGATAACTGGTAAGAATATTTTTTTCAAGGTCATTCACTACATACTCTATATATATAAAACTATATATTCTTTATTATCTATATTATCTATATATATTATATATATTATCTTTATTATCTATATAATATATTATATAACTATATATTATTTTTTTTATTGTATCGCGTAGCTACGTTCAGATGTGTGAAGAACGTGACTTTGAAAACTTAAATTTTACCACTATAAATTTATCTCTATCGCAGAATCGGAGGCATTGTAATAAATTATTTATTACATCAGTGATCTTCCAATAGCTAGAAATCCTGATCAGTCAGTATCGAAATTTGTCAATCGTTTGCAACGGAACATTCAACGCGAGAAATGATCGAAATATTATAAATAATTTACTTTTCGATAACACGCGTGGTATCAAAAGGCCAACAACTGGTTAGAATTTTTTTTTTCAAGGTCTTCTTTTCCCAAGAACTTTTCAAGGACATTGATGTTTCTCTTTACATAACTATATATTTTTTTAGACGTGTGAAGGACGTGACGTTTTACCATTATAAATTTATCTCCATCGAGATCACAGAACAGAATCGAGAGCATTGTAATAAATTATTTATTACAATCAGTGATCTTCCAATAGCCAGAAATCCTGATCAGTCAATATCAAAATTTGTCAATAATAATTTTGCGAGATATTCAACGCGAGAAAAGATGGAGAATATTATGAAAAATTTATCTTTTCGACAACACGCGTGGTATCAAGTGGTCAGTAACTGGTTAGAATATTTCTTTTTTCAAGGATTCTTCTTTTCCCCAAGGATTTTTCAAGGTCATTGATGTTTCTCTTCACACAACTATATATTTTTTTTAGACGTGTGAAGAACGTGACTTTGAGAACTTAACTTTTACCATTGTAAATTTATCTCTATCCGGATCACAGAACAGAATCGAGAGCATTGTAATAAATTATTACATCAGTTAATCTTCCAATAGCTAGAAATCCTGATCAGTCAGTATCAAAATTTGTCAATAATTTCGCCAGAAAAGATGGAGGATATTCATTTATGGTGTATATACGCACGGCGGGCCATTTTCGACCGTTAGAAAGTTGGTTAGACTTAGCAGAGGTGGCTGTGGTGGAGTCAGGACGCTCGCCGAGGTAGAACGACGAGGGTTTGGCAACACGTTAATGAG
Organism: Frieseomelitta varia; assembly: GCF_011392965.1. Lineage (NCBI taxonomy): Eukaryota > Metazoa > Arthropoda > Insecta > Hymenoptera > Apidae > Frieseomelitta > Frieseomelitta varia. Next base: position 705,525 of record NW_025109977.1, on the reverse strand, counting down.
GCTGAAACAAAAGAATCTTGGGGCCCCAAGGCGGAACCCCTGCCGTGCCATGGAACACCGGGGGGTTGGTGGCGCCACGAGCTGTCATCACGTGTCAAACGTTCGCCTATGATATTCAGGTAAAGGAAAGAAGGCTCTTCGCCTGCCCTCCTCCCTCAACCGGGGAAACTACCCTTTCTCTCCGTATCTCCTCTCTTCTCTCTTCTCTCTCTCTTTTTCTTGTCTCCTTTCCCGGAGATCTGCCGATCAGATAACCCTAATGCTCGCGTCCCGTTAATACTCGGGGCACACCCTTGAGTCTGCGCCCCTTTTTCTGTTAATTATTTCGGCAAACGAGGGTGGAGTCACTCGCTCTCCCGTGTGTGTGCAGATATTTTTAAGATTCGCTCGTTTGTCGCTAGTTTCGTTTGTGCTTCGTTTAGAGAGAGATATCTCGTGGCCTGTGTACAGATACAGAAGAATTTCAAAAGAGAAACCTGCCAGATGAAACGCCGAATGGAGGAAGACTGTGTGGTAGATAGTTATATATTGGGGAACGAATGTACATGAATGTTTGCATGGAAGGATGAGTGTGGCGAGAGTGTGCATATAATTGTGGTGTGGTGTGATCTGAGTGTTTGATATATTTCACGGCTAAAGAAAGAACGAATGAGAAAGATGTGCGCGAGAGCATGGTGACGAGAAACAGTTGTAATTGAGAAGATCCCCAGACTCAAAGCATGAGAGACGAGATAGAGAGTGAATCGATGAGAATTGAACATAATATGTGTTTCATAATTTATATTAAGTCTATCAATAGTCAGTGTGTTTGTTATTCGATCCACTGTTGGATTCCGTGTAATGGAGTCAACACGCTTACAAGAAGAGTTTATTCCCTTACAGTCGTGGTCGTGTATGAAATAGGATGATATACAATGATTTAGAATGCCTTAGAATATGATGAATGTCTAATGCTCTTAACGATATAGAATGTCTCTATAATGATTTAGAATGTTTTACGAGTGAGAATGTCTCTAAAGTATGTCCTCATATATATTTGGTTATCATCGTCAAGTGGAAGTGGAAGAATCATAGATGACCAACTATTGAATCTTGCCTTTATGACTAACTATTCACAGTCCACTTTTATGTGGACTGTTGCTAGCTTATTGTCAGTGTTTGCATAGATTCAATATTGTCCGGGTCATCCAACAAAGTTATGACTTTTTCAAAGCCCTCAGTGTTTCAGTAATCCAGCCTGTATAACTCGACCGCTTCATCAGTCACTTGGATCACTTTGGATACTCGGTTTCGCGGATTAGATCGAATGGAGAAGCCGAGGCACGAACGAAAGGTTGAAGGGCGCTAGAGGGAAGCATTTTCTGCCGAAGCCTTTGCAGGGAAAGAGATCCGGCAAAGAGCGTCGGTGTGTCGGTGTGTCGGTGTGTCGCGTCGCGTCGCGTCGCGTCGAGGATTTTCCTTGCTCGTGAGAGCATTGGTTTCCCCTTGGCCTTCCCAATGGAACGCGCGGCCACTTGTATGTCTGCTTATCCATTTGTTGCCGCAGGATTTACCGCGGTCGTCGTACGTGTGGATTTACAGCGGTGGCCAAACCGCAGAGGCGACGCCCGAGCTCTCTCCCCTCTCGGCGAAGAAACGGTTTTTTACGTTTCGTTTCTCCGCTTTTTTTCCTTCTGCGGTCTTGTTTCTTCGACTCACCTCGATCATCATCCCGCCCCCCTCTGTTGTTCCTTCGTTTTGTCTTTCTTTCGGTTTTCTTGGCCTCTGCGTTATTATCTGGCGTCTAGTTTCTCCGGGACAGCGGAGAAACAGGCGTGTGCTCTCCGAGCTGTTCTGATTCGCAACACGTTCATCAACCTCGTATATCTTAACCATCGAGAGTCGAGTGCTCGCCCGCAGCGTGGCTGACCTACAATCCGACGCGACGTCAGACGCGATTCTAGTTGAAGGGAGGAGCGGCCGATCCTCTCGCTCGACAACTCTCAATGTCGGATCTTTTCAATGACCGGGCACTGTTCGTTCCTGTACGAAACGATTTGCGATCAATAATCGGCCTTACACAATCGACCGAACCATTTGTCGGCGAATCGAACGTATATACAGAGCGGTCACTGAAAGACTGAATGCTACAACACAAAAGTAACTTCTACAGGTTTTTTTAAATTTTTTATTATTTTATTTGGAAATATAATTACTAGATTTTTTTTCTATAAGGATGGTCACTGAGAGACTGAACGATATAAAACAAAAATAACTTTTACAGTTTTTTTTTAATTTTTTATTATTTTATTTGGAAATATAATTGATTTTTTTTCTATGAGAGTGGTCACTGAAAGACTGAGTGATATAAAACAAAAGTAACTTCTACAGGTTTTTTTAAATTTTTTATTATTTTATTTGGAAATATAATAGATTTTTTTCTGTTAGGGTGGTCACTGAGAGACTGAATGATATATAACAAAAGTAACTTTTACAGTCTTTTTTAATTTTTTATTATTCTATTTGGAAATATAATTAAGAAGAAAATAAAGAAGATTGAAGATGAACAAGCTATGACTTTTTCAAACTCTTCAGTTTTTCAGTGGCTACCTTGTAAACATATATGAATTTTTGAAAGAGACACACAGTAGGATCTCCTATAACACGAGATAAATGTTCCACGTTATCCAAGAGCGCAAAAAACTATAACTAAATAAATAAAGTCTTCTTTTAATATGACAAAAAAAATATCTTGTGTGTCTTATTAAATAAGTATTCAAAGAAATCATATCTATCATATGATCATGGAATGTTGAACCAATCATATAATTAAACAATTTTCTGTTTTTGTTAATAAAAGATCTTTTGTACGGGCGGATTTCTTGAAACTTGATGACGTTGTCTAGCTCTTATTTTACTTTCATTTTTCCTAATTGTCGATTCATTTCTGTTAAATTTCTTGCAAAGAGATGTTAACTTATCACCAGATTTCAATCGATTAAGAATTTCTAATTTTTCTTCCAACGATATAAATCTTCTATTCAGCTTGTCTTTTCTGGAGATCTTTGGAGTCATGGCTGGAAAATATTTCTTACTTCTGACATCAAATATAGCGAAAAAAGATTGCTTTAGAGATGTCTAACACTTCACATATTATAAACAAAAAAAGTCACAGTTTATAACTGTGAAACTATTAATTTTTCGACCCATGTTTACAAGGGCTTTCTTTCATGTGTCGGCGAGTACTATCTACCCTGAAGTTATGAATCCTTTTTTCCATTCACTCTGTACATGTGCTTGACTTCTGTTGCCCGAGATATTAATGTAAATAATAATGAAATATTCATATTAATGTAGACGATAATGAAATATTAATAAATGAAAATATCTGTTAATACTAGAACAATTGTATTAAAATATTCTGCATGTAAATCATTGTAGTTCGAAATGAATTATACAATTTATACAATTACGTTTCTATCCAAACGAAAATTAATATTAATTTTGACAAGAAAATTCATAGCCTTTGAAGCAGTTGTAAAAAAACTGAATGACTGATATTGTCATATTGACGGGTTCGATTGTTACAGTGTTAAATTAATAAAATTACAATTATTTATAAAGTTCTGACAAATAATATTTCTTGCACGCAACTCTCGTTTCAAATATCCCGCCAGGAATTTGTTGATGATTACCTAACATATATCAAGAAAATCTCACAGTCAGTTGCTTTCAATTTTAATATTGGCTATTCTGTTTGCTTTAAAAAAGAGTCACGTGGAATTGTGATTAATCTAATCGCTAACTTGATCTTTTTGAGAAAGTGACTTTCAAAATAAGCGACTCCATATTATGTACAGATTTGCCAACGTTACGCCACAACGCAACGCTAACAAAAAAGTTTTCTCAGCTTACCAGTCTCATTCACCTTTGACCTTTTGCCTCTTGTATATAAAGGGTGTCCCATTTGAAACTTTCCATGCAATTGTTTCTATTCGTTGTGGAGGAAAATGTTTCAAGTGCAATTTACTTTGTTTCGAGGATATTTTTCGAGGGTAGGTTAGGTTTAGGTTAGCTTTCGAGAATTCAAAGTGACCTTTTTTTTTTCTTCAAATGAAACCACGTATTTTTCTTGTAGCCTGTATATGTGACGAATACAACGACCTATCGTGTACAAAATACTCTGAAACACTGGAAAAGGTGCAGCAACTATCTTTTAGAAATAGATCAGATTATTCGCCATTTCGAATATGAAAAATAATTTCTCGGTACGCAGGTAACTTTTAAAAGATGGTGTACGACCTCGAATAACTTTGAAATACCAACGTATGATAAGTCTCGATAGATTCGTCATGAAACATCTATTCGGGTTACACGTCTATTTGGAGGAAAATAGTTTTATTTGACTCTGCACTCGACTGTGACTCTAATGAGGAGACATGATACTTGTACAGCTAAAATTATAAAATTTTTTTATAATTACTGATTATAATTAATGTATATACGATGTTCTATGATATAATATAACGACATAAGAGGATAATAAAATTTTAAAATGATAAACAATCATAATAAATAATGGAAAGAGGCAACTGTGTCAGTTGATACTCATTGTCATCGAATTATTATTATTATTCGAACAATTCGGGATAACTCGCATAAACTAAACTTGTTGCTTCTTAACCTCTTGCGCTAGTAACTGGTTCGCGGACCATAACGAGTGACCAAACCGTACACAATAATTCGTCTTTCTTTTTAAATTCATCGGTATATCACTGGATAGAAATTACTATAAGAAGTAATAAATTTATTATTTGCCTTGCCTGGGTTATATTTCAATATACTTAAAACTGAGAAAATATTGCAATTTTAGGCCAAATATTCTCAACGTGCGTGGCACGTTATTCCAGCGCAAGAGATTAACCACCAACTGATTGCGGACCATAACGAGTGACCAAACCGTATACAATAATTCGTCTTCTTTTTGAATTCATCGGTATATCACTGGGTAGAAATTACTATAAGAAGTAATAAATTATACATATTATTTGCTTTGCCTGGGTTATATTTCAATATACTTAAAACTGAGAAAATACTGCAATTTTGGGCCAACTATTTTCGACGTACGTGGCGCGTCATTCCAGCGCAAGAGGCCAACGAAAGTTTATAAAATAGGAAAATTTTCCAAAAGATTAAAATTCTATGTCATTAACTATACTCGATGATTACTTAAGACGAAGTTGCGTATTAAAGAAGCACAATCGACAAAATTCCATGCTAAATCTGAAACATTTAAACAGGACGATTATTTCCAATCTTATGTCATTTTATTCGAAGTGACACTTCGCTCGCCGTTTTCGTAAATAAATCGCTAGTAGATGATGCAAAAAATGTTTTCGAGGGCAGAGAGTTAAAGAAAAGAAAAAAAAAAAACAGAAGTCACCTTGGAAACCTCGGAAGCACGGTCCACCACGAACGAAGATTTGCGGCTCACTGCAAGATGTCCTCCTCGAAACAAAGTAAATTGAAACGAATAATTTTGGAGATAATTGCCTGTATGAATACGAACATTCTTCCGAATGTGTTTCACTGACTATAGGTACAAATAATTGATTCGTTTGCATGCGGTCCACAGACGCAGCCAATGCATCGGGAAGCGATGGCCATGAAATCAGATGCAGTGCTCGAAGCATTCTGTTCCATTCTCTTTTTTAATTGGGCCTATTATCTTCGTTAACGATCCCTGTGGACTCGTTCTCGGGTTATCAGTTGACAATTGTGATACTTTCGTTCGAATTATTCTGGTTTGACAATGCCTGGTGTCGCACGACAATTTAAAAATCTAAAAGCAGAAAATGAAGGATATGAGGATATGATGTGACTCGTCGATCAAAAGCGAATCGATTTTAACACTGGACTAAAAAGCATGAAACTTTCATCAGAGAATTTTTATTAAAGTGAAAAGAAAATGAATAAAATAGAATACACAAGCTTTTATTTGTCATTTTATTTCATAAGAGAATTATTTATATCTCTAGAAATACACTGTTTCGCATCTATAATGTGAAAATTAATGTGACAAATATTAATAATATTTAGAAAATAGTATGACAAAAATTATGAATTAGTCATTTTGATCACTTTGGTAGTTGTAGTGTTAATATCGCTAACTTGCAAAAGAGCAGGAAGAGAGAAACAGGGTCGTAAAAATAATAAAAATATAAATAAAATAAAATAATAATAAATATAGTAGTAGTAAATATTAAAAATAGTAAAAATAATAAAAATTGATAAATATTAAATATAGTAATAGTAAATATTAAAAATAGTAAAAATAGTAAAAATTGGTAAATATTAAAAATAGTAAAAATAGTAAAAGTTGGTAAATATTAAAAATAGTAAAAATAGTAAAAATAGTCAAAATTGATAAATATTAAATATAGTAGTAATAAATATTAAAAATAGTAAAAATAGATAAATATTAAAAATAGTAAAAATAGTAAAAATTGGCAAATATTAAATATAGTAGTAGTAAATATTAAAAATAGTAAAAATAGTAAAAATTGGCAAATATTAAATATAGTAGTAAATATTAAAAATAGTAAAAATAGTAAAAATTGGTAATATATTAAAAATAGTAAAATAATAAAAATAGTAAATATTAAATATAGTAAAAATAATAAAAAAATATATTAAAAGTAATAAAAGTAGTAAAAATTGGTCCGATTGTTTCAGGCTGAAAGGGACAAGCTGGAGGAGACCCGGCGGTCGTTGGAAAAGCGGCTGGAGGGTTGCGAGGCAGAACTGCGTGGCAAGGAGGATGAGCTGTTCCTGCAGCTGGAGCGGAGCCTTCGCTTGGAGGAAGAGATGGAAAGAGCGAAAACGGAGCGCGACGGTTGCCTGGCTGCGAGGGATCGGCTGGAGAGGCAACGCGAGGTAGCGTTGCGCCGTCTGCAGATGCAACTGGCGCAAAACGAGATCACCAGGCAGACTCTCGAACGAGCACGTCAGGACGTTGTCAGGCAGGCCACTGTTATCCGTGCCGAACGCGATGCTCTTGAAAGAGAGGTGATGATGATAATTATATGACCAAGTATTTAGCCAAGCTCGAGTTCTGTCTCGACGTTACGATCCTCTATAGTAATTAAAATATCTCACTGTTGTCCGTATTCTCTCTTCCCTAGAATGAAGTTTTAAAAGAGAAGCTGCGTATAGAACAAGGAGAATTGGGCGAAGAGAGGCGTAGACGGGAGGAGGGTGTTGCTGCACTGACTCGAGAAACGATTACGTTGAGACACGCTGCTAGACACCTTCGTGCAGCGACTCTACACGCTACATCTTGCCGCCGTCGACGACGGTGTTCCGTATGTTTGTACGCCAGACGCACGTTTGCCGAGATTGACGATTATCGCGACGAGTAAGCACGAGACAGCACGAGTCAAGCATGAGAGAAACGCGTGTCACACTTTGTGTAAGAGTGTGGGCCCAGCGGCCGGATGGTTGGACCTTCCGACTGCGGCACACTCTCGCACGAAACCATCAATACATACGGCTCGATATTTGCGCGAAACGTATATCCATTGACCAAAATGTAAATTTCGTTTCTCATTAACAAAATGTGTATAAATCATTATCAATTGAATAGAGAAGATTTGATATTGTTGGTGAGAATTCAGTTGAACAAGTTTACCATAATAATAATAATATAAAAATGAAAAAACTTTAATAATCAACTTTGTGAATGATGTATTCTAAAGCACGGATCAGCACATAAATCCACGGTCACGTTGAGAGTCTGACAGTTTAGCAATCAATCCCAACCTAGTTAGGTCACAGTTCGGTAATAGAGTATATCTATATTATAGTAAAACAAAAATTTAGAGAACGTATATATTGATGGATCTTCGAGAGAAAAAAGAAAAGGCTTTGCTCACCGTTGTCACAAATGTTTCAGTGGAAATCTTTTCAAGTGCCTTCAAGCGCCGCTGCAAGATCTGCGTACCTGGTTGCGACCTAGCGCAACGTCTGCGACACCGACATCGCGCAGACAGAGGACCAGCTCACCGTTGGCCGATCAAGAGATAAGTTTCATCGACGACTCCAGCGTGGACAGCAGTGCCGGTGGAAGCAACGGTAGCAACAGCAGCACCACCAGTAGTAACAGTGCGTCTGACGACGAGGCATATCCGAGTACTCCTGTTGCGGAGATATCGCTTTCATCGGCCAACTCGAGCGCGCCAGCTACCGCGAGAGCCTTTTCATCCGATTCAGGGTTCGTCTTGGCATCTAATTTGAGTATAACAGCGCGACAACAACGTTCTTAATCGATTTTCACGTCGTTCAGGTTTTCTTCGGAAATTGGAGATCGACGATCACGATGTTACGAAAATGGGGGTAGTAGCACCAGCAGCAGCAGCGGCAAAAGCAGGAAGATCAGCGAGTCGCTTAGCTGCAGCGAGCCGGACGAGCAAAGTACCACGGGGTTCAGTCGGTCGAGATGGACCTCCTCTTTTCGCAAGTTACTTGGACGGAAGCCAAAGACCAAGTCCACGCCTGACCGCTCCTCGTGAAAAGCCCAAGACTTGAGAATCATGAGAGAAAGAAACCGCGTTGTTTCACGCTCGAAACGCGTCGTGAAATTTTTAGTGCTCCCGCCCTTTTTCTGCTGCCGCGTCGTTGATCCGTCGAAAATTACTCGCTTGATCGGTAAAACATTCCAAAACGAGTCCGTTCGCGGTCGAAAAAACAACTCGATACTGCCAACATGATCGATACGATGCGATGTAATCCTAGATTTCTTCCTAGTAATAACATCGAATTAAAGACTATAGATTTCCAATGACGTACGTCGGTATAGAAAACTTATCCTCGCAAGTGATCGTTACGACCGTTTCACTTAGTAGTTCACTTACTTTCTCGTATCTAATGTATCTTGGCTAAAGTGTCGGTTCTTAATATTCCCGATACTAAGTAGGAATTGAAATTTTCACCATTATTATTGCGAACGATCGATCGAATTAAACTGAATTACGCACGATTAAGAAGAGAAGCTTTAAGAAGAGAAGCTCTGTTAAATTATTAGAGTTCGATGTGAAATTTTGTAGAAATGTCCTGTTTTCCAGTTTGGATTCTAAATGAAATATTGTTATTATTTATATCGCGTTTTATCGTCTTTGTTATTGTTGGGATGATTGTTGTTCTGCTAGTCAAAGAACATATATATATATATACACACACACATACATATATGTATGCGAATATCCGAATCGATCGGTCGTATTTGATTTGTTAGTTTGTAGAATTACAAATGTTAAAAATCTTCAACTCGTTTTAGCATTCAATGCTAATTTTAAAGTACCACTTGTGAAATTAAATATGGTTTTTTGTATACAATAGTGTACGTATACATCTAAACCAAACAATGTCAACTCGAATAACGAGTTTGTTTTACAGGGATATCGTGTAACGTAACGTATATGTGATAGATATATTTGAATGAATTAAATTAAAATCGATAATCTACGAATGCATTTGATAATGTATTATTAATAATCGATTATCGTGACAACTCGTTGTATTCAGGGTAGTAACAAATTCCTTTAAAAACGTCGTTTAATTATTACACGAATAATTCAGCCGCAATTGTTACTGGGTTCCTTTATAAATTTTGCTTGTTAGAAGTTAACACATATTTTGTATATATTTTTTATACTTTATTTATGAATTTCAAGTAATAGGTTTTTTATGATTTCACGAAATAAGTAAGAGTAACTATCTGACGTTAATGCAAAAATCGTAGAAGTTTTATGATAAATCAAGAGGTAGATATCTGTTATAAAATTCACTGAGAATGATTCACGATTCAATTCGGAATTGGATGAGTCAACCTTCATAATGATATTCATAGCCAGTTTGTTTGGAAATTCTTAAAATTTTTGCATCAACTAACAAATGAATGATTCTAATTGGTTTAAATCATGATTAAATTTTTACCAATAATGAACGAAGTTATTTGTTAACCAAAAACGATTATATATTGAATAAATAAGAAACAAAAATGGAAAAAAATACTCGCTTATTTACCGAATTAACCAAAAAAATATGCCATCTTGTACATTTTTTTTTTTTAACATGAAGTCTTATTATTTTCTCTTTTCAATTTTAGATCAATAATTTAATATTTTAGCTTCTAAATTTTTAATAAAATTCTAAATTCTTTATTTATTTTAACTCTAAATTCTTTATTTATTTTAACTCTAAATTCTTTATTTATTTTAACTCTAAATTCTTTATTTATTTTAACTCTAAATTCTTTATTTATTTTAACTCTAAATTCTTTATTTATTTTAACTCTAAATTCTTTATTTATTTTAACTCTAAATTCTTTATTTATTTTAACTATCATAACTAGTAAAGTTATAAAATTTCTTGAAAATAAATAATTTTCCGAATTGAAATTTATTTCATAAAAATTGCTAATCTATTCTTATCTAGATTGTATATATACGAATGCTGATAAAAAGGATAGATTATTAGATATTTCTTACTATTTTCTGCAGAACCTCCCACTTTGGTTGCCTGATACGCACGTACATGTATATATACAATTTAACGACTATGCAGACCTGAAGCCGCTAGTTTGATTTCAACAGTATACCGATTGCCGACAAATTATATATCTCCATAGTTGCAACAGGTAAATACCTGCGTATTTATTTATGTACTCGGAAATAGATTAATATAGATGCATACTGTTAGATTAATTTTGTCACAAACAAAAATAGATTTCGACGCCAAATAATATATGTTAATGAAATTTGAAAGAGAATATTCAACAATATTAGTCTTCGATACTACATTTGAAATTGACTGATATCATCGATTGAGAATACATATATAGAGACTGATCTTCAAGGTCAATTGTTTTATCGCTACTACATTGAATGTTATTTGTATAGCAGTTATATAAAACAATTTCCAGAAATCATATGTAATTCAAGTATCTTCATCTTCGATATAATTGATTTTAGATCGAAATTTCAACTTTTTATTTTTTTTTCTGATGTAACATACACGCAATAAAATGAAACATGTCGTATACTTGCGTTCAAATCTTCTATCTATCTGAAATTTGATTTATGGAACGTCACGTTAGATTATAGTTGCGATACCTTTTATGTACATGCTGTGAAACTCGTACGATGTAAATTATCCTGCAAAGAACATTAGAACGAGAACCTTAGAAGTAATTTTAATAAGAAAATGTATCATAAACTATATTTTTTCATATTTGTCGAACACATTGTACTGTATCAAATTTCTTTATCTCAGACTTCAATATGATCAGTATATATATATATATATATATATATATATATATATATATATATATATATATATATATATATTGAACATTGTCAAACATCTGAGTTTATATAAGCATTGTTATACTATACCTACCACTGGGATAGTTGATTGTTTCGTACTAAGTTAAATATAAGTTACTAAAGTTAAATATAATATATTCTATTAAAGAATCAGTTTCAGCCAATTCATATCAATTTGTTAAATGACAGATTAAAGAATATGGGCTTATATGATCGATACAATATGTTTCAGATAAGAATTGAGATATAATGGAAAAAATGGGACCACATCCACCGCCACCACCTGGTTTTGTTCCAGCACCACCACCACCACCAACTGGCATCTATCCACCACCTCCGCCGTATCAGCCATCCGGAGAACCAAGTAAGTTACATAAAAAAACTTTAAGTACTAAAATGATCGTGATCTTATAGTGACCTTAAATGTTAGCTAGTACCTGTAGGTAGTCTGGAAGCCAAGAAAGTGCAAATACGCATAAAGTGATTTAACGATTAAAATTTAGAGATAGGTATCATCGCTGCATTTACTACCCAAAAATGGGAATAATGGTACTAGTAGTATTGACCAAAATGACAATTTGGGCCTTCCTATATGTTAACAGCTTTATCTCCATGTAGCAACTTTTGATAATGACGCTCCATGTTGCTTCACAACTTGGAGAGTCAGCTAAGTAAACCGTTTTCCAAATGGGTAGGTCCAATTTATTGAATGACTCACAAAATGAGGATAAAGTGTTTTTCATGTTCTATATTATATTTGTGTATAATATATTTCCTGAAAATGATTCTAGAGAATAAAACTTTCAAAAGCGAAGCCTATCTAGAGCAAAAATTCAATCAATCCGATAGTATATATGTATGATACTACAGACATGTTATTTGAAACATTTCATAAATAATATTAAAATCTATTCTTTAATACGATAATTGCTTCTAAATATTACCACTTTATTCTATATAAAATTGCAATACATTAATTCATTAAATTTTATAGAATTCTCATGATTATGAATAAATAGTTGTTCAATATTCAACATCAAAGACAGTTGTACAACTTCTGTCACGAGAAAATTTTTCCAACATTAATTAATATTTTCTATATTTTACATTATTACAAATCTTGATATATGTTATATGTTAATGATTATTATTGCTTTTATATCAATTAAAAAGCTTACCTAAGAATATACTTTTGCAGGTACTGTTGTGATAACTCCTATGCAATTTGGTTCAGAACCGCAGCATGTAATATGTCCTCATTGTCGGGTGCATGGCCGCACGACAATTGAAACTGGAGCAAATACAACAACTCATCTTTTCGCATTACTACTATGTATTTTCGGGTAAATATAATTTGTGATTCATTGTTGATTTTGAGGAAGAACGAAAATTTAATTATATTTACAATTATTTCTAGACTTTGGTGTTGTGTTCCCTGTCCTTATTGCATGGACAGTTGCATGGCAAAAAAACATTATTGCAGTAATTGCAAAATGTATTTGGGAGAAAGTAAATAATGTACTGAAACTACTAAGGTACATAAGGAAATAGCTAATCAAAGCTATTTCCTTATATAATATATATGTATTATAATACATATTATTGTGATTTTCTATAAAATGTAAACAATATTTTATATATGTATAATTAATAGATGAGTAAATCTTTGCTCAAACATATGTTAATCAATTAATGAACTTAATTTATAATTCTGAATGTGAATGAAGTTCAAACACAATAATGCTGTTTACTAAAAAATATAAAGTACACGTATACATTTCATTAAAATTTTTATGAAAATTAAAGAGTAAAATTTAAATTGTTTGTATTATTATTATTACCTTTACCACTTTTTCTATTAATGTATTGGAAATTTTTATTATTCAATCAAATAGATGTATATATGAATCTGGTTTATTGCTTATCAAGCAAACTTATGTACAAGAAATTCTTGATGTTATACCCAGATATAAAAGAATAGATATTACAATAAATATCCTTATTGAAAATTTCGTGTATTTTATTCGTATATCCACTTCTCTGCCCAAGATGCCCAATCAATAACTTCCTTCTCTTCTCCAAACCACAGTTTGACTTCCTTGTTGGCAGATTCAACAGAGTCAGAGCCATGAATAATATTGCGTCCAACTTGAATACAAAAATCACCACGAATTGTTCCAGGTGCTGAATCCTTTGGATTTGTTTCTCCTAACATAACACGGCCAGTTTTCACCGCATTTAAACCTTCCCATACCTGAAAAACATTTGTAAATAATTGTAAGATGTAATATACAAATCAAATTTTTTAATTGTATTATATAGAAGGCAATTACCATTGGTACAACTGGTCCCGAACTCATGTATTTAATTAGACCTGGGAAAAACGGTCTGGATGCCAAATCTGAATAATGTTTCTTTAATAAATCTTCGCTTGGCTATAAAAAAAAAGAATAACTTTAATGACAATAATATAATTTCTACACTAATAACGAAAATTACTGCGCATCTTAATGGGACATTAAGCAAGTACAAGAGTCATAAATTAGTATTTCTATTAATTATCTTGATACAAGATAATATAATGTCACAGAGCTTGGTAACGAAGGTCACGGCAATTACTATGTATTCCACGATCGATAAAATGCGATAAGTGCTTTTAAAATGAAAATGTTTAAACAACATACGCCGAGTTACGAGATTCTTAAAAATTAGAATTTTTTTGAATTAGACACGTAAACATATGTAGACACTTACCCACAACATTTTCATTGCTACAAGTTTGAAACCTTTGTCTTCGAAACGTTGAATTATTTTCCCAACGAGTCCACGTTGGACGCCATCGGGTTTAATCATAATGAAGGTGCGTTCCTTATTTTCTGCCATTATTAATTTACAAAATAAACGAAGTAAAACTAATACAGAGCACAAAACCATGCATCACCGGCTTCAACGCCAAAAGAGTAAGAACAAGAACGAAAGAGCTGATTGGGCCTTCGGTTATTCGAATTCTTTCAACGTGGTGGGGAAATCATTCTCGAACTCTTACCACGTGGCGCTCGTGCATGATCGATCAGAAACGATAACATTAATCTTTACCCGATACTTTATTCTCCCCTAATTTTTGTTCTAACCCTTTTGTGAAATAAACATATTATTTGTAACTTTTATTGCAAACTGCATCATAATCTGTGAAATAACATGCAATTCAAAACGATAATATAACTAAATATTGCAATAGTTGTACAAAGATAAAATATGTACATGAAATCAAGAAACTTGTCTAATATTGTATCTTTTTAATTATACTTTTAAATTAATTACTTTCTTAATGTAACCTGCTACTTTCTAAAAATTTTTGCGTAGATTAATTGATATTTAGTAATGTCTGGTAGATCTTTCTCATAACATCTAATAGTACTACCAATCAAAAGTAACTGCAATAGTCGTGGGTGTTAAAGATAACTTTTACTTGTATGAACATGACGTATTTCCCGCGCGTAGAACGGCATCAGTTTCCCTAACCCGGAATACGTTCATCGATTGGTTTTTCGCGTCGGACCGTATTACGTATGCAGTCTGACAGACTGTCGTTCGTGAAGAACTCAACTGTCGCGATAAAAACTTCTTAGAAAAAAAAAAAAGAAAACCATCTTTTAACGACAAAGTAACTGACAAATATATCATTTACGTTTCATGTGATTTGCATGTTGTGCATAAATCCTTGGTTAAGTAAATTGCTTGGAAATCCATGATGGCGCACGTTGAAAGATCGCGCTAGTACATACCGATGTAAGTGCCGCGTGTACCTGTTTTTTGTTTCAATTCTTCGGAAAGTAAGGAATTCTCTCTGGACCCGGTTCACCACGATATCTCCAATTTTGATATTGGAATTCCTGCACGAGCGTCGACACGTGATCATCGTCTTACATCGTTCGCATCGTTCACACATCATTTTTTTATGGTGGTCGTCATCATGCAAGCACAGCAGCAGCCACAGCAACAACAGCAGCAGCCACAGCAGCCGCAGCAGCAGAATCATCAACAAATTGCATGCAGCAGTGTCATTCTCAAGATGAACGAGATACCACAGGTTTCGACAATCGGTACGTAGCAAGACGATTTCAATCACGTCCCATTCTACTTTAACAAAGTGTCCAATCAAATGGATAATAAATTTGCATATATTGATCTCGAGATGTTCTGACTCGTTTTTTACCAAGTAAATTTCTACAAAAAATTAACACCGACAAAAATTAAGCACAGATTTATACATGGTCACGATTTGATTATTCCTAACAGTTTTGTCGATATTAAATCGTGGCTGTTATTTGAAAAAAGAAAATTTGTGAAATAAAGCTTCACGTGAATTGAGTAACAATTTAATTGGCATACAACTTACGTATGTAAAATGTCTTGTATATCTTTCATTTATCATGATATATCGTAGTAATACAAAGATGTACATACTGCGTATAGACATTCGTATATAGTATATGTAATAAAAAATGGAAAATGTGATGTAAGAGGGAATACCTTTAATATATTTACGTGTTTTTTTTTTATAAATCTACGAAATGATATACATATACACATGTGTGTGTATTATTGTCATCAAAATTGCTCGATAACTTTAAAATTTTTTTTTGATGAATACAAGTATTATCCTTTGTATATAGTTTTCTCCTTTTTCAAGCTTGTTTTCCTTGTTAGCTGTCTATCTACCCTTCTTTCTTGCTCTTTGGTTGTTTCCGCTTCAAAGTGACGATGGAATATTCCATTCGATACCTATGCCATCTGCTTTCCGTGCGAAAGAGTGGGGATGGTCTTTTGTATAGTGTCAGTGGTACTTTCCTGACAGAAAATACAGTAATTTTGCAATTAAAAATTCTCTTATAATTCCATATTTTAAAGTTTTCTGGTATTTGTATTTTTTTCTTTCTCCTACAGTCAATATTTTTATATTTTAAATTAGGCATAAATACACATGCTTCAACCTTAATAAACGTATATTATTGTTTTCAATGAATTTTAATGAACTTACAGTTCTAAAAATCGATATTATAGCATCGATATTATAGCTGTAGTATTAGTTTGTCCTCTAAGATGTATATCTTGGTACTAAAAATAATCAAATGATTTTAACAATCAATTTTGTTCATACGAATTGAGAACCGCTGTTGTGTTTTCTTTGTGTGCTCCCAGGCGCGTACCATCGCATCTGTATGTACAATGAGCACCTTAAAATAATAGAAATTTTTTATATTATTTTCTTACATTGCAACGTATTCGTGAGAATTATTGTAACTTTAAAATGGATTTCTTACTAAAAGATTCACCGACGAGAAAAGGATGACTCCGTTAGCTGAAAACAGAAATTTGCTACTTTTTATTAGATTTTATATCGTTATTATTAATAAGCTGTAAATATATCAGTTATTACTTCATTACATTTATCTATATTTTCATACATTCAATACGTTCATTAATTAATATAAAAATTGTTTGAAAGGTAGAATAAGCAAAGCAACGGAAAAATGAATTTATTAGTTTCGACAATTTGTGTTCAGAATTTCTAAAAATAATTTGACAACGGTGTTTATGATCAAACGTCTGTCAATTATACTGAGAATAACAAAGAAAGCAAAATTATCAAACTCCGAAGATATAAAATACGAAAAACGAAAGGCCACAGGGTGCTAGACGTGATATTCGCGGCGTTGAGCCGGGTGTCTTCCATGTTCCCATTTGATGCCCGGCACAGCGTTGCAGAGGTCTGCCATAGTTGCCAATTGACCAATCAGATTGCTCCTTCTGGTCTGGTGGGGATAACCTGGTAGAGCGTAACTTGTACAGGAAAGGAATACAGAGGACATACTCTGTATGGAAACGGAAAGCTACGAATTGTCTTTGCACGGTTTGAAGTAATAAAAGAGCGTAAACTCGGATAGTGCGGAAGAAATAAATGACTCTGGAGAGCTCGGAATCGAACAGCAAGAATTTTTTCGAAGTGAGAGAGAAAGCTCGAGTTGCCGACACTGAAGCGTAGAAGAGTCTCGAAGTTAATTAGAGGTGATCGTGAAAACAGAGGTGCGCGGCGTGTAATATCGAACAGAAGAGAACGTTTGGGAAAATTTGACAAAATGAGCATAAGACTAGCAGAGAAGAAGGAGAACGTGATAAAAAGTTCGGCCGGTGGAATCGGGAACGTGGTCAATAGTTCGGATGACGTTTGTAATGGAACCGTCGAGTGGCAAAATGGACAGAATCTTCTGGTTGTTACGCAGGACACGCAGGGCAAAGAGCTAATTGCGATCGCCGACAATCAGACGATTAACGTTGCTGTTGACTCCTATTGTTCGTATTTTTCGCCTCATTTTCGTTTCTGAATGCGATTTCGAGTTTCCAACGAGCCGGCTAACAAAATCGATATACATGTTTTATTCTACAGTAGACATATTGTTTTTATATAAACTTCCCTAAAATTTTTGAAACAGGCTCGTTAAAATCAAAATTATTGTATATTGTATTGTCATATTATAAGAATGTTTAAATTAATAGGTGTTCCTGAAATTCTTTAAACTCTTTTGAGAGTTAAAGTAAAAGAAGTGAATGTCTTTGTTTCATTTACACACGAGTTTCCAAAATCTGACAAGTTTTATAAGAAACGTGTTTGAATTTACTTTTTTCAGGGTTACTGGAACTTGCTCACAGGGAGTATCAGGCAGGAGATTACGAAAACGCTGAAAGGCATTGTATGCAACTGTGGCGACAGGAAACATATAACACAGGGGTTCTTCTGTTGTTGTCTTCTATCCACTTCCAGTGCAGAAGGCTAGAAAAGTGAGCATCTTCCTCCCGTTGTGTAACTTTCGAACAAAATAGAATGTTGATCAATTATTATTCTTGCATTTCAGATCCGCTCATTATAGTAGTTTAGCGATAAAGCAGAATCCCTTGTTGGCGGAGGCTTACAGCAACCTTGGGAATGTTTTCAAGGAGCGTGGTCAACTGCAGGAAGCTTTGGAAAACTATCGGCACGCCGTTAGATTGAAACCAGATTTCATTGACGGTTACATCAATCTAGCAGCTGCATTGGTAGCTGCTGGAGATATGGAACAAGCGGTTCAAGCATATGTGACTGCTCTACAATATAACCCTGTGAGAAATCAATCCTGTTATTAATATTTCTTTGTAACCCTTTGTAAATTATCACACTTGCGTACGTTTAATTTATCTGAGCAAATTCTGCTACATGCTGTGAAAAGTATTCTTGAAGAATGGTTGTTTGAGATTATCGAATATATATATTTTGTGCATTCGTGTGTTACAGGATCTTTACTGTGTGAGAAGCGATCTTGGTAATCTTTTGAAAGCATTAGCAAGACTTGACGAAGCCAAGGTAAGTTTTCTTTATCTGTTATACATTGCTGTAAATTAATTTGACGTGTCACGCACATGATTGAATGCATCAATACCGCAGTCAAATACTAAGATGTTGAGCATTGCTGTGTTGTTTCATCAATTTTGTTTTTGACTAGATATGGATGCATTACGTAAAATGTGCACGAGTGCTAGTTAGCAGCTCTACAGAATAGCCAGGAACAACTGGTATCCACTAGAGGCGAAAAGCTATTTCTCTTTGCGATGAAATGTATGCGCGACGCATGATGGCCTGCTATCGAAAGCAATTGCGTGTGACTGTGAAAGAAAATTCAGATTTTGATAGTAGATTATCCATCGTGCGTGTTTTCCTCTTAATTAACGTAATCACTGCGTTTGGTGTTTTTTTACTTTTTTATTTGTCTGTTTATCGAGAACCGATGAAGGTGCCCAAAACAGAATAACGTTTCTTACAAGACATCAAACGCAGGACGAGGGTTTAAGTTTGAAATTAGCTAAAAACTCTATGAAATCCCTCTTGGCATTGCGCGTTTTGGAATAACACTGATGAGAGCAACAACGAAATATCTTTATTTGGTGTTATTGCAAAGTTTAACTTGCCGGTCCTATTATAGCAGTGTCTTTTGTTTATCGTTGATTAAGCAAACAGTGTCGATTCTTTTCTTTTTCAACGAGCTACAATAGGACCAGCAGCGCGCGAATGTAGCGTTTAAGCTCATCTCATTTGATTCAGCTCATTCTGAATGTGTATTTACTTTAGGTATACTCTGATCCGTTACATATACGTGGACAAATGCAACCTTTCTTTTCCAACTACTCTTTCCAATTTTAAAAGTAAACAAATTGTGTATGACGATGACAATTGCGCGAGATCACTTGACTAGTTCCATATTCATCGTTTATTATGAAAAATTCTTAGCTCTTTTTGACGAATCTGTGTCAAAATATTTTTTTAATTATGTTGGAAACTCGTGGGACTTTCTCGGCTCCTAAGAGTTTCATTCGTTTCAATGATACGTAGTGAAGCAAACGAGTCAAGTGGTCTACTTCATAACAGCAGCGCGGCGCGGCAATAGTCGACGAGTAGAAACTGATTGCAGACAGTATATGTAAATTGTTGATAATTTTGCTCAATTCATGTTTGAATTTCATATTGGTATCTTTGTTTGATGTTTCATACTTTTTGCAATCAAACTCGCCGATGATACTCAATGCAGCAAAGAGAAAGGCTTTCCGTTGAATTTCCTGCCGTTCTTGAGCGCTTTCTAGTTCACTCGTTTGTTTTTCGCTTAGTACGTTTTGCCACCAATAATGTTGCATTCACAGAAAGATATCGACTGGAACTACTGGTTATCGATGGGATCACAAAAAAAAAAAAAAAAAAAAAAAAAAATAGTATAGATGGGAAATGGTTTTCCAAATTTATCTTCTTCTCTAAAGAGCAATATAGATTCGCGTTATTTATAATTTTTTTTTTTTTTTTAAAGTATCGTTAGCTACAGGGGTCGCAAAATTAGCACGTTTGTTTTTTTTTATGCTTTAATTTGATCTTATTTTTTCCTTTTTAACCAGGGGACTTATTTTCAATGCAATTGGTAATTGGGGGTGGGGGTGTAAGACTTACACGATTGTGATATGGTGGCTGACGACCTCAGCGAAGCGTGTCTTTCAGCAGCACGCATAACTAGGTACTTCTATATACGTATTTAAGAAAAGAAAAGAAAAGATAAAAAAAAGAACATAAAAGATAATTAGAAAAAAAAAGACAAAGTTGAGGCGAACAGTATCAGTGAAGAGACATTAACGCAGCTGTCTTGTTGTTGTGGATGGGATGATCAACTCTAGGAGGGGAAGTCGGAGCAATGTGATTGGTCTGTTACCATGGGTTCCTTCGTCAAAGGGTGAATCTGAATCTGGTTATTCAGTAACACACTGTCTCTCGGTCTAAGTTTATTATGAGAACTTGCGAGCCGTACCTACCGTCAACCTACCAAAGGGTACACTGCAGGTAAAGTAATTCCCAAGGCCGATCTCTGAACAATCCGTCACAGGCCAATTGACTCCGTTGTTTCCGAAAGGGAGTGAAAGTTGGATCGTTTCAATCGAGGACCGAAAAGGCATGTTTGTGCACGAACACACAGCAGATGAACCGAATCGATTTTCTCTTCGTTGCACGTTGAAACAAGGGAATTCTCAGTTGAAGCTTCATCCAACTTCGTTTCTATCCGTTATCCACAGTTATCCCGACGCTACGATGCCTGTTAATTTATCCAGCCTCTCATTACCGTTCCCGATAGAGATCGGCCAACTGTAAATGCCCTTTTAAAACTTACTGTTTAGGTACGGATTTACTCTGTTTCTTATAACAATGCAGCCCGCCTCTCGGCACGCGCGATGCATTTATCCCTGCTTTGACCCTTAGGAGCGTCGTCATGTATAGAAGATATTGGGATAATTTTGTTTTCTTTACTGCATTAGGATATTAACGATAATACAAATTCAATCGAGACACGATGGTCTAACGTTGAACAGAGAGACACATGTGAATAATGAAAAACCAATGTTTGTTTAAGCTCGTCGACTGAGAACGGACAATGTTGGAGGTGAATTGAGCAGAAACTGAAACTAACTGACGGCGAGGGGCGTGCTGCGTGCCGATCGAGTCCACCGGACGCATTCCGGAGAATCGATGGACACGAGGCGGGACGCCCGTATCGCTTGTGTTTTCTACGAGATGACGTTTCTAGCGCGCACCTAAATCCTTCTTTCCCTGTTTTCATACTAGACTCCGATCCACTGTTACATACTGTATGACTTGCAAAATGGATTTCGTTCTCTCTGTTTCTGATTCGTTCCCGTCCGCCCTGGAACGCGAGGGGAGAATTCGAGTGTATAAAGTACAAACCTTGCAGGAGCAAAAGCCTCTTTAAGAAGATCGCATTTAATTAGCTTTCACAGTGATTGATCGCTTGTCAAATTGGCATTAACTTACGCGTTTCATTTGCACCGAAATGTAACAGAAATGTGTACATGGAACATTTCTCCGAGTATTGATAAATTTTGATCGCGTAACGAAGCAGCAATAAACGAGTAACATGTGGTAACAAGTAATTGATTCCTGAAAGCATTTATTTGCATCTCTGCTAAAAGGTACTTTATCTATGTGGTGGGAATTCATAGAAAAGAAAAGGGACGTGAAACGAGGAAAGAGAGAGGTAACGAGGCAGGGCAGAGAGGACGAAGGTGTATGAAAAAAGATATATTATTGTTCTCTGAGGTTTATCGAAAATAGTGAAATGTATGTGAAAGCCTGCGGCGCGGCGAGGAGAGGCCGGGCAAAGCGCGCGGCGCGTCTCTCACAGTACCGCGAGCAACCTGTTTGACCCCCTGTTTGTCTTTAGGCTTGCTATCTAAAGGCGATTGAAACGCGTCCAGATTTCGCGGTCGCGTGGAGCAATCTTGGCTGCGTGTTCAACGCTCAGGGGGAGATCTGGCTGGCGATCCATCACTTCGAGAAGGCCGTGGCTTTGGACCCAAATTTCTTGGACGCTTACATCAATCTTGGCAACGTGCTCAAGGAGGCTAGGATTTTCGATAGGTAAGAAAATAATTGGACTAGTGGTTTCTGTCAGTCTGGTGCTAGAAATATCAAATTTGGAAGTATACACGCGATGCTACTACGCCAGTTCAAACGATAGAATAATGTAATGTCGCTTTGTTGCTTTGTAGTGACGTTGATTTCCAATATTAGATACAGCATTTTCAAAACATTGCTGTTGAAACGTTTCTGATTGAAAATATTTGTTCGTGTTTATTCGAATTATTGCTAGTTATGTGTAGAAAATAAATAGTTATCAAGAAAATAAATATCACATGATATGTTTAGTATAGTCTGTTCAGACAAGCTCTATTTGTACACATTTTTTTTTTTTTTTAATTCTTATAGTAGTAAAAAATGAAAATTTATTCATATTATTATTGTTATACGAAATTTTATAATACAATATCATGGAGTTTCCATGTATGAGCACTAGTAACAAGTAGCTTGAGAAGTCTCTTTGGCAATAGATATATGGTTTTAACTTCCTAACCAGAGGGACGCGAGTTCGATTCTCAATTAAAATAATAAAAATACATGTCATTTTTTCTCCTCATTTTCTGGAACAAAGTGCACAGTTTGATCGATCGTCGTCTCGAATTTCCCATGGACGTCGGTTTATAAAGCTTGTGCTAAAAAAAATTGGCTCTAAGTTATTCATTTAATGCTCAGTTTACAGTCACATTAATTGGAGTCAAAGAGTCAGACAAAAATACACGTATATTTTTGAAAGTACCCTACCGTGTTATTACGTTACATTTTCGTGTAATAATGAGAAATGTGCTCTACTTTTTTTGTCTTTCAAAGTCGAAAGTATTTTCGCGTTTGCAAAACACGTTTACCGAGGAATCGCAAGCAAAGCGCATGAGCCGACGTGTAAACACCAGATCGATATTCATACAGCGTCCTTTGAAGTTCATCGTCCTTTGTTTCTCCAGAGCGATGTCCGCTGACAACGCAGTACGTGAATTTCTCCTTGGATGTCCTTCGCAACTCTCGCTATGTCGAATTATTTTGCTAATATTATTTCGGATGCGTAAATTTGAAAATCTATTTATTTCGAATACATGCTTATTTATTGGCTTGGAATTTGCTGGAACATAAAAGATTTTTAGAATCTACAAGAAAAAAATATTTACTTAAAAATTGTCAGAAATATTTACTTGAGAATTATCTTAAATATTTATTTGAAAATTATCAAAAATATTTAGTTGAAAGTTGTCAGAAATTTTTACTTGAGAATTATCAGAAATATTTACTTCAAAATTGTCAGAAATATTTACTTGAAAATTGCCAGAAACATTTACTTGAAAATTATTAGAAATATTTACTTGAGAATTATCAGAAATATTTACTTGAGAATTATCAGAAATATTTACTTCAAAATTGTCAGAAATATTTACTTGAAAATTGCCAGAAACATTTACTTGAAAATTATTAGAAATATTTACTTGAGAATTATCAGAAATATTTACTTGAAAATTATCAGAAATATTTACTTGAAAATTGTCAGAAATATTTACTTGAAAATTGTCAGAAATATTTACTTGGGAATTATCAGAAATATTTACTTGAGAAGTATCAGAAATATTTATTTCAAAATTGTCAGAAATATTTACTTGAACAATACACATAGCTACGTAATGGAGGCTGACTTGGCAACAGATAGGAAATTACCTCCGCGAATGCGAGCTGAATTTTTTTTTTTTTCTTTTTATTTACGCGTATTCGGAACCGCTGGAATCTCGGAACGTTACGCACAATAGCGGGAGAAACTGGAGGGCAACTATCGATTCCAAGGATCGCTCCGCCCCTACGCGCGCGCGAGAGCGAGAGCGAGAGAGAGAGAGAGAGAGAGAAAGAACCCCTTTTACTCTTCAAGGGAGGGTGTAAGTTGTTCGCGGGTTTGCCAAAAACGCGTAAGTTGTTCGCGGTGGAGAGAGAGAGACTCTCGCGGTGTCGGTCCGAGGGAGTGGCAAGTTTTGTTTATTAATTATTTAAAAAGAACACACACACACACACACACTAACACATTCATTCGAGGCATCGAAATGGAGAAGGAATGGACTGCCAGTGCGTTGTCGTGTACACGGTGATCTCGCCCTCGACCACGATCGCGCCCTTGTTACGCGTGCAGTTAGAACGAGCTCTCTCACGATCCTCGGCCCGTGGATGTATCTCGTGGATTAAATATAGCGTGAAAAGGTCAATTTCTCATTGTTTTTTTGTTTTCCTTTATTCCGTTTTATACCGGCGCGGTGATACACGTGTGCGAATTTTACTCAAGATCATCGTGTACGTGCGAGTCGGCTGTGACATCGCCATTGCTACCGAATCGAAACCAACGAGCAACATTTTCCACGCGATTCTACGTGCGTTTTCACGCGAGTCCGAATTCGGAATCGATGATTGAATTGTGATTCACTGTCCGTTCGTTCGGAGAACGACCTAAATGCTCACTTCTCTGATTGTGCAATGAATTTTAACGACGTGCGAATTTTTTTGTTTACGACAGATCCGTAGCTGCTTACCTGCGTGCTTTGAATCTCAGCCCTAACAATGCAGTCGTGCATGGAAATCTGGCGTGTGTTTATTACGAACAAGGGTAAGTATCCGTCGGAGAGTATATTTCGTTATTTTTTGATTGCGCGTTAATCTGTTTCTTTGTCTTTTTTTCTAGGCTTATCGATTTGGCGATCGACACGTATCGCCGTGCTATCGAACTACAACCGAATTTCCCAGATGCTTACTGTAACTTGGCGAACGCGCTCAAGGAAAAGGGGCAAGTGGCTGAGGCTGAGGATTGCTATAATACGGCTCTCCGCCTTTGCCCTTCGCACGCCGATTCCCTTAATAATCTGGTATTTATATTTCTGTTCAAATTATTGGCGGGAATAAACTTTCTTCTTTTTGTCACTACGACGAATGTATTTTCATTCTAGGCCAACATAAAACGCGAACAGGGGTACATCGAAGAAGCAACTCGGTTGTATTTGAAAGCGCTTGAAGTATTTCCTGATTTTGCTGCAGCTCATAGCAACCTGGCTTCCGTATTACAGCAACAAGGGAAATTAAACGAAGCATTGATGCATTACAAGGAGGCTATTCGCATTCAGCCAACTTTCGCGGATGCGTACTCGAACATGGGCAATACGCTGAAAGAAATGCAAGATATACAAGGGGCGCTTCAATGCTACACAAGAGCTATACAAATTAATCCCGCTTTCGCCGATGCTCATTCCAATTTAGCTTCAATTCACAAGGATTCCGGGAACATTCCCGAGGCTATTCAATCGTACAAAACTGCGCTGAAGCTGAAGCCCGACTTTCCCGACGCGTATTGTAACTTGGCGCATTGCCTTCAGATCGTTTGCGACTGGACCGATTACGAGGCTCGAATGAAGAAATTAGTCTCGATCGTTGCCGAACAATTGGATAAGAACAGGTTGCCAAGCGTGCATCCGCACCACTCTATGCTCTACCCGCTGTCTCACGAATTCAGAAAGGCCATTGCTGCTAGACATGCGAATCTTTGCATCGAAAAGGTAAATAAGACTTTTACCTTTTAGGTTTTTTTTACCTTTTACCTAACTACTTTACATAAAACTGTTTTACAAATTGTTACACAGATACACGTTTTACATAAACAACCGTACAAATACCCACGTGAAATTGGCACTCGCTTGAAGATTGGATACGTTTCGTCCGATTTTGGGAACCATCCTACTAGCCATCTGATGCAGTCGATTCCGGGGTTGCACGACAGACAAAACGTTGAAATCTTTTGTTACGCTCTCAGTGCCGATGATGGAACCACTTTTCGTGCAAAGATCGCTAGAGAAACCGAACACTTCGTCGATCTATCGCAGATTCCGTGCAACGGGAAAGCAGCTGATCGTATTAACGCGGATGGAATTCACATTTTGGTGAACATGAACGGCTACACAAAGGGAGCAAGAAACGAAATATTCGCCCTGAGACCGGCACCGGTTCAAGTGATGTGGCTTGGATATCCCGGAACATCTGGTGCTAGTTTCATGGATTATTTAATTACGGACGAAGTTACATCACCGGTGGAACTTGCTAGTCAATACAGCGAGAAGCTTGCTTACATGCCACACACGTACTTCATTGGAGATCACAAGTAAGTCTGCGAGATTATATACGATTATGGTACTATATGTGAAATTTATCGGTATTGTATGTTTTTGTTTTTTTTTTTCTAAAACATATTTATTTTTGAAGGCAAATGTTCCCGCATTTAAAGGAACGTCTTATTTTGACGGACAAGTTGAATATGAAAGGCAAAGTAGCAGATAATGTAGCTGTGATAAATGCCACCGATCTCTCTCCCATGATTGAAAATACGTGCGTCAAAGAAATCCGCGAAGTTGTCGTACCGGATGCCAAAAATAAGCCAGTAGAAATTTCCTTGAAAGTTGCGGAACTGCCAACCACTACTCCTATCGAGACAATGATTGCTTCTGGACAATGCCAAATGTCTGTGAACGGCGTTGTAGTTCAAAACGGCATGG
Source organism: Frieseomelitta varia (assembly GCF_011392965.1). Taxonomy (NCBI): domain Eukaryota; kingdom Metazoa; phylum Arthropoda; class Insecta; order Hymenoptera; family Apidae; genus Frieseomelitta; species Frieseomelitta varia. The sequence continues at coordinate 678,625 of NW_025109977.1, read as the reverse complement.
CCACCACGCAAGTGAATAACAAAACAGCTACGGGTGAAGAAGTGCCTCAAAATATCATGATTACAACGAGACAACAGTATGGTCTGCCAGAGGACGCAGTTGTCTACTGTAATTTTAATCAATTGTACAAGATCGATCCGCTCACACTTCACATGTGGGCACATGTAAGTTTATTCATATTTTCGTGACAAATTTACATTGCCAAAATTATTGCGTATTTTGTACATGGACGCCGACACCAATTTTCAGATTCTAAAACACGTGCCAAACTCTGTATTATGGTTACTACGCTTCCCGGCCGTTGGTGAGCCAAACCTACAAGCGACAGCCCAACAATTAGGTTTAGCTCCCGGTAGGATCTTGTTCAGCAATGTTGCTGCAAAAGAAGAACACGTTCGAAGGGGACAGTTGGCTGACGTATGCTTGGACACACCGCTTTGTAATGGTCACACTACTAGCATGGATGTTTTGTGGACTGGAACTCCAGTAGTTACACTACCAGGTGAAACGCTGGCATCTCGTGTTGCTGCTAGTCAGTTGAATACTTTGGGCTGTCCTGATTTGATTGCACGAACACGTCAGGAATATCAGGACATTGCTATTCGTTTAGGCACTGACAGAGAATAGTAAGTAAATTATTTTTTTTTCCTATCCCTACAGCTTCATATTCGACATGAGTTAACCAACTGTTTCTTTTTAAGCTTGAAAGCTACGCGAGCCAAAGTGTGGAAAGCAAGATCGGAAAGTCCATTATTCAATTGCAAGTTATACGCAGCGGGCATGGAAATGCTGTACAAAAAAATGTGGGAACGTTACGCGCGAGGCGAAAAGCCTGATCATGTGTCAGCAGTAGATAAAACCGAAAGGGAAAAATTACTAACAGTTACATCTTAAACATAACTCTATTTCTAAATATTTTTATTTATACAGCTTTAATTCCACATCTGGCTTCTCTTTCATTCTTTCTTTCTTTTTTCTTTTTATATAAAAACGTAACATTTAAAACAGATAATCGGTAATCTATTTCATGAAAATAGGATTTTCATACAAATTCCATATGTTTTGGTATTCACCGTTTTCTATGATACGTCGTCAAGCTCGGGTAACAGGATAATTATCATACATATACGTTCAATTACATATTTGATGTCGCAACAAAGAAAATTGTGGATTGTTATACCGTCGTACGAGTCACAAGAAATAATTACATTCATTTTCTACGTTATACAACCACATCTTTCACCTTATTTATACATATAATATATTATGATTCTCGTAAAGTCAGATGTCTATATTTTTTGTTTATCTTTTTGGTAATATGTGTATATTACCTGAATTGGAATGGGATTGTGTACAAGATTGGCTTCTTCATTGTATAAAGTACAATGACACAGACATAGTATGTATGTTGACGAAGGTTTGTATTATTAATATGAAATACGCAGCTGTCATTGATACTTTTATTCGAAAGTTTCTTTGATTCTCAAAGTCTCTGACGCGTGACTCATTACATAATAACGAATAAATGCTGGAAGGATGTTCTTATGGTCATATTTTCCGAATTTATAACGATATTGTCGTTCGGATCGGCACGTAAATGAAGATTGAAATACAGAGAGAGAAGAGTCGGATTATTTGCACCAAGATGTTATTGCTAGAAATTGCTGGTAGCAGAGTTGCAAGTTGTATTATATATATAATTAATTAATGAGATAGACATGTAAATATTAAAATTGTTATTGCTTTAGTTACGATAACGTGTACGTTTAAGATTGAAGAAATGTGTGAGGTAGTGAAAAACGTCGACTGTAGTAAATTCCGATGTACGTCTATAGAATAAAAAAAAAGAGAGAAAAAAGAAAAAAAAAGAAATAATTAAAAAATATAATTTGAAAGAATGTGGATGTTGTGAGAATGTTGGATGGATATGCGATTCGTAAGATCGATTTCTTTTGTGAAATTTTTACTCGATCCTTTGATATTAGTTTCGCATAGAAAAATACAGGTAATGCTTGAACGAATAACTTGCTTGAATTTCTTATATTTATTCAAAGTAATCATTCAATGCGGTTTATAATTTTCAACGAGTTCTACTTGAGAGAGAAATTTAAACAAGTGATTTTCGACAAACAGGCAACGTTCAGTTGAATTCGATGTACGTATGATCTCGTCCACCTGCTGTGTGTATTATCAACATTGCACAGTCTCCATAATGAATAATTGTTCCTGTTACGCACAATTTATATCGGAGTTCAATGTTTCTTAATTTTTATTCCGAGTGCAATCGGAAGAGCAACAAGTATGCCGTATAAAAAGTATCGTTGACATTAGAATGAATTCAGATACCAAACCTTGACCTTTTATAAACGATAATAGTACATTTGTGTAGATTTACGGTAATTCAACATCTGAAGAACTTTGAAATAAATTTGCCAGTGTCAATGACTTCTCAACAAACCGTCTTCTGATTTATGTTTTTACGTCGCGATTTATTTGCTAGGTAATACTATGCTACGATTCGTAAAATTGCGATTATTTTGGTTATACCTGTCCTAATGATTATTCGTGACGAATACGTGACCGCCTTGGGCCACCTCTGCCTAAGAAGTAATGTAACGAGTAATTGTTTTTATGTAAAAAAAAAAATAGCGCATAGCATTCAAAATAAAAGTAACAAATTTTTTACTCTTATTTTTTTGTTAACACGAGAAAGTTACAAATCGTTCGATCCCTAAGTTATGACGAAGTGTGATGAATGAATAGTATTGACAAGAAAAAGAGAGAGAACTAATCACGGTAAGAAGAAACAGAAACGGACAAGTTGGGAGAGAAAGACGAAGTCATTTTATTCACGTGTAATTGCCAGTAGTTTTCGCTAGAGCGACAGTTTTTACAATGATAGAGCACGATATCGGTACTTCTGAGACGTATTATCGATTGCTCGTGCTGGTACTACCACCATGGAAGGGTGAAACTGGGTCGAAAGCATCCTTCCCAACAGGAGTAACTTCCCTCTGCGTGTTCTCTTCCGTCCTGCTTGCTCTAAAACCGGCACCGAAGCTCCATCTTCAGTCGCCACCTGCCACTAATAATAGCAATCGTTTAAATGGCAACTAATCGCCGTTTCAACGCATTCACGATGATTCATTTAAAAATTTACCGACGACTCACGACCCTCCAACGCGATAACTTTATCATCTCGGTTCTCGCGGAAACTTCATTCACGTTTGTCTTTGTCGCTTTTTTTTCTAACGTGTTCCAAGTTCTTCCGAATGAACATAACCTATCAACGTATGTACGTATTTATCTGTATGATAAAAAAAAAAAATCGTATAAATATACGAATATTTATCTATACGATTAAATTCGATTTCAGACGTTTGAAAATCGAAGTGTGATTTCGTGAAAGGAGCGAATTGCTTGATGACTGGAGAGCATCAATCCCGGAAACCGTATAAAATTTAGTTGCAAATTTAGTGGTTGTAGTGGTAGAAACGGTTCTGAAGAACCACTTGAATCGAGCCATTGATTTTTATTAATTTGTCGTACTGTGTCGATTCTATTTCGCGAGACTTTACTTCCTTTCACATAGATTTCGAGATATTATCGATCAGTTTTGTAAATAATTGTAAATAAATGTTCGATGATCTAATCGTCGTATCGCGACCGAAATGAACGATCGAATTTCACGCTTGAAACTTCATCGTTCGTCCAACGGGGGGCGGCAAGAAATTTCGTTGGACAACAAAATTGGAAATTAGGTCAGTTTGACCAAGCGAATCCAGGTTTCCAGGGCCGAGATCGGGTATATAACACGTTCGCAACGTCCAAATGTCTCGGTTGGCGAGAAAATCGTGGGAAATCTTCGCGAGAGGGAGATTCGAACGCAGCCGTTGGGGTGATTCGCCAGCGTTTGAGTTTGTGTTGCCGAGCCTCGAAGCAGGGAGGGATCCTTGACATAAATAATCAGTAGTAGAGCACCGCGGTACTGCACCTGTAGCCATGGTAACAGCATCGATCGAGGCCTACTACAAAGTCGAAACCAACTACCCTCCTCGTGCTACGCGTTTCTTTCTATTTCCCTTCGTTTCCTTTCCTTTTCTCCACGCCCGCGTTTCCCCCTTTTCCCTCTTTCTTTCTTCATTCCCTTCGATCGCCGCGATTTCCGTCTCCGTCGCGCTCGGTTTCGCTCCACTTTGTTCGTTGTTCCACCCTCTCTCTGCTCTCAATCTTCTTTTTTTTTTCTTTCTCTCTCTCTCTCCCATTATTTCCCTCTGGCTGCGTTTTCTTCAATTTCCCTGTGTTCCAGTTTCCCAGACTTCGCCGACCTAACCTCCTTTACGCTTGTACACTCTCGTCTTATTCGACGAGTGTTCGTTACGTTTTCTTCTGCTTTTTAAGTACGACTTTTCTTTTTATAAAGAAACAAGAAGTACGTGTTTGTCGATCTTCACTCGCGTGCAAATCGTGCAAAGTCTCTGTTATCTAGCAGAATGAAGAATATAGAGCACGCTCTTAACAAACGGTGTATTCAACGTTCGGTTCTCGCAACGGCAGATTGAGAAATAAGTCGCGTGCGTTTGCGGAAGAGAACTGTTGTACCGAAGCTGTTGAAAAAGACCGCTTGGTTTTCGCTTTTTGCTCCCGCAGGAGGTCGCGACATCGCGAAAAGTGTACACGGGTACCGTTGATCGCGCAGTGGCACACTGTTTCCCCTTATTCTTTCTTTCCTTTTTTCACGCTTGCGCTCCGTTATCTTTTCACCGATTTTCAGCGACACGATCATCCTCTCTGTCTTTTCTTCTCATGCCTCACCGTTACGGAGGATAATCGAGCTCGTGAATATCAGTATGCGCGAGAGGAGAAGAGAGAGAGAGAGAGAGAGAGAGAGAGAGACCGGTAATACCGCTGCGTGGAGGAATACGAAATGCTCCGACAAAGCATTGTCATCTACGTATAAACGAGTTCGGATGAGCCCGAGGAATCGGCTCGTCGGACTCGTTAAACGCGAGAGCACCGTTTCCTCGGTGGTTACACGAAACTGCTTTTAGACGTAACGAGGCACCACCGGTGGTGCATTCGGTGTGACCCTGATTGACGAAAGCGTTCCCAGAAAGCCAGCACGGCCGGCGCGATGCCGCTTTTATCTATTTTTATCTATTCGCGCCGCTTCTGCGAATCTCGGCGTCCGATGCTCTACGGGGAAAAGGTATATATTGCGAATATCTTCCGAGTTGGGAACTTGAAAAGGGAGAGAGAGCCCCCTCCTACCGCCTCCCCACCCCCTCCCGCCGCCAACCATCCAAGCGATATCTAACATTTCCTCCATCGTATCGATGGATATACGCATCCAGCCGATATATGGTTTCCTCGATAAATTAACCGGCCGGCTATTAATCCCCCGATACCACCAGCCAGATAAAACTACCGTTTGGACAACAATAAATTACCGTTGATAAATTACTTTCGGATACGTCGGTAATTTTCGATCGTCGCGGATTCTCCTTCTTCTCGTCGAAAACCAACGAGTCGAATTAAAACGGAGAGGGGGGGAGGGGGGGGGAAGAGGGGCGAGTTAAAAAAATCGATTCACGTTGCCGTCGAAGGTGTCGATCGGAGAAGAATCCGGTGATAAGGACGGGTGAGAGTAGTAACGGTACCGAGTGGCGCGAACAACGTGGGGAAAAAAAAAAAGGTTGGAAAAAAAAAAGGAACGGACTCGACACGATCCCGCGAGCCGACGTTCGTGCACGGAACTCGCGACGAAGCCGCTCGCGGCGCGTTTCAAGGCTGAACCGCCTCTTCTCTACGCTCTAAGCTCTCCACGCTCTCTTCGTCCCCCTCCAAAAAAGACATCACCCCCCTCCCACACCACCTCCCGGCCCTGGTTCTCTCTCGCTCTCTTTGTTCTTCTTTTTCTTTCTTTCTATTCCCGTCTCGCTCGGTTCGGTTTCCTCCTCGTTCGTTCGTTCGTTCGTTCGTGTTCGTACGTGTTCGTCGATCGCGCCACGGCGACGGTGCTATCCTATCGCATGACTCTGCAGCGTTACGCAACGAACAGAAGGCTAGGTGAGCGGCGCAGGCCGCGGGAGCAGGCTGTCGAGGAGCTGGAAGAGCGCGCATGATCGCTCTGCGACAGTGGTACTCACCGAGGTTACACGCACGACTCTTTTTCAACTCTGGAAAGTTTGCCCGTGCCGCAACTCCCCCCCGTTGTCAGAGGGCGGAAGCTTCGAATCACGGAATGCGCACGCAACAAAAATGCGTCGACTGTAATTGGTAACGATGTTCCTTTCGTTTGGAAACCGATGTCACGCGCGCCCTTTCTCGCTGGATAACCGTCGATATTTCCACCTACGAGACGAAAAATTGCCTCAACTCCAAGTACTTGGAAGGATCTATGAGTGTTCTACTCTAATTTAAGTATTCTAATTACTCTAATTTATAAGTATTCTGCTAAAATTCGATTATTTATTTAACACGAAAATCCGATTCGCGCGCCATTTCCACGGTCGTCAAATCGTGAAATTTGAACGATTGTCGATGATTATTATACCCGATGAGCACCACTGGGCCACGATCACCTTCACAGGCGCGCACGGCCGTGCATACGTGCAAATTCGATATACACATGCATGCATTTATTCGCACGATATGCCACGGTATGCGTGTCCGTATATTTGGAATCGTTGTGTATTAATTTATTGCACACAAATCGGTGAACGTAATAGCAAGCGTGGAATCACGGTTCTAACGTACGTTCGCGCTCGTGATATGCACGTAGGTTGCGTCACGCCGGGGCGCCTTCCTGCGAACAATCCGATTAACTTGCATTCCCATGGTCACCCGTTTTTTCTTCTAATCACGCGGGCATATTACCTCCATTCTGTCCATGACGTGTTCTCTCTCGTTGCTTCAGGCATTTGAGGTTTTTCTCCGCGCAAATGAAAGGCGAATTTTCCGCGAGAAACAATAACATTCGGTTGGACTATGCTATACTATACTGTATTTTGTTCGACGATCTTTTGGCCATTTTTCAAGGTCAAGGACAGAAAGACAGTTCTAAGAAAATTTTATTTGATATTGCCTCATGGCTGTAGAGTTTCTTTACCATGGATATTGGATGATTTTGTACGAGCTTGTACAGCACTTTTTTCCGCTTTTGAAAGTATAACGGGAAATGTTCCATTTTGAAATTGTTAACGAGCTCGTGCATTTTTTCTTTCTCTGAAACGAGCTTGAACAGTTAGCTGTCAGGTTATGCAATGAATTTACGCTTTAAAATGAAATACTAGTTAAAATATGTATATATATATATATATATTCATGATGTCTCAAACTTGAATCAAACTGCAAAGGTTTAATCTACACGTGAGAAAAAGAGAAAAATGTTATGTAAAGCTTGTCAGGAAACGCCTTGTTACGGAGTTACAAGCAAATATTTATCTGTGAAATAAGTTAGCTACGCATTTTCCAGCAAAGCAAATGGAAGGTCAACTGTGTGTTTATTTGTCTTTAATGTCTTTAGTTATGTGTATTCTAGTACTCTTAATTACCCATCGTTCATAGTAGTATCTGACGTCAAAATACACAATATATAATTCATTCATATACAATATTACAGGACGTTCCTTTACAAACATCTTTTTCTTTTTGTTATGTGTTTTTTCCCCTTGTATTTGCGCAGTTTAGGAAGTTAGGTCAGAAACACAGTTAGGACAATAGACATATACACGTAGGAAATAAAGAATTTCTTAAGAAACAGTAGAAATCAATGATGATCTTGATCTTTCGTTTGTTCATGTGACAGGGATCATTTTTGCATGAGTTTAAAGTGAGTTGATTCGAATGAAAAGTTTCAAAAATAAAAACTGGCAATAGAAATGCCAATCATTCGACGACAATCCGTTATTTTTGACTGGTGAACGTAGGAAATTCGCGCGCACTATCTTTCGATCCTAAACGCAAAGAGATAACTCGAGCTGCGTTAAAAAGCAAAATACACATCGCCGAGATTACTTACGTAATCGCTTGTGCATACCTACTCGAGCGAGCATAGGTGCGTACAGTCTCGTCCAAGCGTCAAACAGTTTCGTCGGGAAATATTTGAAGTTTTCGACTGTGCAAAATATACGATCATCGTGTCGCGGCAACAATTTCGCTCTTTCTCTCTGTCACTGAAGTATTCTTTTCGTAGATTCGTTAATCGTCGTCGCTCCACTGCGAGTCCTGCCTTTAATCTTCTTCCCTTAGTCCTCGGTAAACATCAGTTATTGCACCGTGTCGGATAATTTATATCTATTACGAAAAGCAAAACAAATGATAAGTCTGTTAAAAATAATAATTAAAGTCTTCTTAATAATTTCTATCCAGCGATGTCATATCGACGAGTTCAAAAGAAGAAGAAAGCGACGATATTATTGTGTACGGTTCGGTCACTCGTTATGGTCCGCGAACCAGTTGCCGGCGCAAAGGGTTAATCGTGATATTATTATCTAGTGTTTACACGTTTACTTACTATTTAATATTTACACATTAGTAATTGCTAGTATTTACTATTTAGTATTTACACATTAGTACTTACAGTATTTTAACCCATGATTTTTCCTTGCACAACATATCTTGCACACTAACCTCTTGCGCTCGAACGACGTGCCACGCACGTCGAGAATTTTTTGTCCCAAATTGCAATATTTTCTCAGTTTCAAATATAATATAAATGTAACCCAGGCAAAACAAACGATAAGTCTGTTACTTCTTAATAATTTCTATCCAGCGATGTCATATCGACGAGTTCAAACGAAGAAGAAAGCGACGATATTATTGTGTACGGTTTGGTCACTCGTTATGGTCCGCGAACTAGTTACCGGCGCAAAAGGTTAATCGTGATATTATTATCTAGTGTTTACACGTTTACTTACTATTTAATATTTACACATTAGTAATTGCTAGTATTTACTATTTAGTATTTACACATTAGTACTTACAGTATTTTAACCCATGATTTTTCCTTGCACAACATATCTTGCACACTAACCTCTTGCGCTCGAACGACGTGCCACGCACGTCGAGAATTTTTTGTCCCAAATTGCAACATTTTCTCAGTTTCAAATATAATATAAATGTAACCCAGGCAAAACAAACGATAAGTCTGTTACTTCTTAATAATTTCTATCCAGCGATGTCATATCGACGAGTTCAAACGAAGAAGAAAGCGACGATATTATTGTGTACGGTTCGGTCACTCGTTATGGTCCGCGAACCAGTTGCCGGCGCAAAGAGTTAAATCTGTCAATTTGAAAGAATTAAAATTGAAAATTTGAATTCGTATACCGCGAGACGACAATTTCATTCTTTCTCTCAAGTCGGAACCATGATTCCTACCACGATGTTACAACTCGAAATTAGGTTAACCCTTTGCACTCCAAACTATTTTTGCAATTATTTCTCTTTCTGGCAATTTAAAAACATCGAGTGTGACTCAGCATAAGAATTCCTGTGATAAAAACTGTTGTTGAGTCACACTCGGCAAACGGTTAACCCTAAAATCCACGATATGGGAGCATATCATGCTTTCGAGATGGTCGATAGCAGAGTTTCGAGCTGAAAACGAAAAGATTCGCGAGTTTCGTCTACAGAAAGATCGTCTAATTTTGGAGGATAATGGGGTGGCTCGACGAATTCCCAGCGAGGAGGAATCTCGAAAGCGAGTCCCCCCATGAAGATTCGCTTTCGGTCGGAGCGAAATCAAAAGGGCGGACGATCGAGCGTGGTGTTGGAGACCTGCCTGAAACTGGCGCGTCTGTATGAAATAAGCATTTTCAGCGGAATTGTCGCGGTAATGGGGAGGCGGCGTTAACGAAGCCGGCGTTTAACATCGGGCTGGGAAGTGGAAGCGGAAAGGACGAAGGATGGAAAACCGAAAAGTGGAATAATTACGAGGAGTAGACAGCGAGAGTAATCCGTCGTGATCGGTGCTCGTTAAGAGAGCGCGAGAGAGCGAGTAGCCGGTGAAACAGAGCTGGCTGTTTTGAAAAACAAATAACATTGTTTTCTGACAATTACTTTGTAAAGTTTTTATTTGTAAAATAACGAAATTCCAATTAGATGATTTATTTGCTCTCTCGTGAAATAAATTATTTACCTTATTCGTTATTTGATTTTGATAGAAGCAATTGGTTTCTTAAGATACAACGTCCAATGTTTGTATTTACCATTTATTATTCTGCTATCTACAGGCACAAGTTGAAATGAATATTGCTCGATTTTTTTGATGACGATCAAAGAAATTTAGATGTGCTCCGTGAACATATATCAATGGAACAAGTATTTGTAAAACATAATACTCCCTTACTGTCTTCGTCGTTAGTAGTGAGACTATTCTCATTTGCAACTTGAACAGATGTTCTCAAATTTTGTTCGTCAACGGACCGAATGTTTGAGGAACGTGTCCTATTAAAAGCTAACGTAAGACAAATTTCTGCCGTGATAACACTAACAAATTATTAAGAATACCCGTAGGTAATGTCGTTTTTCGATACTGTACAAAATTTTATCTTATTTAAATTATTGTCACTAGATGACAATGTTTATTAAATTTGAAAAAAACGACATTACTTATGGGCACTCCTATTATTTTGATTTTCATTGATCAGTTCCTTTTCTTTTCATTTGAGTATTTTCGATTCATTGATATTTATCCTGAATATTATTTGTAAAGATAAATTTCCAATTATCAAGTAAATATCAAATATTTTCTCGAACAATCAGTTCTTCGATTCATCATTTTCCCAATCACTTGCATTGCTTCAAATCTTTTTAATCGACCAACTGAGCTACACACCATTAATTGAAAATTTATCATTCGCCAAATACCGAAGACCATTGTTTCAAAAATTTCTATTTAAAATAATAATCTAAACTTAAAAATTAAACATTCTGGTTCCACTGATATTTACTTTGAATATTATTTTAAAGACAAATTATCACTCATTATCGTTATCGAGTAAATATTGTTTTCTCTAAATAATCAGATTTTCAATTTGTTATTTTCCCAAATTTTATTTGCGTAGCTTCAAATTCTTTTAATTGACCAAACATGGAGTTACATACCATTCGCCAAACACCAAAGAACGTGGTTTCAAAAATTTATCTATAAATATAAATTATTATTCAAAATAAATTTCGCCCAGCGAGTCTGCTCTGAAATTAAACGACGATCCATCGTGCGGATTTGCCAGGGCGAAAGTCCGCTTCCTCTGCAAGCGCGATGTATGTAGATACCTACGCGCTTCCGCGTTGCGCTCGATTCGCATCGTTACTAACGATCGCCTGTTCTTACAGCTGCTGTTCTCTTTCGGCCGTACACGCGTGAACGCTTCCGCGATCAATGACGCTACGCTGCGTTGTCCTTTTCAACCTCGTAAAATCTTCTGTTGCCTTCTATCTTTCTTTCTTTCTTTCTTTCTTTCTTTCTTTTTTTTTTTGCAAGAGCTATGTTATACGTTTAGGTTAGGTTGTAAGTGAACCACGTGAACTGGCAACTGATTGCGGACCATAACGAGTGACCAAACCGTATACAATAATTCGTCGCTTTCTTTTTCTTTTAAACTCGTCAGTATAACATCACTGGATAGAAATTATTGATTACTAATAAATTTATTATTTTTTTTTGTCGGGATTATACTTAAATACACTTGAAACTGACAAAATATTGCAATTTTGGGACAAAAAATTCTCGACGTGCGTGACACGTCGTTCCAGCGCAAGAAGTTAACCACTGACAGTGATTGCGGACCATAACGAGTGACCGAACCGTATCCAATAATTCGTCGCTTTCTTTTTCTTCTAAACTCGTCGGTATGATATCACTGGATAGAAATTATTGATTACTAATAAATTTATTATTTTTTTTGTCGGGATTATACTTAAATACACTTGAAACTGACAAAATATTGCAATTTTGGGACAAAAAATTCTCGACGTGCGTGACACGTCGTTCCAGCGCAAGAGGTTAACCACTGACAGTGATTGCGGACCATAACGAGTGACCGAACCGTGACCAATAATTCGTCGCTTTCTTTTTCTTTTAAACTCGTCAGTATAACATCACTGGATAAAAATTATTGATTACTAATAAATTTATTATTTTTTTTTGTCGGGATTATACTTAAATATACTTGAAACTGACAAAATATTGCAATTTTGGAAGAAAAAATTCTCTACGTGCACGTCGTTCCAGCGCCAAAAGGTTAGAAAGTTGAAAATTGTAACACGACACGTTGCGACGCCTCTTCATTTTTTTCCTTGTTCGAGATCGATGGAAACGATGGAAACGAAAGACTCCGGGTTTCTAACGACGGTACACGGAGAGGACAATCGAGGATGAGGAAAATTAGTGTTTCCAGCAGTTTCTGCGAAGAAGTTGATAGGCTGTAATTACGCTGGATCGCCGTAATGATAGTTGGGAGGTTTTATGCTATCAAGTCCCCCGTGTCAAGGGGAAGTACCTACGTACATATTATATGTACAATGTGTTAGAGTAGTAGCGTTCTTGACGTAGCGAAAAGTCGATTAAGAGAGGGGGGGGGGGATTCTCGTGTAACAGGTCGATATATATATATATTTTTTTTACGTCAAATCAAACACGAGCTTTGCAGCCAAAGTTTTGCAGTCAAATTCACAGAAATAACGAAACTAAAAATGGTTCGGCGAGATAGAATTTAGCGTCGAAGACCTGTTATAAATGAGTAATGCAGCCACAGCATCTCGTCTGTCCATGGTGCAACTTGAGATCATTATTTACCTACTGTAAGACAATAATGGTTTTCGACGATTAGGAAATGCAGAGATCGATCTCGGTACTATTTCGAGCGTTGACGAGATCGAACTGTCCAGAAACACGAACTTGTGCTGTAAGTACCTACTTTTGAAACTTCGAACGCGTTTTTCTCAAAACCATGTTCTTCAAACTATGTAGGTAGGACAGCTTGATAGTTAATTGAGTAATGAAACTTCAAACAAAGTTCATTTTATTTTTTTATACAGATTCCTGTAGAGATTTGCATTTCATTTTTTCTCTTCATTTGTAATATTTATTTCTATTATAATCTGAAATATTTATTTTGTTAATTTGATATTTATTTTATTTATAATGTTTATTTTAACTATTGTCTACCAGAAATAGTTGATTTTCGATCGAAATCTAATTTTGCAACTATTTATAATTTTCAAGAAATATTAGAAATATTTTTAAGAAATATTTTATAAGTTTAAGAAACTTCGTTTCCTAGATTCGGATAATTTGAAATAAATGCTACATTGCACGCCAACGATGATTACATCATCAAAGAGAGTGGGAGTAATTGTGTACAAAATTGGTATGACGATGGAAAAAATTTATGAATATATCTTTCTACGTACAAAAGATAATTTTTCTATCGTTGACAAAAATCACTCAATCTAACGAGTATTTTAATTTCTCTGCAGACGCTGGTCCAGATATCGATGTTCAATTTCAACGACATGCATTATCTCAGAAGACATATTCTGAAACGAAAATTTAACCTCTCGCGCTGGAATGACGTGCCACGCACGTCGAGAACATTTGGCCCAAAAATTGCAATATTTTCTCAGTTTCAAGTATATTGAGATAATAACTCAGATGAAAACAAATAATAAATTTATTACTTCCTAGTAATTTCTATCCAGTGATATACCGATGAATTGAAAAAAAGAAGACAAGTTATTGTACAACGGCTTGGTCACTCGTTACGGTCCGCAATCAGTTGGTGGTTAACCTCTTGCGCTGGAATGACGTGCCACGCACGTCGAGAACATTTGACCCAAAAATTGCAATATTTCCTCAGTTTTAAATATATTGAGATATAACCCAAGCGAAAACAAATAATAAATTTATTACTTCTTAATAATTTCTATCCAGTGATATACCGATGAATTGAAAAAAAGAAGACAAGTTATTGTACAACGGCTTGGTCACTCGTTATGGTCCGCAATCAGTTGGTGGTTAACCTCTTGCGCTGGAATGACGTGCCACGCACGTCGAGAACATTTGGCCCAAAAATTGCAATATTTCCTCAGTTTTAAGTATATTGAGATATAACCCAAGCGAAAACAAATAATAAATTTATTACTTCTTAATAATTTCTATCCAGTGATATACCGATGAATTGAAAAAAAGAAGACAAGTTATTGTACAACGGCTTGGTCACTCGTTACGGTCCGCAATCAGTTGGTGGTTAACCTCTTGCGCTGGAATGACGTGCCACGCACGTCGAGAACATTTGACCCAAAAATTGCAATATTTCCTCAGTTTTAAGTATATTGAGATATAACCTAGGCGGAAACAAATAATAAATTTATTGCTTCTTAGTAATTTCTATTCAGTGACATACCGATGAATTGAAAAAAAAAAGTTATTGTATAACGGTTTGGTCACTCGTTACGGTCCGCGAAACCAGTTACTAGCGCAATAGGTTAAAACAGAAATATAACTGGAGAAAACAGAAGGATGGATTTTCGGTAACAAGTGCGATATCGCGACGCGGCCGAGCGCGAATGATTTCTCCCAGAGCGTGATTGGCACCGCCACGTACGGTTGGCGAGGCACCGCGTGATAAGGGCGCGACGAAATAGCGAGCGGGTCGATCGGTGAAAAGAAAGGAGCGGAGCAGTAGGCCGGCAGACTCGCGACGATTAGACGGCCGAGCCGTTCGACCTAGTTTGCAAAATAACGCCGACGGTAGGCGTACTTACCCGAAATGTAGGACAACGGTATTCACGCGCAGGAAGCGGCGCAATTATGGATACGCGAGAGAACGCGAGCGGCTGCGCACGCGTGATTCTAACCTCTGCAATTGCGCTTTCTGACGCGACGAGACGCGATCTTCGTTCGTTCTCTCGTTGCCGGAGAAAAAAGGCTGCCGCGTCCGAAAAGCGAGAACGTCTGTTGACAATCTTTGCTCTTTGACATTGAAACCACCTCTCGTCGTCGTTTCACCTGTTTTCCCCTCCGTCGAATTGAATCTCACTCCATTGAATTTCTTTAACCTCTCAGCGACTTTTAACACGTTGATCGCCATATGTAGGTGACAGTCGAGTTTCCATTGGTCGATGATTGATCCCGTTTCTAAATCTTAAAGCGAGAAATATTTAGTAGAAATATTTAGTGGAAACACGAGCTTTTAGTAGTAAGTCGAGCAAAATAAACTCGATGTCAAATAATAGTAAGACAATAATATAGTGAATTTTTGAATTATTTTGAAGTAGTCATAATTACATTATTTACATAAAAATACATAATATTGTAATAGTTATTTGTGACGTATTGAAAAAAAACATGATGGAATTTAAAGGTTTCGTTGCAAATTTTCTAAATTTCTAGTTTACACTTGAAGGATGCAAAAGATGCGTAAAAACTTCTAATTTAATAATCTAACGCTGAAGCACGTACGTGTCATAAATTTAACAAAAAGAATAAAAAAAAGCATAAGAACAATGGAATGCCTAAGGATTCGTGATCCTGCAAAAAAACCCTCGATTTCAGCCCGACGATCAATGTGTTAAAAGTGTGTCTACATTGCGTCGCGACGACGATTATACTCGTCAGACACAGAGTACGTGCAGCTGCTGCAAAAACTGAATCAAATTATAAGAAAATGACACCAGTTTCGTTTTCTCTGTTTTGAAAAATTAGTAATTTTATTGTTTAATTTAATTATTTGCAAAACTTGAACACTCAATTTTTCTTATTAGACAAAATCATTGAATCAAATGTTTGAAAAAGATGAGAAAATTTGAAATTTACTCTGTTGGAATGATGTTTGAATCCGGTTTTGTTATATGAGGAAAATAATGAAAAATTAGCGAATAAACTTCTTGCTAGACTGTATTAAAAAACATCATGTATATATACAGATTGACTTTTACACGAGTCGCGCAAGACAGCGCACACAAGCAAGAAAATATTTAGAAATATCGTAAAAGGAACTAGTCAAGTCTAATCCTGAAATATTCTGAAATTTACAAACTCGCACACTCGTCGTTTCACCGAAAAATTGCCATTTCTTTGTGAGTACACTCGCGCCAGTATACTTGTCATTCACAGCTGAAAGTTTAGCAGGTTGACTGCCACTGTGTTAGTCACCTGTGACCGGAGCTTGTTTCCTCGATGGGGCCACGGTGGTCATCGAGTGACCGAAGTGCCTCGAACGTTTCGAACGAGCAAAATAAAGTGAGCATCGTCGACTAAAAAGTTTCGAATATCACAATTAACTAGAACATTACGAAATAAAAAAATAAATAAATGAACCAACTGGAATATTATGAAATAAAATATTAGATATTACGAAATAAAAATAAAACACACAAAACGAAATAAAATAAAAAAAAAACATAGATCATATTGAAAATAATAAATGAAAATAAAATATATGCGAAATGAAAAAAAAATATTGATAAATAATATATAATAAAATATATAATAAATGAAAGTAAAATATATGCGAAATGAAAATAAAATATATGAAATAAAACGAAATAAAATAAAATACAGATATTACGAGACAAAAATAAAATGCAGATATCACGAGATCAAAAAAATGTAAAAGATATTACGAGAAACGATTAAA
This sequence comes from Frieseomelitta varia, assembly GCF_011392965.1. Classification (NCBI taxonomy): domain Eukaryota; kingdom Metazoa; phylum Arthropoda; class Insecta; order Hymenoptera; family Apidae; genus Frieseomelitta; species Frieseomelitta varia. The sequence continues at coordinate 661,976 of NW_025109977.1, read as the reverse complement.
GATTTTTATTAAAACGTTACGCGCTGAATTACGAAAATTAAGCGGGTAATTCTCTTGCGTTCCCCTGCCAGCATCTGCCATGACAGTCGACGATGAAATGTTAATCCACGACCGAACGGTCGATGGATAAAAGAATACATATTCGGATAGACACAGAGAGTTTGGAAAACATGGAGAGGGCGCGACGGATAGAAAGAGGGAGGGGGAGAAGAAGCGGCTAGAGCCAGGAGCGAGGAACGCGACCCTAATATTCAGCTCTGGGGAGATGAACGCTAAAATTGATCCAGTAAATTTGCGCGTCCGTTTCATAGAAGAGCGCTGGCCCAGTTTGCGACGGGCTACGAAAGCGAGGGGGGCACCGCGAAACAAGGGGGGAGGGAGAGGAGAGGAGAGGGTTGGAGAGAGGGCGTGAGGTATCTGTGTCACGGCACAAGCGCCGTGGCTGCGACCGAGCGCGATTCATAGTGGTGTTCTTGGCCCGCTTGTCGAGGACCGCGCCACCGTCCACCGTGATGGAACGCTCCTTTATCCTTTATATACAGGCGAACGTACATACATACATACATACATACATACATAGCTTTCGTTCGATCTCTCCGCGTCCCTCTGCTCCCGTCTCCCTCCTCTCGCGGGTTCGTGCGGGCGAGTTGCCGCCAGCCAGGAAGCTCGAGCAAGGCAGGAGCTTCGTCGAATCGAGTGGAGCACGAAGAACGAGGAAGCGAGGAAGTTCGCGGCCTTGACAGTACGTACGCGGCGATGAATCGTGTGTTCGCGCGAGCCTCGCGTCTCATCGTCGTACGCCGCACACTAGATCAATAAATAACCTCCCTGCATCGTTACGTTTCGTCGTCGAGAGCTGTGTGGCCGATCGATCGTCACGCAGTGGCTATATGACCCGAATTCCAACTCCCTCCCCCCCTCTCTCCTAGGAAAGTTAGACGAGGCAATCGGAGATCGATCGAGCCGCGCATTATTTTCTTTTTTTTTTTCTTTCTTTTTTGAAACTTTCATTGACTTTCACGGAGGATGAATAATGATCTTCGTGATATTTGAAAGTCTGGCGTCTGGAACTTCCGTTTGAAAAGGAATCGATGGACCGATGGGACTCTAGCGATCGACCCTGCCGCTATATAACTCTCCCGCTCTCTTAGTGGAACGCTTACGTAAGAAAGCCATACCTATCTACCAGCCCACCTCCTGGCTGTTCAAGGGATCAAGGCAAACCGGTAGGCAGGCAGGCAGGCCAACAGACGCAACCAGAGAGCAGCTAGGAGGCTGGCAAGGAGCAGGCTCTCAAACTAGAGAGGATGCAGGTAGGTAAGTAAATAGGTAGGTGGGCCTACGTGCAAACGCGCGTGCGCCTGCGCACACCCTCCTGCGCAAACCTGCCAAACGAATGGGACCCTGTAACAATGGAAATATGTGCTCTTTTTCCTCTCTCTCTCTCTCTTTCTTTAACGCCTGTGTGTCTTCTTCCATCGTTTCCTCCACGTTCACTCGCCAGTGCACGTGCTTGCACTAACGTGCAAACGTGTTCGCGTTCGTCGATGATCGCATTTCGTTGAGTCAATCGGACCAGTTCTTGTCTTCCCCTCCTTTTCAGGGAAATCCCAAAAGGAAGGAGCGACCCGTTGAGATTTGACATCTTGAAATTCCCCCCCTCGCCGCCATTCCTTTCTACCGTGGTTCTGCTGTTACAGCTAATCATTCGGTCCTTGAAAAACCGAGTCGCGTTGCGTAACCTGCCTCGCGTTTTCGAGACTAAAACGAGTAACCGCGAGTGGACGTATGTGAACGAAAGATTCACTTTCAGCGATAAATGGTGCACAATGATACATTAAAAAAAAAAAGAAAAGAAGGAAAATCGAACGATGTAAACGAAAGTGAAAACAGAGAAGGAAGAAAAGTATTTGTCATGTGTGTGAAACTGCACAGAAATACATTTGGCAGTTAATCCCTTGACATAGTCGTTTCCCAAAGACTATTGAATCATTCAATTTGTCCTTTGATCATTCTTCATTAATTTTGTCCGCAAGTTATGACATCTTGCCGTACAAATTTTATTAATAATATATTTTATAATTTTAATTATTGAAATTATATTATTTAATTTATTTTTAATAATAAATTTATTTTTATTAGTAATAATTTATGATTCTTAACTCAAATTTAATATATATACATCTTTAAATAAAATTATTAATTTTAATTTATGTTTATTTAATTCATTTATATTTAATTAAAAAATTAATAGAAAATTTTATTTCTATAATATGAATTCAAATTATATACTTTATCAAGTTCATTAATTATAATATTAATTTACAATATAGTCAAATAAATTATTTATTATGAATGAGAAAATATAATAATTAAAATATAAAATAGTAAATAAATTATTTAAATTTGCATAAGGATATTCAATTATTTGTATTTCTAGTCATGTTGATATAATGAAAATATTAATAAATACTCAATGAAAAAGTTGATTATATAAAATGGAGAGTAAAATTATCGTTGAAATGTTAAAATGGAAACTAAACGACTACTGAATCATTCATTTGTCCTTTGATCATTCTTCATTAATTTTGTCCGCCAAGTTGTGACATTTTGCGGTACGAATACAACAGTACGAAAGTTACCTTCGAAGTGTTAAAATGAAAAATAAACAGAGTGTAAATGCTAAGATGAAAAATAAACGTCGTTTTTTTTCGGTCGTATCGAATTTCGTTTAATTCAATTCGTACGTCAAGGGGGTTAAACAAGGTGTTTCGCGCCACTATGGGCGAGTAGCTGTTGCGATACTGTTGCAAATTAAGTTAATAACACAACGAACCGTTTGTCGCGCAACGGGAAACTTTTTAGCGGCGATGGTCGAGTGAATTGTCCCGGCTGCTCTACAAAATCAACCTCCTCGACATTTATTGGTCCCCGTCTTCGTGAAGCGGTAGTATCTCGCTGCAGCGAATAACGTTGTCTAGACGCGAGTCTGCCAAGTAATCCCCCCGTCTTTGTATAATGTTTACAAAGATAGCCGCCGTGAAATTCTACAAGATTACATTGAGTGATCGATCGTGTCTTTGGCGTTTGTTTAAAAGAGCAGTAGCGAGCAGTAAAATCGGACAATAAAACCGGCTCTTTTCAGAAAACTGTTACACATTTACGAGCAAGGAACGATTTAAGTACCGGCAGTCCTCGGCTTTCGTATCTAATTGGTTTCTGAAAAAAAAAAAACGCGTCTCTGGTTGCGTTGAAATATACGAAAGTAGAGCAATGTAAAAAAAGAAAACTGTCAGAAAGTGTTTTAAAATATTAAAATATAAAATATTATTTTTTAACGAAGTGTATCACATATAAATAAACAAATGACACTTCATTGATCAGTATCTAGTGTTTTCTTTACGAATTTATTAAGAGATAATTGAATAATTGTAGTCTTCTTTCTCTTTTCTTGATAAACAGCTCTGTAACACGATTAAATTCGTCGTTGAAAAATACTAATTTCATCAATCATGTAATTCTCTAGTAATTTGCCAAAGTAGCTTCCACAGTCTCAATTTTGAGGATAGTTTACATGCACATGGTTGGCGATGAAACAAGAATATAAAAAAAGGTCAGAAAGTTTTCTTCGAAGACTCACCTTAATACTTTGACGGTCGCAGGTTTCTCTCATCGTTAGCCTTTAAGTTGCCGCAAGTTTTACTGCCGATATTTACGCAATATGTTCGTACCACGGTTAGTAATTACACGATACTTATTGGTAAAAGTTAGCCCGTCAAATCAGAGATTTTTATTTTTCTATCATCCTTCGCGTGTAGACAATTTAAAGAGTTTACAACCAGGAGCGTGAAGATTTTTTTCTCCCAAAAAATAATCGCCACGTCATAAACCATTCGTCAGTGTCACCGCAAGCAACGAGACGTGGTTTCCAAATGTGTATATTAGACGGATATTGAATTCAAGGCCTGAAATCATTTCCACGACACCGCTGGCAAGAGAAGTGACAGCGAAATTTCGTCGAAATTGATGGACACTTCAAATACGCTCTTGCAACTGCACTAATGCTCTCGTAACTGTCCAACAGTCGGGACCGAAGCTGGTCAGTTAAGAGGGATACTGTGTTCCAGGAATTGGCGTCGAAAGAAAGAGTGGGGATGAGCTATTCCATCGACTGTACGTTGCTCAACTACTTCACCGATTGTACATTGCTCGTAACCAAGCATCTTACACTATCGTGAGTGTTGCATCTTCCCTTGCATTTGGCGCCGTTATCTCGATACTCGCAAGCGACACATACATATTTCGTCAATTATTTGCTTATCTCTCGGGCGAAAGATTTCTGCCCCGGTTCGCCTCGTTTGCCAGTAGCAGAGAGCTTACGGAGCGTATCGCTGAGCGCGGAGAGGCACGGAGAGAGGCGAGTTTACACGGGCGAGAACTGCGGCGTGACGCGGCCGCGATAGAACCGTCGGGCCAGTAATTAGGCCAGTGGAACGGGTCGATCGATTTTGTGTCCCGAAAAAGCCCGCGTTCCAAAAACCTATTTCGTTCTAGACGCAGAGAGGCACAGAGAGGGCACCGAGGTGTGACTCAGCTTTGTCTCTTTGTATTCTTCCCGATAGCCTTATTCCGTGCGTGTGTGTGCCTTTGAATTCCGTAATCGTTCATCACGCGTAACTCACTCGTCCGTTGATTGTCGTACGTATGCATGTACACTTACTTTCGTCATCCATCCTGTCCTCGTACATATCTGCAGCAGCTTCAAATCCATGCTAAATGAAGTGATGACAGTATCTGGAACAACCGTATCAGAAATATTCTACGTATGAATCCTATAATTCATATAAATTATATTCGTAATAACGTCATAACGTATAAATTGTACAAAACAATTAAAATAGATTTTAATTTGTTCAGTTAGGGCGTAACACATTCGTATTATACTATTACGTACATTTGTACAATTATGTACATGCTTTCACGGCGTGAATATGATACATATAGGTTAGGTTAACGAAAATATTAACATAAATGAAGAAATGAAAGCATCTGTTATCATATTAAAATATTCTACACATATCGTATAAATCATATAGAACAATTAAAATGAAATAGATTTCAGTTTATTCATTTAGGACGTAATACATATAGGTATATTTGACTTTGGCTGGTTAACCCAACTTTAGTTTAGTTGGAAAGTATCTATCAACGCTGGAACAACTGTATCAAAATAAAATTCTACGTATAAATCATACGAAGTAATCAAAATATTTATATGATAATTAAAATGAATAGATTTGTACAGTCACGTATCTGTCCAAACTGTCTGAGATCAATGTCAATTTGGACAAGAATGTTAGACGCTTTGAAGCACTTGTAGAAAATCGAAAGTGAAATCATTTGTAATCGATTGTTGTCACAGCGTTCAAATAATAAAATTGTACGATTGCTTGTACAAAACTTCTACAAACTTCTACGCAACTGTCAAGAGTTCACTGCAAGATTTCCTACAAGAAAATCAGAAATTACTGCGTAATTTCCACGTAAGGGATAAAAGCACGTATCTCTCTCATAAAACCACATCGAGGCGAATGGATTTTAACGTCGTCGGGAGACGAAGCTTCGAATGGAGATTGGAAAACGGCGCGCGAGCATTTTGAAAACAGGCATTTTGAGAAAAGAGAATAAGAGATTGCGAGACTGTCACACAGAGAGAGAGAGAGAGAGAGAAAGAGAGAGAGAGAGACACGAGAGACTGGGAGGTTAACGAGTAACGAGCGGTCGTGATTGCGTAATTTCCGGGAAGAAGCGATCGCACGCAGCTAGGGAGCCTGCGATCGTTCTTGAAGGAGCGGCGTGGTGTGCCGGCATTCGTCCTTGGAGCGCCCTTGATACTGGCTGTGCAAGCTAAATCGGCCGATGGAAAGCTGGCTGGTCGGGTTTGGCGAGTGTGTAGGGCGTGGTCTAGCGTTGCACCCGGTGACCTCCTAGCCAGCTAGGCGGCCATCTTTGAGCATCGAGTCGTCCGGGCGTACTGCGAGGGTGAAAGTTGGGGTGGGTTTTCGGTGAGGATGGAACCGACGAACAGGTCGCTTCGTGAAATCCTCTCTCTCTCTCTCTCTCGCTCGCTCGCGCCGCTGCCTGGCCTCGCTCTGTCAAAGGAGACGCCCTCTCCCACGCCTCGTAACACTTCCTTTTCTCTCTCCTCTCTTCTCTTCCCTACCCGTTCTTCCCTCTCCCTTCTCGCTTCTCACCGGAAGTCTTCGCTTTCGTTTCCCTCCTCCTTCTCCACTCTCCCCCTCCCCCCTTCGTTTCACGCGACTCGCACCACTCATCTCCTCGAACGCTTTTGCTTTTAATTTTGCCTTTGCAACAGGCCTGTCGCAAGCTTTCCCCACGAATCACCCCGAGCAACGATTAGGCTTTTAACCTGCCGAGGGATCAACTGTCGGACGATGCAGAGCTTGTCGCTTTTCCCCAACTGGAAACTCGCAAACTTCGTAGTTCTCGAACTTTCACAGAGACGCATACCGAGAGTGTATTCCTTCGGTACCACTCGCGTGAGTAAATTTTTCAGAGACATTGGAAAATGATTCAATGGCTCGTCGCTTCTGTAAATTATTGCATCATAGCGAATCTGAACGATAGGATCGCGCGTTTCAGCCGAGGTCAAAATCTTCGGAGAAAATGGACTCGACAAAGGGCTTTATTTTTGAAGTTGAAGAGACGATATTTAAAGTTTCACCGACGAGAAACGTACGATATTTGAAACATAACTTTACGAAGCACGATGTGAACAAGTCTTTAGCCGTGTTCGATACGCTATTTCCGTTTTATGGATCTCGCGATGCTTTGTTAACTTACAATTCGATCCACGTCCGTCACCTACCTTCTCTTCGCCAGCTGTAAATAAAGCTTCGCGACCACAGACAAATATATGTACAGGGTGTCCACTGGAAAAACTGAAGGATTTGAAAAAGTCACAACTTGTTCATTTTCAATCTCTTTTATTTTCCTCTTTTGTAGGTTTCACACAAAATATTGAAAAAAATCCATTAATTATACTTCCAAATAAAATAATAAAAAATTAAAAAAAAAACGTGTTTGTAAAAGTTGTTTTCTATCATTCAGTTTTTCGGTGACCACCCTGTACGTGCGTAAATAAAGACAAACACGGAAAACGGCAGGTTTAAAATCGCCAGGCCGTTTTAAAAATACGATATACGAAGAGCCGAAGGTGTTGACTCTTTGATGTTGTTGCGGTTACACAATTGCATTATCGAGCTTCCGAGCGATAGCCGGTATCCTATTCGTCTTTTTCCTCTTCCCCTCTCTCCTTGCTCGCTCCTTCTTTCTCGCGTGGTGGCGTATTGTCGTTCCGTTCATTGTCAGTATTCCACTGACGCATTTCCGGAAAAGTTGCTGCCACGTAAATTCCGATGTGTCATATCGCTGAGCGGAGCTCGACACATCGAGGACGTTGTTGCATGCAGGAAGCATGCACGTGGAAATCCACGCGCCGATTCTCGACAAGTGAAGGAGGCAAATCTCTTCGATAGAGTCGTTATCAAAGTGTAGACGATAAACGACGGCGAGAAAAATTCTCGAGAGCTTGTCATTTCTGCGCAATTCCAGCGAAAACGCAGATACTTTTCCTCGGAACGATCGCGACGCCGATTTTACTATTATTTTTCTAATTTTTCTATTAGATATTAGAAATTTCAATCCCCTCTCTTCGACTCTCTGAGCAAGCCTGTCGTGGCAACGTACGTAACGTGCGTTGCTTTGAAACCGACGCGCCCTCGGCGTGCAACAGCTTGAAAATTATAGTCGCGAGCGAAAAAGAGCTCACGTTGGACGCGTAACGTTCTATTTCTGGGCATAATATCTTTTGGTTAACTGCGACGCGAAACATTGCCAAAAATATCGTTGCGAATCGTAGAAATAGATCGAAAGCGATAATTCGGTAACGGGAAGGGAGACGAGGTGGGCACTTTTTTCTACGACTTTTCGTTTTTCTTTCTTTGCAACTTCACGAAGCGGTTTAGTGTATAGCGGAGAGGACCCCCGAGCAGATTTTTTGTTCTTTTTCGCTCGTTCAAGGCCTGATTGCCTGGTCTACCCCACCGCTGCCATTCTCATACTTATATCACATCACGGTTTCATTCTCCTCTTCCCTCTCCGTGAGTTTTCTACACACACACACACACACACACAGAGATTGCTCGTTCTTTCGTTCTCAGTCCGTCTCATTTGCTCCTCAGAGACTTCTGTGCTTAGCGATGGCCATTCGATTCCGTCTCGTAAGTTCTCGAAACACGCGACTTCTTGCATCTGCCCGCGGAGATCGATCGAGAACGTTTTTCTTCCCGCGTATACACACGCATACGTAACTGCATGTGTACGAATAGCAACAGCGTATCTATGAACATGAATATAGCAACAGACGAAACACGTTGCGTAATCTCAGTTATCCGGTAGTTATTCGTCATTTTCTCTGCCGTCAAGTTTGTCGTCCGAGTTCTCGCGAAACAAGCCGAGATGCCGTAAACTGGCGACTTGTTTTGTCACGCGGATCCGCAAAGGGAAGAAAAAGAAAACGCGAAACGCGTTGATGAGGCCATCGCTAGCCGCGTCTTCCTTTTCATTCTCGGCCTTCTCCCCCTTCACTCCCGCAACGCGCAACCATCACACTCCTCGTCTCTACCCGCTCTTCCTGATGATCCGCGATCTTTACAGATGCCCCTCTACCCCCCTCCACCCGCTGGCCAACCGTTTCGCAATGATGTCATCCGCAACATTGGCGCAGACAACGGAGGGGAATTTTCTTCAAACGGGGCAGGGAACGAAGTCCACAACGCCAAGAGACACGATCTCGTCACTGTTTTTTATTCGGATGCAAGCCCGGTTGGCGTGACAACGTTTTTCCTAAAAAAAAAAAAAAAAAAAAAAAAAAATAAAGCGACGATACTCGAAGACAATTGGATGGCGTGGAATTCTCGTCACCGCGATGCGAATGACGCGGCGAGAACGGAACTCGCGTTCAGCGGATTAAGAAGATGAGTCGTCGAGTCGCCAGACTTGTGGCCTCAGATTATTTAACCCGCGCGTGAAAGACTTTTCATTCTTCCTCGGTGCAGCTTGCCAAAGTCGTGCCAACTATCCATCTGAGATTACCAAATTTTAATTACCAATTACCTAGAAAAAGAAGATATTAGCTGCAGATTGGACTACAATTGCACAGATTGGTAATATGGTAATGATTTTAAAATAACTGAACTTTCGTAATTGTACGTTTATTTTCAATTTCAGCCTCGTTACAATAAAACGGTTGTGCATCATTCTCACATGCACATGCGTAGCACATTTCGCTTCACCTATCGTATAAATTTTATTGCTTACAATTTGTTACAAATTTACGCACACGTATCTGTGTAAACAAAGCAATTACACACATATGTACACACACACATTCACGCACGTGGTGCATACAAATTCAATAGCTGGCGACCATTCGTTTATGGCTACGAGGTTGACATTTCCGAGTTGGAAATTCCGGGGAATTTCAGCAGAAAGCCGGCAAAAAGGTTGCGAGCGATTTTGATAGGAAACGCGTTTTCTCGGACTCAGGTAGCAAGCACACGATGAGCCATGGCGAGGCGGATTCGAGGACACCGTGTAAAATTAGACAGCGCGTGGAACGGAATTCGAGCCAATCAAGCAATCCCAAATGGAAATGGAAACGGTTCGGTTACTATACAAAAGATGGCCGCAATGCGGTGGTTTCTATAAAATGGCGGTTGTTGTGTCCACCCGTCGCTCGCTCTTCTTTTTTCTCTCTTGCACAGATTTCAACCGATACTTACGCCTTCCGAAAGCACACACGTCCCAATGTCTTCGATAAAATTATTTCGTTTCGTCGCGATTATTAAAGCGAACCGATCACGCTAAAAACATTCTGTATACAAAAATTTCAATACTACCAAAAAGTTTCTTTTTCGCAAAAAAGGAAAAAAAATTCAATGATCTAGAGATTTGCAACTTGGGGGCACGCTTGGTTCGACAGCGATAACAAGCGAAACCAATGTCAGCGATATCGAGGGAAGAAACGAATCTGGTAATATTACAAGATCGGTACAGAATATCGAGACTACGATCTCGATAGCGGTACGTACGTATAAAGTGGCACAAGGCAAGCCAGTCCCACTTCCCTTTCCTCCTTACATGTACGTGCGCGCACGGCATATCTCAATTCCATCATCGTCTCCTACCTGTCCATTCTTCCTAAGGAGTGGTAAAACTTTCCAAACTTCTCGTTTTTATCCATCGACTTTTCTCTATACCGTGAAACGTGTCAACAAAATCATAGTACAAGTACTGTCCTTTTCAAACGAACTTAACCCACTGGAAATACCGTATACAGTTTTTTTTTCTCTCATTGCACGCGAAGAGAATCGTGCATGTCCTTTCCTTACTTGGAGTCCAACGAAACAAAAAAAGAAAAAAAATTTGTTTCTCTGCGCGGGACAATCACGGACTGTATCAAAAACGTGTGAAATCTGAAATCACAAAAAATATGCATTTAAAGAGTTTCTTCAAATATGAAAAAGAAAAAAGAGATAAATGCAGATGCGAGCTGTGAAACAACACTTGTAAAACCGATACACTTGTTTTACACGGAGAATGACAACGGAGCGGTTTACTAAAGAGAGAGAGAGAGAGAGAGAGAGAGAGAGAGAGAGAGAAAAGAAAAAGAAATGTAGGCCCGTAATCACCAACAGCAGCGAGCTAGTATGTACGTGGCACGAGGCCGGCGGTATTTGCCAAGTTACGAAAGTAAGCGGTTTTAGAAAGTACAAGAAGGTTCGAGGTGAACGGCGCTCTAACGGCTGGGATCTTGCACAGCAATTACAAAGTAGCTTTGCAACGATTGGGACCTACGTGTCGTTCAGCTGCTACGTAAGACTATATTCGACGAAACAGGTGTATCCGGATTTACGACATATTCGGTGAAAATTTACCGTCATCGGTAGGCATGTGTGCACAGTATCTCAACTGCTGAAATATTGAAAAAAAAGTTTATCATTTGAACACGAAAGAGCTAGATAAACGACTCAAACAAAAAAAAAAAAAAAAAAAAAAAAAGGGACTTTAAANAAAAAAAAAAAAAAAAAACAAAAAGAAACGTAGCATCTTCTTGGTTAAAAAAAAAAAAAAAAAAGTACTTGGAGCAGTAGGTCCGATATATCGTTGAAAGAGATGTGTCGCGAGGTCGATAGGAGAGAGAAAAAGACTGACTATCGTAGCACAGAGAGCCAAGCCAGTTTCTCACCCCCACTGACCTAGCGACCGAGAAAAAGATCAAGGTGGTGTGGCGTTGCGTTCAGGAGCAACGGGATGTAATGTCGAAAGAAGTACTCCTTTTTCTTCTTTTTCTTCTTCTTCTTGTCTATCCAACACTCTCCAAGAAGACGTTATTTTCCACCAACCGCCGTAACAAACGTTAGATCACACACTGGCCCAGCGAGAGCAGAGCCACGGTTTGATCACGTGACGTTAGGTTGCGTCACAGTTGCCCCTCTCACCACTCAACCGACGAACCAACCGAACGACGAGGCCGCCATCTTTACCCACTGATAGACCAAAGGGAACACGGACACGAGCACTGCTGACGTACGCGAACGTTTCCTTTTTTTTTTTTTTTCTTTCCTTCCTTCCTTCCTTCCTTTCTTTTTCTTTCTTTATAAGCACAAAAAGTAAGCAAATGAGCTTTTGTATCGTCAAGTTGATGTCCACCAAATCGATCGAATCTTCTATCGTTTCGAATTTTCTCTTCTCTCGGCAACTCGCACAATTAACTGATTCAAGATAGATATATAGATGATAGCTAGCTAGAGAGAGAAAGAGAGAGAAATCTGTTGGATCTTCCATGTGCCGCGTTGGCAGACGTAGTACTATATCGAACTATCGGTTTTACGTGAAACTTACTCGGTACGAATATCTACGAAACGCTAAGGAGAAACTTCAGTTCATTCTAATCGCGCGCCACGTGAAGAAAAGCGCAAGAGACGAAACGATTGAACGAAATATATTTAGAAAACAGTCGATTCGTGCGAAAGCACAATTCATCCCGGTAACTGACCTTCGCGGAACACTTGCGGATAAATGGCAAAAAGCGGTAACAAGAAACGGTGCACAGTGACGGTCCGAGGCTCCACTGTCCATCATTTGGTTGCTAGTTACAGGTACGGGCCTTTGGTTTTGCAAGTAGAACGCAGTTCGCAGAGCACGGCAACCACGGCACAACGTGAAAATCAAACGAATCGGACGATGCGCGGCACGACGATGATGCATGAAAAAATCGCAGAGGTCCAAGAGCGGCGAGGTAACAGGCACAGAGACGACCGTGACGATTTCGGATGTCCAAAGTGACGGAGGACCATCGGTCGTCGTCGTGGAGAACGTGGTCGAAGCGAACAACGGAGAGAGGTTTTCTCCTCCTTTATCTTCGGATTCGGAAAACTGCCAGAGACAGAGAGAGAGAGAGAGGGAGTGTGAGAGAAAGAGAAGACTCGAGCGTTAAACGCGACCGACTCCGACGGCGAGCAGCGACGAACGAGGATGCGCTCGAGCGCGTAGCCCGTGCCGCACTCTCAGTTTATCCCCACTACTGGCTATGATCGACATCCGGTGGCAACTGTGGCGCGCATTCGCGAACATTTCTGTTCGCTGATTGGCGCACAGCCGTTGCTATTTGGCCTGTCATTGGCCGATTGCACACCACGAATTCCCGCGGCGTTTACTGTCCACGGGATACACAACCACACGCGCGTAGGAAGTGCGCACGCACGCACATACACACACACACGGAGGAGGCCATTCCCGATCTAACGTGACCGATACTCGGCGAAGGCACCGTGTACATACGTGCCACATGATGCAGAGAGAGGTACGGTACACATGCACAGCTTTCGCGTACGCGCGCGTGTAAACGCCATCGTGCATATATCTTTGCGCGTGCATGTGTGTTGGAAGATTCCACATACGCCCGCGCTTTGCCGCTACAGTCGTATGACGATGGTCGAACAGGAACTGGCCGCAAGCCGCGCGGAAACGCGCTACTTATGCCGTCGATGGGAAGAAAACCGACGAATCAAGGCGGTGTTTGCAGCCACCGCCTTTTGGACAGTGTGTGTGTCTGCTGGGTCCAGGTACGGTTCCCGAAACATACGAACACGGGGATGGATGCCAGCCAATCCCTCTTGTCTGGCGAACGTAACAGCGTCGTCGACGCGAATTCGTCGGAGCAGCGCCTCCACTCAACCACTTTTTTCTTCCTCTGACAAAAGTAATCAGGTTACCATTTCGTTAATGTGATACTCACGCCGAGAACGCCGCCGAGACCTTTGACCCATTTTTCTATCGATTTTCCACGTTTCGCATATAGGACACACAACACACACGCACACACACACACACACACACTGTAGCAATGGTCACCACGATCGTTCAAGATTCGTTTCTCCAGATATTTCAACTTTTCTGTGTACTGATAACGTACACGTTTCAACTGAAAAGAATGCCTCTTTGCCTTCTTTCGCGGAGAAGTAAAACCGTCGACCGTGTAACTCGAGTTCTAGGGATCTACGTAATTATCGGGAACGCGTACGGATCGTTTACGTTACGTAACGCGCAACGTTCTCCAAAGCAATACCAATTACGTACGTACGTACAAGTAATCTCCCTTCGTTCGAAACGCAAAGATATACAATAGAAATCATGACGATCGATCTATCGTCGCGCGAGCAAAAAAAAAAATCGACGATCACAGATCTTCGGAGCACGAAGAAAACGAGAAATCGTTCGATCGATCCGCGGCGCGGAGAAGCGGAGGTTTGAGAGACATGCTGCAAGCCGAGCCGATCGTTACGATCGAAACATTAAACGCGAAAGAACGATGCTACGCGAATAGCGGTTAGTCGATTAAACGAAGCTCGCGCGCACAGTGCGGCGGAGGAGGGGGGTGGTGGTGGTGGCTCGGCAGAGAACATTGGAACCTCGACTCGGTCGTCCTATTTCTACGCTCGGGAAGGTTCGTGCGGCGGGCCGATCGCGCACGAAGCCACGGGGATATAAGTAGGTCGTTTCAAGCGCACGTGTCGTCCTTGACTCACATAGCGTGGCGCGCAGGCGCTCACCGTTGCCGCATTGCTGGTCGCTAGGGCTTTTTCTTTGTTCCGTCGGGCGCGCGTGTGTTCGCACACCACATTGAACACCGCACACGCGCGCGCGCGCGCATACGCTGTGTGCGCGTGAGACTGTTACTCGCACGCACTGCTCTATGCACTCTGCGAAACGAGCTAGCTGCCTAACCTTATCTGTATATACGTGTACGTATTTATCGCGTCCAATGTTCTCTTTACGACTCCATAACTTTTGTCATATACGATTGCTTCGAATATCGTTGTTGCCAAAATCATGCCCTACCTTCTTATTATGTCAACTCGTTCGAAGAAACGGCTTGTTACACGTGGAATTGGTAACGAGGTATTATCGTGAAGTATTTGTTTTCAGCGAGGGAAACGCGCACGTGTAAAAAGATTTATTTGTTTCCTCTTACGTAACGAGGCGACACGCGTGTCTCGGCACTAGAAAACGAAAAGCCTATCTCGATGAGGAAATTTTATACCCGCGTACATACGTATGTGCGTATATATGTTCTGATAATCTCTGCGTTTCGATCGAGCACGTGAAAGATTTTGGACGTGGATGGACGGGCAGCGGATACCACGCGGAGAGGAGGCCGAGACAATGGGTAAGGTGGCGCGTTGTGCAACTCTCAAGGAGAACGAGCGAGATACACGCGTGTCCGTGCGTTTCTCTGCGTGTCCGTGGACGCATTTGCGCACGCCCGATGATAATCGACAGAAAGAGAAAGGTCATCGGGGAAGGAACGGGAGTTTCGCTTCCTCTTCCTCGTTGCGATTACGAGTAGGTAAACGGGGTATCCGAAATTGCGGAGATGACGCAACGCGCAGCTGTACGTATAAATTCACGTGGCTGTGTACGTGCGTATGCTGCGTGGCGTATGCGCGCGCGCGCGCGCGAGTACGTATATATATATACCGGATTAAAGTATTGGATATGCCGGCGGAAGCACGGCATGTTTCACATGCGACCGAGTAAAAATTTCGCGCGGCAGTTGCTTCTCGTTCGTTCGAAATATCGCGTTATAGGCGATTACTTTGAAAAGTAAGTCGCACCTTCGAGAACAAAGGAGCGTTATAAAGTACGTATTCGCGTGCCATTCGGTACAAAGTTTCAATGAAACTCGACTCATTCGAGAGGAGCGTGTAACCTGCACGTAATTAACGCGCGTTGATCGATCGACGGCCATTTTTTTCTTTTTTTTTTTTTTTCTCTTTTTCACAACCGATCGCGGCGATTTCGCAAGTAGAAGAATTGTAGGACACTCGCCGGTGAATATCGTGGCGACCGACGGGGCGAGCAGACTTTGCCGACTCGCTGTATAGACTGTACAGCCAAGGACAGCGATGCTTCACGACGAGAGAGACCTGTATACGAGAAGTCGGTAGTCTGCATTAGCTTTGGCATCGTGGGTATTGATCGCAACGGGGGAACTCAAAGGGGAGGCCACCACGTTAGGCTATTCGAACCCCAATTGGATCGACCTACCTCGTGGTAGGGAACAGAAGGGGGGAAAATCATCGCGGCCTGTGTCAACCGAAAACGCTTATATTTTAATTCGTCTCCTATGCGTGAATATTATCGCGAGTGCTCGCTTGCTACTGTCCTATCGTATCGCGAATTAACACTCTTTTGTACGCAAAAAATTGTTTTTTTTGCGTACACGTTTCACATGGTAACAAAACGGGGCATTTCAGTGCGTCACTTCGCGAGAGCCTTGGCCGTTCGTCTATCCCTAACGAGGAAATAGCAGTGACCCAAATGTTTCAAGAAATCGTTCGTATTTCTCGCCGCGTTATGGAAACATGTATGTATGTATGTATGTATGTATGTATGTATAACTGAGCGCGAGGCACAAGATACGTATCTCCGCTCGATGAAACTGTTGGGCACGCTGTGTCGTCCATTATGTAACGCGAAATACTCTAATAACGATAGAAAACGAAAATTAGAGATTATCCACGTTTGATAAATAGGTACGTTGTGTTTGTATGCTGTACCGTGGATCTATATACACGGAGGATTTACGAGTGTTACGGACAAATCTTTGCCGCGCGTATATTTCAAAAAAGGAACCACGCGTGTTTGAAATTTTCTGCGAGAAAGTCAGAGTTTGCCAATCGTCGAAGAAATTTTGCAAATCGACTGTTCTCGACGAGTTTCGAGCATCGTTGGATGGCGAATCGACGCGATAATGTCACGCGGGTAAAAATGAGAGATATGCGGAACGGTTGCTGAATAAAGTTCGGTGAAGTCGCCGCGTCGCGTCGCGATTTGACGGGCATACTTTTCTGTTGTCGAGGTAGCCTCGCATGCTAACGTTCCTCAGATAAGCACATTCTTATCTGCGTACGTACTTACGTAAGCAACGGCTCGTGTCAAGCCTTTGCTTGGCTTCGCGCCTCTTTTTCTTTCTTCCGCTCCTCTCTTCACTGGCATTTGCAACTCCGTTTCGTTTCGTTCGTCTCTTCCTGTTTTCTATCTTCTCTAAATTCAGTTTCGACTGCCCTTGGATCTCTCTCCCTCTCTTTCGTATATATACACTCCATCCCGGGAGTTTCACAATTTTGTTCTTCTTCGTCTCTCGCGCGACGAGATTTGCTCTGACTTTGACGAAACGAGGCATCGGTCTGAGGAAGCCGAGAGTCGCCGAGCGCGTCGCGGTTGGCAATAGTAGTCACGTGGACTTGACGCGTGCAGGGGGACAGCCAGAAGATGCACAGGCGCGAGGCGTGAAATGGAATGGAAACTGCACCTTGCACAATTGCATCGTAGACACACGTTCCATCTTCGACGCGTCAATTGCTCGCGATTAACGTTACCGTTCGCTTCTGAAAAATCGATATAAAATTGTCTGTCGTTTGCAGGAAAGAATTCTCGACCTTGGTTCGCTTGAACGTTGCACGAGGAACTGAATGCAGTTTCATCGATCGAGATCTGTTCCAACCGCGCGAGAAGTATTCTTACGCGCGGAACGGTGGTTGCGCGGAGAGACGGAAGGGCAGATCATTGGTGATATCGGCGAATTGGAAGCGAAGTACCAACACATGCACAAGTGCGTGACGTACGTAGGTGGTAGCTGCGAGCCGGGAAGCGACGTTCGCTAATTTATCAGCGGAACGCCGCGCTGTGCGTTCGAGGAAGCCGGAGTAAATCGACGAATGCACCTTGGGATTCTTGTTATTTGCTTCGTTCCTTTGTTACACAACCGGCTCTCTCGCCAACTCGACCAACTATCGACCCCACCAACTTTGTTCTCGCTCTGCTCTCCCCTTTTCTTCCGTCTTCCAGCTCTCTCTCTCTCTCTCTCTCTCTCTCTCTCTCTCTCTCTCTCTGTCTCTTCCTCTCGTGCTTCGCTCTACAGCTCCCTCTCTTTTCTCCCGTGCTCCCCTCAGTCCCTTTTATTCCAACCCCATCTCTCCGCTCCTTCCTTTCTTTTTTCTGACAACCTTCTCCGTCCTCCGTTCTCTCTGCCCTTTCTCTCCGAGCGCCTATTCCCCTGTGTCATCCACTACTCGCTGTCAGGAGTTGAGCGTTATTGAAAGAAGCTCGCGACGCGAACAATTATCGTAATAAAACGCTTCCATTTTATGCTGGAATTATACGTATATTGCTGTTGGGGGGAGGGGGAATTTTCATGGTACGTAACCTCGTTTCGTAATTCGCGAAACGTAGGTGATCGTGTTCGTTTCTTTTAAACCAGCGTGTCGGCGTGTCTAACTGACCAAGGTCGTTGCAAACTTGTTGCAAATGATTGTTGCTCGCGATTGAAGAAAAAAAAGGTCGAAATTACGAGATGGAGAAATTTTTTTTTTTCTTCCTTACATTTACATTTTCATGGCGTGGAAACTTGTGAATTTATTTTGCTATGATTGAGCAGAAGTGGCCAAGATCGTACGCAGGCTCGTCCGATTATATTAAATGATTTGAATATACTCGTTATCTCGGTCGGCGCGTATTTGTTGTGTGGTTGGACAGTGACATGAAATACGACATTTTTGTGTCTCGTTGCGCCATTACGATGATAAGTGGAAGATTCCGAACGTAAGGATGGGGGATTCATTTATCTTCCTCGTGTACTGTACGACGAAATATCGTGATTTATAATTGGCGCGTATAATAGCAGCGATATACCTATCGATTTATTCAATCGGAATTCCCAATTTCCATTAAATTTTGCTGGAAAAAGACTAGCCAAATATTGTAGAGATAAAGTATAAATGATACTTATTAAATGACAATAGTGGTGATTAAAATAATTAGACAAATAACACTTTGCTGATTGATTCGAATAAAAACTCTTTTTTGAACAACACAATCAATTCTTTTAAAAACAACTCTTTCTCGACGCTTTCTCACTTAGTCGACCTTTTCTCGAAAAAGAAAAGCACGCAAACCATCCGTTGTAATTAAACGCAACTAAAATATAATAACTACGGGTTATAACAACCTACGATATTGCAATATTTTATAAGACGCAGGTTACGAGATTCCCGCCCTCGTTCGCCTTGAAGAATTCCATCTTTTCCGCGAGCCATTGCAGCTCTCCCTTTGCCAACCCTCAGCATCTTCCGCATCTCCCTACCCTCGGCTATTTGTTTCCCTCCCTCTCCATCTTGAGTTTCTTCCTCACGGGGTTTGTTGGTCAAGCTACCATTCATATTCTTCCTCAATTTTCTTCGTCCATCTTCCCTTGGGGTTTGGTTTTTCTGCCCTCTACGTCCGTCTTTCTTTCTTTCTTTCTTTCTTTCTTTCTTTCTCTCTTTCTTTTTCGTGAGCCATCGACGGACTGGAGGGGCGTGTAGTGGGGGGCCACGTGCTCCCGGTTGTACCTAGTCACGCGAGGATAGGACACGTGGTACGTAGGTACGTACTTACGTACATACGTATGTATGTATGTATGTATGTATGTTCATTCGAATGCATAGGCGTAGAAACGTGTTTTCTATCGGCAGCAAGCCGGACGCGCAGCCGCGTCCCACGTCGTGCCCAGTTTCCATGGGATTTCACGCGCAAGTTGACGCAGCCGTAACGCGTTGAAGCAGTCCGAGAAGCTCCTCGAACCGTTGAATGTCGCATTGCGAAAAAAAGGAACGGAGAGAGAGAGAGAGAGAGAGAGATCATGCTAATGTACTTGCTATTGCTGTTGCTCTCTTAACCAATTGCGCTGGCAACTGATTGCGGACCATAACGAGTGACCGAATCGTATACAATAATTGGTACGATATCGCTGGATGGAGAAATGATCGTGAAGTAATAAATTTATTATTTGCTTCTCGCCTGGGTTATATACTTAAATATACTGAAAAAACTGAGAGAATGTTGGTTAAGCGCTTCCTCGAAAGCTCAAGGTGTTGGAGTTTAGGTTAGCACTTGTGGGGAAAGGCACGAGAAATTACTCACATTTTTTTTTTTTTTTTTTTTTTACTTTCAAAAAAACGTATCGCGAAGATTTCAAATCAGTCCCACGATTTTGAAGTCTTCAGACTTTCCAGGATTTCAGCGGATGAATCTTTCGTGAAACGGATCGTGAAATATGCCACCTTTTTTTTATCTTATCGCGCGAAACATGTGTACGAGTATAAAGGCGAACGCTGTATTTTTATTCGTACGCGCGATTGGTTTACACGTGCGTCAGCTACGAGTAGAACCGCTCCACGGTTATCATCCTCATCGTTTCCTGCTTCGCGACCATTGATTCGAGCATCCCGATGTATTTATTCCTGCCTGGGGACGCGACGAGAAGGTATCTTCCTGCGGGATTTTAACCTCTTGCGCTGAAATGACGCGTCACGCACGTCGAGAATTTTTTGTCTCAATATTTTCTCAGTTTTCAGTATACAGAGTGTTTCGTAACTTGTGGGACCCACTTCGGATTGTACGCCTAAAAATAAAGAAAAAAAGTCATATAAATATATGTCCTATCTGTCTTCGTTCATGAGATATAATGAATTTTATAAACAGAGCAAACTCTGGTAAGCTAGTTTTACAAGGAATGTACATTCAATTTTCATAATAATCATAATTGGGATGAAGAAAACCCACACGTTATTGTGCATTCGAGACATCAACACCAGTTTAGTTTAAACGTACGGGCAGGAATAATTGATAAATTTTTAATTGGACCTTTTTTTTNTGCTGAAATACTACGAAATAGAATAGAGCAAGGCTTCCGACAAATTCGAGAAACACCAGGAATGATAGAGAGAGTAACCAGATGAATGACAAGACGCGTGCAAGCATGTCTTCAAATGCAAGCTGGTCATTTCGAGCATCTTTTGTAAAAGTAATTAAAACAGAAAATTCATTACATCTCACAAACGAAGACAGATAGGACATGTATTTTTATGGTTTTTTTTCATTATTTTTAGGCGTATAATCAGCTCCCGAAGTGGATTCTACAAGTTACAAAACACCCTGTATTTAGTATAATAGTATAACCCAGGAAAAGCATATAATAAATTATATATTATATATTAGTATAAGTATAACCCAGGTAAAGCATAAATCATTTTTAGGCGTACAATCAGCTCTCGAAGTGGGTTCTACAAGTTACGAAACACCCTGTATTTAGTATAATAATATAACCTAGGAAAATCATATAATAAGTTATATTAGTATAAGTATAACCTTTAGTGTAAGTATAACCCAGGAAAAGCATATAATAAATTTATTACGTCACAATAATTTTCGATTCAGTGACATCGTGCCGGCGAGTTTAAAGAGAAATAGTATACGATTTGGTCACTCGTTATGGTCCGCAATCAGTTGCCAGCACAAGTGGTTAAAACGAGAAAATCGATTTAATTTATGTGAGGATGAATAGTCTTTACATTATACATATTCTCGTTGTTTCGAAGATACGGAAAAGTTGTTCAGTTGTGAGTTGAGAGGTTCAAGGTCATTTCGAACTCACCTCCACTGTTTCAT
Organism: Frieseomelitta varia; assembly: GCF_011392965.1. Taxonomy (NCBI): domain Eukaryota; kingdom Metazoa; phylum Arthropoda; class Insecta; order Hymenoptera; family Apidae; genus Frieseomelitta; species Frieseomelitta varia. The sequence continues at coordinate 640,838 of NW_025109977.1, read as the reverse complement.
GCGGAACGATATAATTTTTTTTTTTTTTGCTCCATTAATCGATGCAGCTTGATTTATTTCGTCTGATTAGTTTAGGGGATTAATTTTAGTGAAAATAATTGGTTTAGGAGATATTTCCATCTTAACTTAATTCTGTAGAATCTATTCTTGCGCTCATACTTTGTCCTTGTTTTTCGTAGATGGATCTTACAAAGAAGAAAAAATAAAGAATTGAAGCGAAAATATCTCCTAAACGGTTAATTTTTCGACACAAATGGGTCAGTACATTTTTACAGCGGATAAAAAGCTGTATCGATTGCATTATGAAAGAAAATATAGAGTTCCTGATTTAAAGAGAATGAGGGTGACCTTGAAATCTGCGAAACTTCGCCAGGAGGAAGAGAATAATGTTTCCTTTTCGGAAAAATTATTATGCTAGGCAATTTTTGTTAACAAATCTGTTTTATGTCTTCGAAAACAACGGAGACGTTGGTTCACTCACATAAGTATGTAATACAACTGATAAGAGCTACAAAGAAAGAGAGAAATATGCAAAGGAAAGTAACGAGAAAAGAATAGCAATGATAGAATTCGAAAAAGTAGAATTTATCACTGTCACAGAAGGGACTCCTAGGAAATTTTCTATTACTAGTGATGGACAATTGCTTCTGCTAGGGAATTCACGTTAAAAGAGCTATTTTCAAATTTTCAAAAACAACAGAGACATTGGTTCACCTACGTAAATTTACAATATATAATATATATATATATATAAATAAATATATATATATATATGATACGTAAATATACAATATACAATATATTTAATATATATAAAAATATAATATATATTTATATAATATAAATATATAATATATATAAATATATAATACAATTGTAAAGAGAGAAATGTGTAAAAAAAAAGTAAGTAACGAGAAAAGAATAGCAATAGAATTCAAAAAAATAGAATTACGTATCACTGCCACATTATAGCCCCCTCTCAATTTTTACTAACAGAGCTATATCTTCGAAAACAACAGAAACATTGGTTCATCCATGTAAGTATATACATATGATATAATTGACAATTGATATGTTCGTATAATGTCGGGTGGCTACTGACAAACTGAAGGATTTAAAACAGTATTGGCTTCATTTTCAATCTCCTTTATCTTCTTTTTTTTTGTAGGTTACAGAGCATCCCTTGGAGATTAAAAACACATGACACTGAAAAAAAATCCGTTAATTATATTTCCAAATGAAATAATAAAATAAATTAAAAGAACATGTATTTGTAAAACTTTCTTTTTGTTTTATATCATTCCGTCTTTCAATGGTCACTTTCTATAATCGATAAGAGTAAAATATTAAAAAAAAAAAAATAGAAAAAAAGGAAACGAAAAGAAAGAACACCAATGTAGATAGAATCGAGTATATACGCACACATACGCATACGTAGGCGTAAATAAAATAACAAAATAAATTAAAAGAACATGTGTTTGTAAAAGTTATTTTTGTTTTATATCATTCCGTCTTTCAATGGCCACCCTGTATAATCGATAAGAGTAAAATATTAAAATTAAAAAAAAATAGAAAAAAAAGGAAACGAAAAGAAAGAACACCAATGTAGCTAGAATCGAGTGTATACGCACACATACGCATACGCAGGCACAAATAAAATAAAATAAATTAAAAAAACATGTGTTTGTAAAAGTTGCTTTTGTTTTATATCATTCCGTCTTTCAATGGCCATCCTGTATAATCGATAAGAGTAAAATATTAAAATTAAAAAAAAATAGAAAAAAAAGGAAACGAAGAGAAAGAACACCAATGTAGATAGAATCGAGTATATACGCACACATACGCATACGCAGGCACAAATAAAATAAAATAAATTAAAAAAACATGTATTTGTAAAAGTTGCTTTTGTTTTATATCATTCCGCCTTTCAATGGCCACCCTGTATAATCGATAAGAGTAAAATATTAAAAAAAAAAAAAAAAAAAAAATAGAAGAAGAAAGGAAAAAAAAGAGAAAGAACACCAATGTAGATAGAATCGAGTATATACGCACACGTATACGCATACGCAGGCATACTCGATTGTTAATCGAGTGGTTGGTTGGTCGCCGGTCGTGGATAGCGGCCGGTTGGCCAGCTGCACTTGACTCTCCTATGCAAGATAAATAGGTGCGGCTGGTTCCTATTAATAGCGGATGGTTTACGCGGCGATTGCAGTGTACCAGCCCGGTGTTACTTGCCAGCGGTCCGCGTTGCATCGGCAATCGTTTCGCGTTGTAAATTACACGTAGTTACGTAATGATCGGCGAGACGATCGAGGCGAAAATCGGAGGGGGCCCCCCTGGTTCCCGGCCTCTTTCTCTCCAAGCCGTGACGCATCGAAGGAAAAATCGCGAGAATGGTCCAAACAGATACACAGGTGTAACTTGCGACGTAGCAACCACTGAGGGGCCCCCTTGTAAACTCGCCGAGAATGCCGGGAATTCCGAGACATCGGCTCCCTAAGCACTTGTTTTTCGGAGTCGAACGTCCCGTAGATTTAAATTTCGATAGAACGGCGTGGGAAAGTTGCCGGAGAAAACGTACGTAGAAACGAAGGACGAACCGAGTACGTGACAAAAAACACGGTTGCGTGTTTTCCGATAAATCTTCGATCGGTACGTACATACATAGATACATATGTACGTGTTGTACTAGTTGAGCTAGAGCTAGGCAAAGATAGAGGGGCAGGGGGGGGGGGGCAATGCGGAGGTGGAGAGGCCGGGGATCAAACGAAATCCGGTATAAGCATAGGCGGGCAACGACCTTTAGGCACGTGGCACGGGACACGTGCTGCATTCGACAAACTGTCGAACCGACCGCCTTTTTTTTTTATCTCGAACAGCTCGCTTCTTTCTTTTTTTTTTCACCTATTGCCTCGTGGAAATTTTCGAGGGACGTCCCGGTCGCGTGTCGCGATTTCCTATCGCCGACGTTTCCGATACTAACAAGACTAGTTGGTCCTAGCCAAGTCTTACTCTCCTTTGGTCTCCTATTCTTACAATTATTTTTATGTTAGTTGGTCTTCGACTAACATAAGGGAAGCAGATATTGAAAATTCCAATGAAGGTGTTTTTCATTAAAAGAAGTAGCAGAACTTTTACATTTTAGTTTGTACGCGAAGTAATTGAAGAAACTTTATCTCTTACACACCTGTTTGGCGCCATAAGAGAGGATGTTTATTGCAACATTTGAAAAAAGAAAAAACGTGTCTGGTGTCTTTTATTTACGACATATATATGTTTCACTACTTTATTTTTTCCGGGGGAGAAATTTTGTAGGGCACCGTTCACGTTTTGAACACGTTTACCATGTGAAAGGAAATGATTAGATATACATTTATGTTTAGAAATATATATTTTGATTTTCTTTAGTATATAAATCTTTAGAACCTCTTCCTAATGTAATAAAGTTGTTTTAATTTCTATCCTTATTCCTAATGTAATAAAGTTGTTTTAACTTCTATCCTTATTTTTAATATAATAAAGTTGTTTTAATTTCTATCCTTATTTCTAATGCAATAAAGTTGTTTTAATTTCTATCCTTATTTCTAATGCAATAAAGTTGTTTTAATTTCTATCCTTATTTTTAATGCAATAAAGTTGTTTTAATTTCTATCCTTATTCCTAATATAATAAAGTTGTTTTAATTTCTATCCTTATTTCTACACTATTTTTACAAAAAGTGATCACGCGAAATATCACTGGCTTGTAAAAACAGAATTAATACCATTAAAAATTAATAATATTAAAACTGAAATAAATACCATTAAAAATGTCTCGTTTGAACATTTTGTTCAACACCTGACAGAGATAATTTTTACGCTCTTATGTTTATACTGTTAAAATGTCGTAAACACAATACTTACGTGTAAACAAAATTAATACCATTAAAATTGAAATAAATATTATTAAAAATTAATGACGCGATGAAAGAACAAATTACATAATAATTCAATACTCGTTAGAAAACGCGTGACGTCTGTCAAATGTCATTTTTATGCCAAAAAGTTGAGGAAAGTATCGGAAAAATTTCTTTCACGACACAACGATGGAGATGATCCGTGAATTTATGATCAGATACGATCGTAAAATGGTTCAGAGTCGAATGATGAATCGGGTACAAACACGAAGCCCGTTTATGGTCCTCCTCAAATTCATTCTACAGTTATTTGACCAATGTAAGTTAATGATAATAAATTAGTAAATAACCATAGCTCCTCAAAATGATATTTGACCTCGAGTGGCAATACTAAAAGTGCTGTGGCTATAGATAAAAATAAAATTATTCTTCCAATTAATCAAATACGAATTAATTTAAATGAATGATAAAATGAATCTCGTCTGATATGAATATAAATTAAAAAAAGAAAAAAGGAAAGAAAATAAAATGACGCTCCATTTATACGAATTAAACGAATTGATCATGCTGAATTAACATCTTTTATGATATGAGAAATTCTTTTAAAAACTAAATCAATATTTGGACAACGACGTATAGATAAAAATAAACCTGAAATTATTTTGAATTACTGATCCGAAATTTCATACATGATTAATATTTATTGGTGTTTAAAATCTGACGAGTTTATCGTATTTCACGCTACGTCGTATGTTTTAATTAACGCAGACGTGTAGGTGTGACTAGTTTCTAAGTTTCGTATCTTCGTTATCTTTGTTCGCTCGTGGATCACGCGGGGGCGTTGCGCGAAGATAATAGTTTTATTTTCCAAACGCGCGATACCGCGGAGGACAGAAACAATTAACATTGCACAATTGCTAGTTGCTACAGCTGGTGAAATGTGAATTCTACTTTCAAGTCGTCGGTGTACGCGACTGTAACGCGTGGTAAAATAAATAAAGGAGCGCGAAAATCCTTGAACGTTGAAACGACCCCGCGCGCCATTTAAAATTCAAATCGCGTGCAGAATTACTCGCGTGGAAACGATGCTGCGAATTGCAATGGGAATCGTGCAAAACAATTATCCGATTATCGTCGAAAAAATCGTCGAAACGGGTACAAAAGTCAATCGTTTCGACGGTGTTTTCTATCTTCTCTTGTCACAGAAAACAGCCAACTTCGTCTCGGAACGACACAACGGAAAGGAAAAAATGGGAAGAGTCGTTGGAAAAAAAAAAGAACGGAGAGTCAGCGAGAGTTTGCGCAACGCGTCGCGCGTTTACGAATATAAATAATTAATATTCATCGCAGGCAGTATCACGAGGATGTTTCATAATGAGCGACGATGTTTCGCGCTGTGTGCAGGTAACATGCACGCGCAATTAGGTCATCGCTTCGTTAACACGAAGAAGAATAGTGCAAGAATTTCCCCGGATTTAGAGCGCGATCCGCGTTCGGCAAAAGATCGGATCGGATCGGATCGAATCGAATCGCGTCGCGCATTTAACGCGAGCTTGACCAAGTTCTTCGTTGATGCTCGACGATTTCGAAGAAAGGGGAATGAACAATGTTCCGTAGCGCGAGCTGATTTCCCATCGAGTTCGTTCCATGGACTCGAGGCGGGATCGATGAGGAAATGGCCGCGATCGGTCGCGAGACAATAGAGGAGAGAAGCACCAAGTGACATAAGACGCGAGGCGGGCTCGTACGAAATATGTACGTAGTTGATCTCTGCTCGGCTGTGGCCTCGCTCTAGAATCGCTCTAGATCGCCATCTAGGGTGACGGGGACGCGGAGGGCTGGGAGGAAGGGGGGTGGAGAGGGCAGAGGGAGAGCAAGGAGGGCTGAGGTCAGCAGTACAACGCTGTAGCCGCTGTACCAGCTCGATACCAGCTCTGACCCATTTGGCAATGTTCCCGAGTTCGGGCCACGGGATTTCCCTCCCCGGCGGGAGAGAGGGGGGAAGATCACCGATTTAATTTTTCCGTTTTTTTTTTTTTTTTTTCCTTTTTACTCCCCTGACCGCGCCCCAACATTCCCATAATTCATAAGCACGGCAAAGCTACGTGGGAAAAACGATCCTCGGGCGTATTGTTATTTCCGTGGAGTTCAACCTCTTGCGTTTGGAATGACGTGCAACGCACGTCGAGAATTTTTTGCACCAAAATTGCCGTATTTTCTCAGTTTCAAGTATATTGAAATAAAACCCAGGTAAAAAAAAAAATAATAAATTCGTTACTTATCAGTAATTTCTATCGATATATACCGATGAATTCAAAAAGAAGACGAATTATTGTATACTGGTTTGGTCACTCGTTATGGTCCGCGAACCAGTTACTAGCGCAAGTGGTTAACCTCTTGCTCTGGACCAAGGCACTGCAGGTTTTTGAAAATTTCCCCCCTGCAAAAACTTGCAACCTTCTTACTCACACAAATCAACGAGATAACATTCGTTAATCAACGCCAAATGTATTTATGTTAAATGCAAGTTATAGGGAACCACAAATCCCAAGGAACTGCAACTACACATAAGGAAAAAGGGGAAAAATAAAAACTTGCTCTGGAATATTTTTTGCCACGCATGTTGAAAATATTTGGCCCAAAATTGCAATATTTTCTCAGTTTTAAGTATATTGAAATATAACCTAGCAAAATAAATAATAAACTCATTACTTCTTAGTTTTTTACGAGTTATTCTATACGGTTTGGTCACTCGTTATGGTCCGCAATCAGTTGGTAGTTAACCTCTTGCGCCGGAATGACGTGCCACGCACGTCGAGAATATTTGGCACAAAATTGCAATATTTTCTCGATTTTAAGTATATTTAAATACAACCAGGGCAAAGCAAATAATAAATTTATTGCTTCTTAGTAATTTCTATCCAGTGATATACCGATGAATTTAAAAAGAAGACGAATTATTGTATACAGTTTGGTCACTCGTTATGGTCCGCAATCAGTTGGTAGTTAACCTCTTGTGCTGGAATGACGTGCCACGTTGAGAATATTTGGTCCAAAATTGCAATATTTTCTTGGTTTTAAGTATATTTAAATACAACCAGGGCAAAGCAAATAATAAATTTATTGCTTCTTAGTAATTTCTATCCGGTGATATACCGAAGAATTCAAAAAGAAGACGAATTATTGTATACAGTTTGGTCACTCGTTATGGTCCGCAATCAGTTGGTAGTTAACCTTTTGCGCTGGAATGACGTGCCACGCACGTCGAGAGTATTTGACACAAAATTGCAATATTTTCTCGGTTTTAAGTATATTTAATTACAACCAGGGCAGAGCAAATAATAAATTTATTGCTTCTTAGTAATTTCTATCCAGTGATATACTAAAGAATTCAAAAAGAAGACGAATTATTGTATACAGTTTGGTCACTCGTTATGGTCCGCAATCAGTTGGTAGTTAACCTCTTGCGCTGGAATGACGTGCCACGTTGAGAACATTTGGTCCAAAATTGCAATATTTTCTTGGTTTTAAGTATATTTAAATACAACCAGGGCAAAGCAGATAATAAATTTATTGCTTCTTAGTAATTTCTATCCACTGATATACCGATGAATTCAAAAAGAAGACGAATTATTGTATACAGTTTGGTCACTCGTTATGGTCCGCAATCAGTTGGTAGTTAACCTCTTGCGCTGGAATGACGTGCCACGTTGAGAACATTTGGTCCAAAATTGCAATATTTTCTTGGTTTTAAGTATATTTAAATACAACCAGGGCAAAGCAGATAATAAATTTATTGCTTCTTAGTAATTTCTATCCACTGATATACCGATGAATTCAAAAAGAAGACGAATTATTGTATACAGTTTGGTCACTCGTTATGGTCCGCAATCAGTTGGTAGTTAACCTCTTGCGCTGGAATGACGTGCAACGTTGAGAAAATTTGGTCCAAAATTGCAATATTTTCTTGGTTTTAAATATATTTAAATACAACCATGGCAAAACAATTAATAAATTTATTGCTTCTTAGTAATTTCTATCCAGTGATATACCGATGAATTCAAAAAGAAGACGAAGTATTGTATACGGTTTGGTCACTCGTTATGGTCCGCGAACCAGTTACTAGCGCTGGAGGTTAAGCTGCACACGAGAGGGAGAACGCTTCGCGATTCGATGAAATTTGCGCGTTCATTATCATTGCCAGTTTTATAATAGAACACTCGCGAGCGGTTTTTGGCACGCGTCGATTTCCAATTAGCCTGACACGAGGCAGTGAGCGTCATGCAAATGCGTCGTGTATTGCAGACCCGCGACGACTTCTTACTCATCCATATAAATTGGTTCAATTCTCTTGGGGGAGAAGCTTTGGAATTATTTTGAAACCTTTGTGGAATTATTTTCTGCGTCGATCAAACGTTTCTAGCGTTCCTCGAACGTTTGCCTGCTATCACTCCCGCGTCCTCTTTTAACGGAGAGCATTTGCGGATGGATCTGGAACGTGGAAGCGACTTTTGTTCCATTGTCGCAGGGGGATCAGTCGCAGGCTTCGAGCTCCGATTGATCGAAATGTCGGCCCGTGCTCCGGGTAGAGATAAATTCCAATTCCGTGGGAAGGAGGAGAGAAAAGAAGGAAGGGAGGCGTGCGAGTTATATTTTCTTTAGCGTTTCTTTCGTGACCTCAGGACCGAAACTAGACCACGCGAAGTTTTTGGTAAATGTGTCAACCACCCGGTGTGGGATCAATACTTGCGCCCTGGTTTCTCCTCTCCTTCTCCACTCCTCTCTCACCCTTATCCACGATCCTCCGCGTCCGTACGTCCTTCTCCCCTCGTCACGCTCTCTTATACCCCCACCCGGAGCCAGAGCTCCTTGCAACCCCTATTGTAAAAGCTTGTTATAGAACATTTCGTCGGAGCTTTTCTCTTCCCCGGGGTACAAGTTTCGCGTCTTTTTTAATTGCCGACTGCTGTCGCCACGGCGACGTTATCAACGGCTGGTGAATTACCAACGATTCTACGTTTCCAGCCCTTCCCCGTTTTCGTCACTACGAGCGGAATTACCAAAGTGATCGAAACGACTAACTTGTGATTACAGGATAATAAGAGATGTAGTCAAACGAGCAATTTATAATTGGACAATCGTTAAGAAAGCTGGTCAGAATGACCAATTTATAATTATGTAATTGTAAAGTTTATAATTTTTGTGAGAAAATGATCAGTTTATAATTACAAAGTCACTTGAAAACTGGTCCAAATGACCAACCGATGTAATTTATAATTTTTGTTAGAAAATGACCAATTGATAGTTACATAATTGTAAAATTTATAATTTATGTTAGAAAATGACCAGTTTATAATTACAAAATCATTAAAAAAAAGAAAACGATCAAAATGACAAATTTGTAGTTATAATTATTCGCCATTTATAATTATATAATTGTAAAATTCATAGTTTTTAGATGTCTTACAGATATCTAAAACTGGTTATGTTAGAAAATGACCAGTTTATAACTATAAAATCTAAAACTGGTCATGTCAGAAAATGACCAGTTTATAATTATAAAATCATTAAAAAAAAAAACGACCAAAATGACATATATTTTTATTATAATTATGATTACAATTTATGATTATGTAATTGTAAAATTCATAGTTTTTAGATATCTCACAGATAACGTAATGACAGCATGTTTCTGAACATTTAAATGATTTTTCACGAAATATACAAAAGTGCTTGTGCACACCATTATACTATTACAAAGTTTCTCTACTTTCTTCTTCTTCTTTTTACTTTAACGTCTCTCTTTCTCTCTCTCTCTCTCTCTCTCTTTCATGATGGAAAGTTCACGCTTTAATCTACATTCACATCGGCAGTTCTACCTATGATCGCGTGACGAGAGACGCTTTCGTCTTATCCGACTCGGTTTTTTTTCAAACTCTCGCGAAACACACGATCGCAGATTAAGTCGATTACTTCCAAATTTGTGTTTCATCGGCTAATTCCCACCACCCCGGCGAGAATCGATCGATCGCTCCGTTCGCGAAAAAAAGAACGACGATCTATCCGTTCCTCCCTTCTTTTAGGTGTCGCCGCTGTTTCCAGCGCATCCCTCGGTACGCTCTATCCTCTCGCTCGACGCCACCTGCCTCCTGGAAGGGGACAAATAGCGCAGGGTGAAAGCTCAATAAAGAGAGAAAGAGAGAGAGAGAGAGAGTGATGAGGAAGTAAAGGGAGCAACGTTTTCAATGGGGCAAAGGGAATCGAGCCCGGGATTCACCCCGACGCGCATGCTTCTGAGCGAAAATTCTCCTCGCGCTGCGCCTCGCGTAGTATTCTCTCCCTGTGTTCTTCTGACGGTGGCTTCCTTCTTTGTTCTCCTCCTCGGAGAACGTTTCTAACCCGCGAGTCAATGCAGAGGCTGTTTACTCCTTTATTCCTTCTTCTCTTTGTTTATCTTTGTTTATCTTTTTTTCTCATTTTTCGTTTCCATCCGACTCGAGGGGAACTGGGGGGAGGGGGAGGTCTGCTCAAATCGGTCGTCGACGCAGTTCGTAACCTGCGATAGTCCTCGACTTTGACTTCGACCAGATTTGATACTTTTGAAACAATTCGAGCATTCAGAAATTGATGCGCGAGGAGACTGGTGATTAACGGTAATTAATGAGCAACTTTCTTTGGAACATTGTGTTGCGATTATTTCGTACAAGTGGTATATTTTGTCAAGTATCTAGATTAAATATACTAATTGTATAGTATAATATACTATATAATAATATGTTAATTGTGTACTATATTAATAGTATATAATATTATTATATGCAATATATTATATTATATTATGTATAATATATTAATAGTATACAATATATACAATATATTATGTTGTACTATAGTACAATTAATATATAGTATTGTATACTATGTTAATAGTACACAATTAGGTACATTAATGGTATACTATATAGTACAATTAATATAGTATATTGTATAATATATAACATATTAATTGTTTTGTATAATATACTGTATAATATATAAATTCTGAATATAATATACTAATATAATATTACAAATATACTAAATATATTAAATATATTATATATACTAAATATACTAATATAATATTGTAAAAGTAAATATGCCAAATAATAATATAATATTGTAAAAGTAAATATACTAATATAATATTGCATAAGTAAATATGCTAAATATACTAATATAATATGCCAAATATACTAAATACATTAAATATACTAAATATACTGAACATAATATACTAAATATACTAATATAATATGCCAAATATACTAAATATATTAAATATACTAAATATACTGAACTATTATATATTAAATATACTAAATAAACCGAACTAAATATATTAAATATACTAAATATACTGAACTAAATATACTATTAAATATACTAAATATTCTAATATAAGTATATATGCTAATATATACTAATATACTAATATAGTAAATATAATATAGTAATTATATAGTATACAATGTACCAAATATCTAAAATTTAATATACCTGGTCAATGATCTAGAGCAAGTATCCAGGGAATTTGACTATTTTCAAGTAAACGTCAACAGTAATTTCCCAGTTCTATGTAAATAATTCGAGCTTGCCGTATCGGTACTTTTACTTCCTCGCGACATCTCGTAGGTTATCGCAACCTGACATTTCGGAGATTATCGCGAAGCTTCAAGTTCCGGTGTTTACGCGAAGCACGACGAACCGTCAAGCGAAATAGTCAGCGAATTCTGCTAGGGAAACGACAGCGCGAATTGTTGTTCACGGACTTGTACTACCACTTGACATTTCGTGTCATAATATTTTACTGCACGATACGCGATGAAAATCACACGAAACATCAAATAATTAGCAAATATATATATATATATATATTTATACAAGCTGTTTCGTAACTTGTGGGACCCACTTCGGGAGCTGATTGTACGCCTAAAAATAATGAAAAAAAGCCATAAAAATACATGTCCTATCTGTCTTCGTTTACGAGATGTAATGAATTTTCTGTTTTAATTACTTTTACAAAAGATGCTCGAAATGACCAGCTTGCATTTGAAGACAAGCCAGCACGCGTCTTGTCATTCATCTGGTTACTCTCTCTATC